>NC_063180.1:4770000-5080398 GCF_023159225.1 Perognathus longimembris pacificus | reverse complement strand
CCATGTGGTCACATTGCAACATGACAGATGGCACCATGACAGGAGCATGTGCAAGAAGAGCAGTCAGGCAGCACTTGTGGAAGAAATTCAGGGGCCAGGCTTGCTCTTTCTATAACAACTCAATCTTCTGAGAACTGGTAAAGATTTGAATCCTTCCAAAAAAGTGCCCCTAGTTCAGATTTTGGATTTTCAGGTTGGACACACCAAACCTGTACTTCCAATTGGAATATGAAAAGAAGTAAGACAATGAATGTTGGTGCTAGTGGAAGTGATATTTTGTCTGACAACTCTACTGTATTCATGTATTCTGACTTTTATTGGTTTTTTTTTTTGTGCCAGTCTGGGCATGAACTCAGGGCCTGGGCACTGTCCCTGAGCTTTTTTTGCCCAAGGCTAATGCTGTCTCACTTGAGCCACAGCTCCACTTCCAGCTTTTCTGCTGGTTAGTTTGAGATACAAGTCTCATGGACTTTCCTACCCCGGCTGGCTTTGAACCATGATCTTCAGATCTCAGTCTCCTGAGTAGCTAAGATTACAGGATTGAGCCACCAGCCCCCTGCTATCCTGACATTCTAATTAGTCTTTCCTCAACAGAAAATTTTTTTTTTTTTGGCCAGTCCTGGGCCTTGGACTGTGGTGCTGGGGAATCGAACCGAGAGCTTCATGTGTAGGAGGCAAGCACTCTTGCCACTATGCCATACTCCCAGCCCTCAACAGAAATTTGACAGCTTAATTAGCTTATCTTTCCCTTTATTTGGATGTTTTGCTACTTACACTATTCCCTTTTTCAAAGGAGTCTTCACCTCTAAAGTCTGAAGGGCCATAGTGACAGATCTTCATGATTTTCTGTCACAGTTATCTTTTATTCTCCATGCCTTAGAGGGCCTATGCATCAGAAAACAAAATCAGCCTGAGGACACTTGGGCTTCTCTGTCTCTTGGAGTTTTGTATTATCTTCCTCACCCATTTCTATCACAAATACTGCTTAGGCCCTTGGGGAAAATTCTTCATATTCCATGTTCCTAGAATATAGAAATCTCTGTTGGGTTCTTCCTTTTGCATGTGTTCCTGCCAGGTCTATATACTATGTTGTGTGAGACAGCCATATGGCCCTCATCAGAGGCAGAACAGGTGGGGTCACTGAGCTTGGACTTTCAGCTTCCAAAACTGTGAATGATTTTCTTTATAAGTACCTAAATTTAAGGGTTTTGTTATAGCAACAGAAATCAGGCCAAGATATGCGAGCATGAAGGGGGAGGCAAGTTTCTCAGCTGCTTCCTTTGTATGTTTATTTCCCTTGCAGATTATGATGGTTATGTGGTGATTCTGAGATTAGGAGCTGGAAACCCCCAGTCAATCCACTTGGTTCAGAGTAGCTTTTCTATTGTCTCTGACCATGTGTTAGATAAGGATATCTGAAGATCATTGAAGGTAGGCATTTATAAGTTTATTATACTTCCCTGAGAACCAGGCTGGCTACTAGTCTCTGGGCAAGGCTGTGTCTTAGTCCCCTTTTTGTGATGACAGCAAAATACCTGGGAAAGGGAAATTCATTCAAAAAAGAGGGTTATTTCACTTTCTACAATTTTGGGGTCTGAAAGTCTGAGGTTGGCTCACCCCACCTATCCAGCCTCTGATGAGAGTCTCCTTGGCCATCCTTCTACATGGCAGAGAAGTGGAAACAATACACACTGAAGGGGACATGGCTTCGGTGACTTTTCTCAGTAGCAGCCCACTCTTGTTTCCTTGTGTAATGCTGAGGTTTGAACCTGGGCCTTCTCACATGATCTTCAAGTGTTTTGCCATTTAGTCATACCCCTAGCTCTTAACAAGCCTGCTCTTGTGAGAATGAACTTACTCTGTAAGGTCAACATCAATTCCTTCCAAAGCCAGGACTCCCTCAATGACCTAACTACTTCTCCCTAGGGTTCTCCTCATCATCTTGTAACATTATCCCTTTGGGCACCAAGCTTCTGTCTCCTGAACCTTGGGGGTGCACTCAAACCATACTGACACTCAACCAAGGTATGCATATGCTATCCTTAGCTCAGTGAGGGTGGCTGGGCAGAAGAAGAAGAGGGCTAACATTGAGATCCAGTGGGGAGCCAGGAACTCTTAGTTAAGCATGGGTGGGGCTCAAAGGTCAATGGATAGGCTGCAGCCAGGGATCAGAAATTAGGGGTGTAACTAAACATCAACAGTTCATCAGCCCCTTCTTCAGTCACATGTTTCCTACTTACATCTTGCCTTGGAAGCTGGTACTCATAATGTATGGCAGATAAGGGGGTGAGAATGGGTGTGATTGTTGGGTTGAATAGAATAAGATGTATGCTAAGGGCAGAGTTTGGCATTTTGGTAGAAGCACTGGTATTAGATATTATCATGGACTGAATGTTTGTGTGATCTTCCCCTGGTTGTAAGTTTGTATGACTGTATTTGGAGATGGGGTTTATGGGGAAGGTCACACCTCCAATGATCTAACTTCCTCCCTTTAGGCACCACCTCCTCCACAGGGCCATCAGTTGAGACCAAACCCTCAATGTGTAGCCCTTTGGGGGATATTTATGATCCAAACCATAACAATATTTAAATATCTGAGATATAAGCAACCTCCATTCATTCAGAATCCATGCAGGCTTGGCTGTTGGTTGAATAATGGCTAAAACTGTGTGGATTTAGGCCAGATATTGGCCCCAGGTTTAGTCACTTCTGGCTGGGGAGTGGAATCCTTTAGCTTTGGCTGTGCCTTCTCAGCATGTGCGTGGGGGCAGATTCCTGGAGAAAGAAAGTGTGTTGGGGAGAGAAGACCAATATTGCCTGACTGAATGAGTGGACTGACATGTCCCTGCAGTTCTGTCTGGGGGTAATGTGCACCTTCCTGTCACTGTTTCTCGATTTTTCTGTGGAAATGATGCTAACTGAATGGCATTATGCCCGGGTCAAGGGTGCCCATGCTGACTGTGATGGTGATGGAAAACTCTGGGTAGAAAAATACCTAGGACAAACAGATCAAGAATGAGAAGGCTACCTTTCCTTCACATTAATGACCCTAGAATTTACTCAGTGATCCAGATACTTCAAAAGTAAAGCCATGAACCACAATGTTGTCAGGGTAAAAAAGATAGCTTTGGGACTGATTTCACATGAGGTTCATGCTGAATGACTAAGTCCCTGATGGTGCTGGGCAGTGTAATTATCATTTGCCATGCTTGCTATTAAGCGAGCAGCACGCCTGGCTGGCTGCAGTGAGGGATGGCTAGGGGATAGTGTCTGCAGGGAGGGACCTGAGCCACTGAGGCAGGGCTGGCTCTCTTCCTCTGCAAGAGCAGCTGGGGCTTCCTGATATGGTCTCATCAACTCTGAGGGTGATGGAGTCCAGCATGCAACAGTGATGCGGAAATGACCCCAGAAGCTCCTCTGGAGAACATCTGGGTCAAAGTGAGACCAGGAAAACATTTAAACAGATGACAGGCTCTAGCACCTCCCTCCCACCGACCCCCTCCATAGGTTTAGCCTGTTGGTATGCCTCCTTGATTTTTAGTTAATAAATTACCATGCTATATCTAATGGTTATGTCATTAGTTTCTTTTTTTCTCCACTACACTGTAAATTCACAGAAAACAAGACTCTTGTTTAGACTTTGCAAAAATAATGGTTTCTATTGATTATAAAATAGCACACTATTTATTTTCTTTATTTTTCTTTTTGTTTACTGCCAGTCCTGGGGCTTGAACTCAGGACCTGGGCACTCTCCTTGAGCTTCTTTTGCTGAAGGCTAGAATTCTACTTGAGCCACAGCACCACTTCTGGTCTTTTCTGTTTATGTAGTACTGAGGAATCGAACCCAGGCTTCACACATACTAGGCAAGCATTCTACCACTAAGCCAATTCCAAGCTCTAAAATAGCCTTTTTCAAATGGATATGTTCAATGCACTTGGATCTAAAATGAGGGGAGGTCCTAATAAAGTTACCATAACTTAAAAATATTAAAAGTGGAAGGTGCATTAAATATGTTTAACCTTCTAACATAGTACACTGGAGAAGGGCAGGTGGTTCCCATGTCATGGAGTGGCCAACTGGGAGCTGAAGCTTAGGTTACTGGTGCCTGTTAATGTGGGAGATTTGGCTGCATATGGCTAGACTCACATTCAAAATCTGAAGGCTTGTTTCTAGTAATGTATATTGATTAATTTTGGACCATGATAAGTTTAAAATTTATAAAGCGAGAGACTGTCTGTATTTAATCTGCATAGTAGACTATCACTTTTACACAGGTAGAGAAATATGGGCTCTAAAAGGATTAATGCTGGACAAGAGCTGACACTCAAACCAATGCTTTTCTTTTTCTTTGCTGGTCCCAGGGCTTGAACTCTGAGCCTGCGCGATGTCCCTGAGCTCCTCTTTGTTCAAGGCTAGCAATTTACCACTTGAGCCACAGTGACACTCTGGCTTTTTCTGTGATTATTTGGAGATAAGAGTCTCACGGACTTCCTGCCCTAGCTGGCTTAGAACTATGATTCTCAGATTGCCTGACTATGCACACAGATCCACTTCCAGATTTTTTGTTTTTTTCTCATTAATTGGAGATAAGAATTTCATGGACTTTTCTGTTTGGACTGGATTCAAACTGTGATCGTCAGATCTCAGCCTCCTGAGTAGCTAGGACCACAGGCATGTGCCACCAGTACTTAGCCACTTTTGTATTTTTCCAAGTGCCTCTTATATTCCTGACCTGGATACCACAGGAAGTGTTGAGTAAGAATGTGGGCTGGAATGAAGATCTGGGAAGGCCATCTTCCTCCTCTTCTCCACTGTACTTCTATGGCTTGGCAGAGAGGCTTTTTCTTCCATTTTATGTTAAGCTGTGGGTTGGCCATGGACAACATCTGACATCCTTCCTCCCTTTTCCTCATGTTTGACTCTTTCCCAGCTGTCATTCTGGGCTTAGAAGTTGCTCAATGTATGGAAAGAACAGTAGGGCTGAATCCTGGCTTCACTAAAAGTTCTGTTGAATTGTTTAAACTTAGGTTCTTCACCTACGTATATCCCTAGTGGAGAACTGTGGCCAGGATCTGGTGGCTTGGTAGCTTGATTTGTATTCAGGGTACCTAATAAATGAAAACAATAAAAATAAGTTCAAGTCTTTCCCTTCCTTCCCTCTGATGTTCTCATTCCTGATTTTTGTCTCCCTCTTGGGCTCTGGTGACATGTTCTGGACTTTCCTGGAGAGATAAGATGTTACACATCTTTAGGTATTTTAAAATTCACACATAAGACTTGAGCAATGTGAATTCCACTCAGTTCCACCAATGCTGACTGGTTTAGACTTCTTGTATCTGGCACTGGGCTGGGAATGCAGAATCCCTGTGTCAGGGAGTCCACACTCACGTCCTAGAGAAGGGACAGGTATCAAGGGAACAGTCTGAAATGAAGGGCAGTATGGGACTAGAAGAGCTTCAGAGTTTTAAATTTGGGATGTTTCCATACACATATTGGAATAGCTTGGGGATGCAACCTGAACTTAAGGTCAGAATTTATTTACATTTCAAACACATCTATACATAGAATGGAGGTAATTTTGTACAGAGTTAACATCATGGTGATCCTCAGAAACATTCAGATTCTGGAGCATCATGGATTTTGGATTGGGGGATTGGGGGTTAATGATATCCAACCTGGGGTGCAGAGGGTAAGCAGCCATGGGAGGATCCTCACAGGACAGGATCGATACATTGAATTTTGAGGGATGAATAGGATTGATTTGGTATGATTTTGTAGCATCATAGGCAGAAATCATTCAAGCATTCTCCAAAACTTCCTTGGGGAGGATCTGAGACTCTGTGGGCCATATGTGGAGAAAGCCTGCCTGAATCATGTGGCTCTCTGCTAATTTAGGCATCAACACTTCTCCTTGCCTCTAGCAGATGATGACAAGATAAAGTTAGTGCATTTTGAGTTTTTCTCATCCTCCCTTTACACTCACAGTATTACATTGGTCCACTCCTTTATTCAAAACCTAGAACCTGTGTATTCTAGGCACATATTCTACCACTGAGCTATGGTTCCAGCTTCAAATTATTTTTTGATATCTCCTGGGATGTGCCAGGCTCTGGTATGTGTCAGATCCACTGACTGAAACCCATCAAAATTCTCCTCAGTTGGGTGGAAGGACTGAAATCTCAGTAGATGATTATGGTGTTGGTGGAACCCATGAGGATAGAGGGGCTGGTTGTGTCTTCCATGGACTGTCTCTGTGGCATTTACAGGACTGAACAGAATCTTAGCTCTTGGGGTTGGAAAGTCACTTTGCTTTCTTAATAATTAAGCTATTTTGTATAAGGCTAATTGCCTTATGTACTCACAGAATCAGCTTTTGGTAAAAGGAGGTGCTATGAAGGCAGAAGATACGAGACTAGTAATTTATAAAGAAAATAAGTTATTTTGGCTCACGGGTCTGTATGGTGCCAAATCTCAGACTGAGCAATTGCATCTGATAGGGTCCCCACTGCTGATCGCCAGAATGGTGGAAGAGGCAGTGTGACATGTGGGAGAGAAGGGGCTAAATTTCTCTGAGACAAAGGCATTAATTAATTGTGAAGGCCCCACTCTCACGACTGGTGCTTTCTCCAAGAAGCTTTACCCTTCCATGTTGCCATACTGAGGAATTAAGGCTCTAATACATGAGCTTTTGGGACACATTCAGCTCGTAACATGAGGCAAGAAAGAGTCAGTGAACTTGTGGGAGGAGTGCTTATGAAGTGCTGGCACCAGGGTCCTATCACAGCCAGGATTTGTAACCAGCTGTACGACAAAGGTATTGTCAGTGAGGTTATATGACTTGCCTGGGATCATACAGCCAGTTAAATGTACCAGGCAAGATTTCAATTTAGGTGGGACTGATTTGAAGGTCTAACATTTTAAAATAATTTATTTTTTATTAGGATATATTAATTTTACAAACGACAGCAATGGGTCTTATTATGACATTTTTATATATACAAACTATGCACGGCCATTCTATTCACCCTCCATCACCCTTTCTTTCTCCCATCTGTTCTCCTGGTGGTCCCTCCCCGAAACTGGTCCCCCTTCTATTTTTATCGTTTCAAAAATAATCGAGCTTCTGCATATGAGAAAATTTGATATTTTCCTTCAGAGTCTGGCTTATTGCACTTTCTATGGTGATCTCCAGTTTCCACTTCCAGCTTTTAACATAATTTAATTATTCTTTATGTGCATATATATGTGTGTATATATGCCACATTTTCCATAAATTTATAGATATCTAGGCTGATTCCACAGCTTGGCTACTGTGATGGTGTGCAGGTATCTCTACTGTTTGCTAACTTATATTCCTTCTGATAGATGCCCAAGAGTGGAGAATGTTTGGTAGTTCTACTTGTACTGTTTTGAAGACCCTTACACTGATTTGCATAGTGGCTGAACTAATTTACATTCTCACCAACAGTGTTTGGAAACTGTGAAGTGTCCCTTGTCCTGATCTGTGCTGCCAGAGACTGTAGCCTTAGCTCCATCTGGCCACTGGGCATTCACAGTGTGCTCAGTGGGACTGAATTGAATTCTCTAGGGCTGGGGAATTAGAATTGTAATTAATGTGAATTTGCAACAGCCCCACAATATTCTTTTCAGTATTAGGGAACTTTTATATGTATTTGGAACAAGTTGGTCATGTGAATCTACCCTTCAGCTGTAAATTGGGATGAACCACAAATACAGATTAAGTGTTTCTGAGGTAAAAATCCACCCTAAATTTCAAAGGCCTATGGATGTACCTGTCTGTATAGTATGGGTTACAAGTTGAATATAGGTTAAAGTAAAAATATTTTTAAGACTTACTTTACTTGTTTTATTTACTTAAATAACTTAAAATTATTACATACTTTTTATTGGCATAAGAATTGTATTTATGGGATAGCCATTCCTTTAGTTATTGATCTATCAATCTCTAATCTATCTATATGTCTATCTCTCCATCCTTTCTGTCTTTATCTATAAATAGGTAGATAGATAGAGAGGTATATTCCCAGTCCTGGAGCTGAAATTCAGGGCCTCATACATGCTAGGCAAGTATGCTTATCACTGAGCTACACCCCCAACCATAGAATGTGATGTTTTGATTTAGGTATTTTTTTTGGATAGTAATCAAATAAGGCTGATTAGCATATCTATCACCTTAAAGTTTTATCATTTCTTTATTGAGAGTATGTTCAAAATCTTATTTTCTGGCTATTTTGGAATATACAAGGCACAATTGGTAATTATATTCATCCTGCTGTGAAATAGAACACACCTCTTATGGTCACTAGCAAATGAAAATTAAAAGCATGGTGTACATTCTACTTCTATTGGATAATGCTTTTCCAAGCCAGGGTATCAAATAAATGCATGAATGTTGTTCATTTGTGAGGGCCATTTTATATAGGATAAGATAACAACAGATGCATTCCACAAATACATTTAGTTTTGCATCTCTCATAGGACTCCTCAGCCCTCATCATCAGCACCAGGGGGCCTTCAATGAGTTTAGGGGACAATGCCACCCATGGCTTCTTTTCAGAGAGGATGGTATGAGTCAGGGATGTGTGGTACCAGAGGCTGAGTGACTGACGAGGGGATCAGATGCTGATGACAGGAGGGCTCTGGTGGTCCATGGCTGGTTTCTGGCAGTGGCTTTCAAAATTGGACTACCCCATACACTCATCTGAGAGTCCACATCAAAAGTCATGCAGCCACACAGCTCAAGGAGCATAACTGATTCCATAAACAATTTAGACCTTGTTATGCCGGATGATTTCAGGGCTTTATTTTTGTCCGAGTCTATTATCACAAAGGTTTTCTGTCTGACTTTTCCATTACTACTCTATTTGTGAAACTCAGATTCAATATTTGAAGTCTGAATTTCCCCCTTCATACTAGGCCTTACTGAAAGAGTAATATAAATGTATTTGAGGGCAGAGAGGAAAAGGAGATGAGGTAAACTTCAAAGTTGATGAAGAACACACAGGTGATGCTGAATGAGAGTTGAATTATTTTGATAATTTGGGTGAACAAAAGAATTGTTGCTGGTATTTTGATTTCTTCTGATGCTGTGTTCAGTACTTTTCTGAGGTGTGTTATTATGGCTATTGCTCAGGATTTTAATGCCTGAAGTTTAATAGCTTTTCTTCTGAGGCTGGGGAGGGAGGAAGACAGAGAGAATATAATTAATATAGAACTCTTAGCATTGGGTGACTTAAAACCTATGATTTCAACTCTTTATTTGAAAATCACCTTAAAAGCTTTAACACATGATCTCATGACAAATGACCATTTCTGTAGGTAAAATGACTGGATAACTAGCTGGAGACCAGGATAAGGAGTATGGGGACAAGTACAGCTAAATATATAACAGCCACCACTCTCTTTGGTCTACATGTTTGGGGCACATTTTTGAGTATTCACTCATCTTCAGTGTAAGTTTAAGAAGCCCATAAGTATTTTGGATATTTAGTAGACTGCCTTATCCTTGGGGGATATATTCCAAGACCCCCAATTGGGTACCTGAAGCTGTAGAAAGCACCAGGCCTGACCTCATGTTTTTTTTTTTTTTTTTAGACATACATACCCATGATAAAGCTTAACTCATAAATTAGGAGAATAAGGGTTAACAACAATTAATAAACAATAGCATGGAATAATTACAGTAGCACAGTATAATAAAATTGCCAGCATCACTACTCTTGCACTTTAAAGACATTATTAAGTAAAATTAGCATTACTTGCACATAGTCCTGTAATCCTGTGGCAGTTGATCTGATAACTGAGACAGCAACTTTGTGACTGTGTGTATACAGCATGGGTATCCCTGATGGTAGATGGTGATTTGTGCTTCTGGTGGGATGGGGTGGGATGGCATGAGATTTCATCATGTTACTCAGAGCAGCAGAGAATTGACTGTGGGCAATTGCTATGGGAGCTCTGAGTGTTCCAATATTTAATGTAATATGTTAGCTTTTCATTGTGATGAGAAAAGTTTTATTTGGGCTTATTGTTTTAGAGATTCTGGTCTGTGGTCATTCGGCCTCATTGTTTTTAGTCTTCTGGTTAGGGATTTTAGTGGAACAAAACTGTTCACCTTGTGACTAGCAAGCAAAGATTAAAAATAGAGAAAGAGGATGGGGCTACCCACTCACTTCCCTTCATAGCACATCCTCAGTGACCTAAAGCCCTCCCACTAAGGCCCACCTCCTAAAGATGTCATCAACTCTCAACTGAACGACCATGGCTGCAAACACATTAATATTCATACTACAGTAGGTTCCAAATGCTTCAGGAGACCCCTGTGAAAATCAGTATCCACTGGAACTAGAAGCTTTTGGGGGCACCCAGGGTGGAAGATGTGGCTGCAATTGCTTCCATATTGCCTCTCTAGAACATTCCAGAGAAATGACTGGCCAAATCCTGCAAAGGAAAAGCCACAGAGTGAAAACTGAATTGAGTGAGTCAGGGGAAAAGGCACATTGCTGAGGATGGCTGTGGGGTTCAAGGCCCAGGCAAAGCCTTCATATCCTGGTTCTTACTGTGTCCTGAGAGTTTTGTGCTCTGGGGGGGCCATTCTCAGGCTGCACAATGACACTGCTCCTTTCTGCTCTTCATGTTGTATCTTCAGCTCTTCATCATGATGCTCTTCATTTGCCTACTGGTTTGCTCTTTTATTTATTACCCAACAAGCATATCAATTTCCTACCACATGCCCAATCAATCTGTGCACTGCAGATCTAAGACATTTATTATCATAGTTCTAAGTTTCATTTATTAAATAAATGTATTGAAAAATTCAGTAAACACATTGAAACTGGTGCTAGAACATATTTGATATTGACTGGATTTTCTTCTTTTCCTAGCTTTCCACCTACTGTGCTTGAAAGACTAGGATGACTCCATCTTGAAACTGCAACCATCTTGTTGTTTGTGTTAAGCTAAGAATAACCCAACCCGTACATAAAACCCAGAAAATGGCTTGTTTATGGTGAAACTAACTAGACATTATACAGATTCCAGGAACAAAGTTGTTTGTCCCGAAACCAACTGGCCATAAAAGCCCATTTCCCGGATGGCCCAATTGGTTCAGGAACGTTCCAGATACGTTGACCACCCTGGAATGTTGTCAGACCAATTTTAGAGAACCACTAGCCCCGAGCCAATCAGATTTGTCCTCGCACCCCAAACCTGCTTGCACCTGGTTCATGCTAATCAGATTTGTCCTCACATCCCAACCCTGCTTGCACCTGGTTTATGTAACTTTGTGATTTTTTTCCTTTAAATACCCATGTAAAACTTGGCTCGTGGCCTTCCTCTTAACCTCCACTGTGTCGGTGGGTAGGATGAGGCCCGAGTTGCAGCTCACCTGAATAAAGCCTTGCTTTTGCATTTCGGAATGTCTGGCTCTTGGTGGTCTTCTTGATGGTCTCCTTGCGACATGGCAGTAACATTTGGGGTTTCTTCTGGGATAGCCCCAGAGACCCCCGAGACCCCAGACTCCAAAGGTGAGAAACAGCGCTGTTAATTTGTCTTGTCCTGTCCTTTGTCTATGTGTGTGTTTTTTTTACTTTCATTTTCTCTTGAAGATGGCCATTCTAGCTTGTTCTATTTTTTTTAGGGATTGTTGGAGCAGATGTGCTCATAAGACAACCCTGGAGGAACTGGTAGACGTCCCAGACCCTCCACCCTTGAAGGGGGACCCCCGGAACCCCGCCTTGATACTTGTAGGGCGCAAATCGGTCCGGTTTCTAGCCAGCACTGACCGAGAGGGTCTCCTCACCGAGGCTCAACCTGCCCACCTTGAACTTGGGTCCACTCCTTCTGCACCCTTGCAGGAGGTTGGGGGCCAACTTGGGAGATCGCCAACTCGTACTAGTAACTTGTTTTTTTCTCAGGCCTGTGTGTTTGGTACCTTTTCTGTTGTTGTAATTGTTGTGTTTTTTGTAGCTGTCTGGATTGAACACCTGACCAGAGCCATGGGTAATGTACCATCTCGCCCCCTAGACTTGACTCTAGCCCACTGGAAGGACCCCCCAGTCCTAAACAGTCAGCCCAAACCACCCGCAGGTGGCGGGGAGTGATACCACTGCACAGTGCAGTCTCTGTGTTATTTGTGAGTCTGAGAGTCTCTTTTGTGTCAAACCTGCATAGCCTGTTTTGTTACCTTATCCTGTGTTTGTTGGTGCCGTCAGTTTATAAATTAGTAGATTGTTTATGGCATATTTAGTTCTTGTATGTATTGTCTTTTCTGTTTTATTGGAATTGTTTTACCTCTTGTTATCTTGCGGACTAGTTTGAATGATGTAGTTAATTGGACTTTGATGAAAAAGAGAAAGTGAAATTTAAAGCAGAAGGGCCTAGGACGAGATTGAGTACTGAGGAGACTAGGTCTGGTGGTGAATTAGGAAAGAAAGTAATAGTAAATCCAATCAGATACTAGAAAAGATTGTGTTGCAGAAAAAGGAAAAACAAATTGCTTGTATTATTATAGGACTGGTCTGGACTGTTCTTCTTTGTTTTGTGTATCTCCTGACTATGACAGACGAAATGGGACAGACTCCCTCTACCCCCTTGGATTTATCTTTAGCTCATTGATGTACAGGTGACAGCTCACAATCAGAGTGTGAGTGTCCACAAAAAGAACTCTGGGTGACCCCCACCCAGCCTTCTTCAGCAGAAAATTATTCGGTGTGCTAAAATGTTTTGATAAAATTATCAAGCCCTGGAAAATGAGGCTAGAGAATACTAAAAGCATTTGTCAAAGGTTTTGTCTTAAAATTTGGGTGTTGCAGGAGTAAGATTGGCAAAAATACCTCCTGCCACTGGAAAATGTACGGCCGATGTTTATTTTGCACACTTTAAGATATTTTGAATATGTGTGTGTGTGTGTGCATGTGTGAGTGTGAACATGTTCAAGACTGTTAGCATGATGTAAAATTGAGTGAGTTTAAGTTTAAAATCCAAATGGTCATCAAGTTCGGGCATTACCAAATGCTTTAAAGGATTATTGCATTGTTTTAGAAAGGAACTAGAGTTAAAAAATTGTTTCTTTAATTAAAAAATCAGGGTTAAGTGTCAGAAATTTTGATGTAAAGGTTTATCACTGTTAAAAAAAGAAAAAAAAAACTGCTTGGGTTTCTCAGTCATAAACAAATAGGAAAGGACAAAAAACAAAAAAACAAAAACAAAAACAAAAAAACCTAGGATGGGCCTGTGTACCTATCCTCAGGAGTGAGGGGTGATCTGGCAATGGTGTAGCTTAGCCAGCCCACGTGGTGGCACAGGCCCTGGAGGGAATCCACATGGTGGGACAGCCATAAGGGGGAGTCCATTCATGGTGGAAGAGGACAAGCCAGCACCAAGACTGTTCATCAAGCTCTGAGGAGTAGGATGGAGATAGGCTGTTCGGTAGGACAGGCCAATGGAGGCCTTTCTTTTGTCTCTTTTGTTTTCAGGTGAACTTTGGAAACCTGGTGGTAAAAATGAATGATTAGGCTAAAATTTCTAAAAACAGCCTCTTGAGGTACTAAGAATTGGAAAAGTTTTCTAAAGGGTTAAAAAGTTTATTTATCTGATGTGATTTGATTCCTGTGCTATTTTTGCAATTTGGATGTATTGAAAAAGCAAAGATGCTGAGATTGGATTTCTTGTTTGTAATTCTTGTGAACACTGTTAAAAGTACTTTTGTTACAATTGTTTTGTTACAATCAGTTTAATGATTCAGGTACTGAATTTTATGTGATGTACGAGGCAAGTATTTTAAAGTACATATATTAAACTAATGGGGATAGAAGTAAACTCTCATTAGCTCTCTGTATGTAGGAAGAAATGGCAAAATGGGCTAACGTTTCTCACTAATTTATTGGAAAGCTGAATTGATAAGTATTTCTAATTTTGTAATTGTAATTCTTTTTTTTTTTTTTTTTGCCAGTCCTGGGCCTTGGACTCAGGGCCTGAGCACTGTCCCTGGCTTCTTCCCGCTCAAGGCTAGCACTCTGCCACTTGAGCCACAGCGCCGCTTCTGGCCGTTTTTCTGTATATGTGGTGCTGGGGAATTGAACCTAGGGCCTCGTGTATCCGAGGCAGGCATTCTTGCCACTAGGCTATATCCCCAGCCCTGTAATTGTAATTCTTGCATTAAGGAAAAATTGTCATTTGAGTCCAAAGGTCTTCATGCCATGTGGTAACTGGGACTGAAGAAAAAAAAAAAAAAGAGGCTCTTTTAAAACAGGCAGCCCGGGGACAATGGTTTCAGAATGCCTGTAAGCTTCAGAGTTTTTCCAATGCAGATAAGAGCTAAAGTGTTAGTGCTAAACAGAGGTTAGTAAACGGCCTTGCAAATCAAGAATGCATTTCTAGATAAGAAATCTGGAAGTAAAATTGTCCTAAATGATTATTGCAAAGTGAGAAAAGGAAAATTATGGCTACCAAAATGAGTGTTTAATTGCCATTCCAGTTTGTATGTAGTTTTTTTTGTAACTGTTTCCAGCAGGCCCAGAGAAGGATAGATGATCCCTACAAGTTTGTCAAGATGTAACATTGGCCCTTAATAAGCTCCAGGTAAGAGTATGCTTAAAAACTATTTCTGTGTGGACCACCTTGTTGCTTTTAATTGGAGTGAAGTGGCCTCTTGTAAGACTCATTGATCTGAAATCTGCGGTTCGAAGCCAGCCCGGGCAGAGAAAGGTCTCGTGGGTCCTGTGGGAGTCTTCATGTCCAGTTGACCAGCAGAAGTGCTGGGAACAGAGTCATGAGTCGCTTTAGGCTCAAAGTGGTAGGGTGCTAGTCTTGAGCTGGAGAGCTGAGGGACAGCACTCAGGCCCTGAGTCCAAGTCCAGTGACAGACCAAGAGAAATGCCAAAGGTGCATTTATACCAGCATGGAAAAGTTACTCTTGGGACAGAGTGATTGCACATCCAGAGGCAGTAAGCCACTGCTTGGATGACAGAGAATGTGTCAGATCCTAGAGTCACTCCTGTTTGGCCTTTCAAAAGTTAATCAGAGCCTGGAGGTCCTAGAAGAATAGTTCGTAAGCATGCCTTTTATTGCCCATGTCTATCTACTTTGTAACTGGACAGGAACTTGCCAGTCATCTGTGGTAGTGGGTAGTAAAGCTAAGTTTGTTAAATGGGGCATAGTTTAAAAATCCCAACCCCCTACATCTGCTCAAAGCCCTAACTAGCAGTGAATTTTGTGCTGGTACATCTGTTCAGGAAAGAAAGCTTGTAGACCTGAGATTGTGTCCTTATTGAGATCTGTTAAAGGCCTACAAAGGTAATGTAGGCATTTTTTTTTTTTAGGCCACCAGAGATCAGTTCCCCAGCCAGTCAGGAAACAGCTTTTACAAACTAGAATGTTAAAAGGCTACACTGCGGTAGCCCCAAAAGTCTGTATAGTTAAGTTAAATGTTGAATGTAATTTCCAGTTTGGAGTAAAGCTCCTAATGAACATCTGATCCTGCAGCCCCTTGGTAAAGTAGACTAAGGTTATAGGTTCCTGGCTAGGTAAGGCCAACGCCCCTGAGTCAGCCTGAAGAAGTTACAGAAGATAGATGATCTTCACCCATCAGCCCCCCTTTAGGATCAAGGGACCAGAGTTGTTTTTGGGAAGATGAGACAGGATAAACTAGAGGCATGGAAAACAGAGGTATAACAGTGTACAGAAATTGCACTTGTGAGAAATGGTTACAGGCCAATCCTTCTATGTTGGTTTTAAAAAAAACAAAACAAAAACCACAAAAAACCCTAACCTTATTGGAAATACCTGATTTAAACTTATTGCCCTGGCAAAATGACCCAAGGGCCATCGATTGCCTAAAGCTGTCTTGACATTCAGTGATGTGCCAGCCTACAAAAGCTAGTGTGCTTAAGAAGGAATCAGGAAAATACAAGGAAATTTGACTAAAGTTAGTCTTTAGGTTGCTTTGGATCTGCTAAAACTAAAATTTTGGGACATTCTTGAGTTGACTGGAGTTAACTAGCTCCAAGAGTATTAAAATATGTCCAGATGGATTAGGGTATGACCACAGAAGAAAGGGAGGTAACTGCCATCAGGTGTGCCAGGTACCAAGGTAACTGGCTGGGGGCATCTTCATGGAGCCCTCCTGAGGGTGGATCTTACAGATGCCACTGGCCAACCTTAGGCACTTAGAGGCACTGGAAACTGGAGAAATCCACTCTAAAATAGTAACTCATGATAGTTGGCTCTGGTCTGGCTTCTTAGAAGCAGCAGTCCCATCAGGCATCAGGTGGGGCAAGCCCTACCTTTGTTTTCCCCAACAGCCTGTGGGTAGAGTCACAGTAAATTGCCTTGATGTAGTTGAGATAAACCAGATTCTACATACCAGAGGAAAAGAAAATGTAGACAGTTTAAAATTCTAGCAGCAAAGAAGCCCTAGAAACAGAAAAGAGGAAAGTTAGTATAGTAAGCCTTGGAGAATAAGAAAGGGATTTAAAAAGTCAAGTGTCACAGAATGTTCCAGTAAGTCACTGCTGGCATGAGGAAGTAAAAGACGGTGTGAGTGGGGATATGTTACATTTTAAACTGTGTAAGGAAAGACTTTAGAAAAAGAATTGGGGAAGCAAAAATGTTTCCTTTAGATTAAAATGTTTTGGCATGTTAAAAGTAAGAATGACAATCCCTAGAAAGTTTGAGTACATAGCAAATGATATCAGTATGTCTTAAAATTAGAGCTTATGAGTAAAGTTGGTATGTAATCAAATTGGCTATAATGTAAATAGGTAAATAGGGTCAGAACTGGGGCTTCGGTGTGAAACTATCTGTACCTGGATCTGCAGGGCTAAGGGACTTGTGTGATATCACCAAAATGTTAACCAGAAAGATCTCATATATCTTTAACTGCTTGATTCCCTCGCTGAGATGATTTTGTAGGTAAAGCCTGGATTTGCTCATGTGTGGCTTAGGATCAGATTTGGGATCCCCTCCCATAATTCCTAACTTGCAATCGCATTTGTTATGAGCTTTTATCCCCCCTCAGAGCCTTATAACAGGTCCACCAAAAGAAAGATGTTGGAAGGGACCCTACATCCTGCTGCTGACAACTCCCACCGCACTCAGGGTGGACAGAGCTGCGACCTGGATTCTCTTCACCTACGCCTCTGAAGAGACTGGAGCCAGTGGACTCATTCGCAGTGAGAGAGGACATTCCATCCCGGTGTCGGATTAGCCACAACAGAGGCCATGTACCAAAAGATGGACTTGGCTAACTTTACCTTGCTAGGCCTGCTATGTATGGTTGGTGCTTTGGTAGCTAGGGAGAGAGCCTAGACACCCATAAACCCTACCTATGGGTGTCCGGCAGCTTGGGGATGATAGAATAGTGGGCACCAGAATTTATATATCTTCCCTGGCCTCCAGCCTGAGCTACTGTAACTCCCCTTGCCACTATTATTGCTCTTACTGGAGTCATGAGGTCATGGCCCCACTGTAAAAGCTATTGGAATTTAGATTACAGCCTGAAACACAGGATTGTGCTTCATGTCCATAAGTCCAGGGGGGAATGAAAGACTAGGATGACTCCATCTTGAAATTGCAACCATCTTGTTGTTTGTGTTAAGCTAAGAATAACCCAACACGTACATAAAACCCAGAAAATGGCTTGTTTATGGTGAAACTAACTAGACATTATACAGATTCCAGGAACAAAGTTGTTTGTCCTGAAACCAACTGGCCATAGAGCCCATTTCCTGGATGGCCCAACTGGTTCGGGAACGTTCCAGATACGTTGACCACCCTGGACTGTCGTCAGACCAATTTTAGAGAACCCCTATCCCCGAGCCAATCAGATTTGTCCTCGCACCCCAAACCTGCTTGCACCTGGTTCATGCTAATCAGATTTGTCCTCACATCCCAACCCTGCTTGCACCTGGTTTATGTAACTTTGTGATTTTTTTCCTTTAAATACCCATGTAAAACTTGGCTCATGGCCTTCCTCCTAACCTCCACTGTGTCGGTGGGTAGGATGAGGCCCGAGTTGCAGCTCACCTGAATAAAGCCTTGCTTTTGCATTTCGGAATGTCTGGCTCTCGGTGGTCTTCTTGATGGTCTCCTCGCCACATGGCATAACATGCTCTCTTCATGGTTCTCAGGATACAAGTTAGTAAAAAAACATTCTTTTAATAGCATTGCTCTTTATGTGCTGTTTTTATAAAGATTAGTTACAAAGATGCGCCACAGTTCAACACGGAAGTAAAACAGTTGAAAGGAATCAAAGCAGGGAAGTGATTTTTACCCCCAAATATTTTCTTGAGGCTCATGATGCACCTAATTGTAGCTCTGGGTTTTCTAGGCACAGCTCTGAGAGGCCACTACAGGCACTTAAACTGGATTGATAGGATCCATGGAAATCTATGTGGGTCATTGCTGCTCAGTGTGGCTCAGAAGAGCCACACACATTCCCCCCTCCCCCACCCCGAGTGAGGGTTTCTAAAAGCCTCCCTACCCCCAGGACTACAGCAGAGACACAGGGCCTCCTGCTGTGCAGAGCTATTCACCTCAAGTCATTGACATTAGCTGACAACACACCTAAGCTCAGTTCAATAAAGGCGAGGTGACATGGTATCAACAATGAGGCTGATCTGGAACTTCTGAAGGCTCTGTCTTAGCTTTATCTAGAGCAAGAAGGGTCTGCAGGATGTGGCAGGTGGTGTCTCTGTCTAGGCCTCTTTTATGATCATGAGAAGAAGCACTCAGGAGGAGCTAGGGCACAAGGTTTTTTTTTTTTTTGGTCACACTTAGAAATATGGTAAAGACTGAAGTAAATACGCCTCAGGACCAAGCTGCCAGTTCACGAGTTCTGACCTACAGAAACAAGGGGATGGATAGGGTTTCATAAATATTGTATTCTAGAGCTGAGAGATTGATAAATATCAGCCAGAAATATTTCAAGTACTTGCTGTATTATAAGTCTTGAGAAATCTGACAGTGCAAACAGCTGTCTTATCCATATATTGTTGAAATGAATTTTAATTACTGAGGTTATACATGTGCTGGGTATGGTGTCAATGTATGGCGTCATACATTGAAATAAAACAGACTCTGCTTTCCTGGGGCTTCAGAAATACACTCATCAAATGCATAAAATGGAATGTGCTATATGCCACATAAGGAAAAACTGTAGGGTCAAAAGCACTGAGGTCAGCGATCAGATAAAATATTACCCAGAAGAAATGGGAAGGAAACTGAGGGATACAGTATGATAAGTACCCCTGCTTTTTGTAATTTATTTTTACTTGCTGTCCTGGGGACCAAGAAGGCAGGTGTGACTGGGAAAAGGCCACTATAGGAAGTGGTGCTGTGGCTCAAGTGGTAGAGTGTTAGCCTTGAGCTCAGGGACAGCACCCTGGCCCAGAGTTCAAGCCCCACGACCGACAAAAAGAAACAAACAAAACAACAATAACAACAACAAAAGGGCTTTAAATATCAGTCCCCTCTAGGTAACTTCTGGCAGTCTTGAGCCAGACTTCTGGGTGAAAAAGAGACTCATCACCTGCAGGGGCTCATGGAGGGGTTGCAGTTTCCCATCTCCATTCTCACTTTCCTCCTCCTCATATAGCACAAGTTCACATTTGTTGGCTCAGTAATGACAAGAAGATGGCACAAGGCTGGCTGTCCCCTTCCTGACACTGTATGGGAGAGCTGGGAGCCTGCAGGTCATCAGCACATGGACACTGCATGATGCTTCCTCAGGAATACTTAGATAGATAAGGAGTTGTTAGACACCTTAGGTTGTTTGCTCTCTCCCTAGCCTGCAATTGTACAGAAATATCTGAGAAAGGGCAGATATATTGACCCTACACAAGTCCCAAGGAAAGGTGACACGAAGGACTGGCAAAGGCAACTCCCAGTGACTTTCGTGAGGTCTCTGTATAAACACTGGTTATTGCTATTGCTGGGCTGCCCAGCATCAGTAGTTCTGTTCATGGGTGGGGGATTTCTCAGTCTGTGTGGTTTAGCCTACTTCCTTCCAGCCTAACCTTCCCTATTTCAGTCAGTACTAGCTTAGGACATGTCACGAGGCTGCCTGGGGTCTTCCCAGGTACTCACAGCTAGGATAGCAGGAATAGCCTCTGGTGGTGTGGGGAAGCCATGAAGTTGTGGGTGGCAGGGCCTCTTGTAATCTAGAACCTGACTTTGGGAAGAGCAAGCCCTATGCCAAGGTCAGCAGCCCAGTGGGGGACCTTGGACTCACTTTGACTGCACCACATCAGGTGACTTCTGGCTCCTCTGAGGGCCTCTCAGTCACTCATTTTCCAAAGGAGATGCAAAATCCATTAGAAAAGATAATGATGCTGCAGTTTAGAAGGAGTCTTATAACATTTTAATAAAATGAATGAAAGATTACAAACTTCTGATTGGGACATATATGAATGGTATTACCTTTCAATCATTTTCAACTTTCTTATTATGAAATGACAAAAAGTGTAATGAATTTATAACAGATATGATAAAGTTGTGTAATGAAATCAATAATGTGTTCTTGTCATTGAGAAAAAATAACAGTATTCAAACATGCATTTTTCATGGCTATTGGTATAGCTCAGGGGTTGAGTGCTTACCTAGAGTGAGCAATATACTGGGTTCAATTCCTAGTTCCACAAGTAAACAAGAGTTTTTTTTCACCCAGGCTCACTATGTGTATGTATATATATGTACACACACACACACACACACACACACACACACACACACACACACACACACACACACGGTACCAGTCCAGGGGCTTGACCACCTGGGCATTGCCCCTGAGCTTTTTTGCTCATGGCTAGTCCTCTACCACTTGAGCTACAGATCAACTTCTGACTTTTTTTTTTTTTTTGGTGTTTTTATGAAAGTAAAAGTCTGATGGACCTTGTTCCCTAGGCTGACTTTGAACCATGATCCTCAGATCTCAGCCTTCTGAGTAGCTAGGATACAGATGTGAGCTACCAGTATCCAGTCCTATATATTTTCAAATAGATACACTTGGTGCCCAAAGCAGCTAGGTTTAGTTTGTTCCCCTAAAAACAAAGAACTATGGCAGACAAAATCTCACACAGAGATTCAAAGGCTAGAAACTCTATTTCGTAATCATAAAATGGAAATGAGAACAATCCATTTTGTAGCCTGGTGGAGAAAGTTTTCACATATGGCAGGCTTACAACATGATGATTACATAGTAGATAAAGCATGTTAATTCTAAGAAGTCACAATTTCCAGATCTCAAATTTAATCAGTAGATATTTTACAAAGCATTTATTTACTTATAGCCTGGGGCTGGTGGCTCACACATGCAATTTTATCTTTTTGAGTGCTGAGATTGAGAGGATCAGGGTTCCAGGTAATCTGGGGCATAAAAGTGTGGGGCAACTGAGCACTGGGCACTGCAGAGTGGACCTGTTACTCCAGCTATGCCTGGGAGCCTAAAATAAGTGGATCTTGGTTCAGGTTCATTCCTGGGGGGGAAGCAAGGGCCTATTCCAAAAATACCAACACAAGAGACGGCTGGAGGCATGGCCCAGCAATGAGTGCCTTCAAGCATGAGATCAAACCTCATACTACCAAAGAAAAGAAAACAAAAAAAATGCAGTTTCTTGGGTCTCACTTTTCCTTTCTGCCACATAGAATTTATTACTTTCTCAACCTCTTGATAAGTAGGAGGGCCAAACATATTTTGATGAACTTGCTATGATTGGCCTCCCTCCGCCCTTTTCCACTAGCTTGTCCTGATCTCAGCAGGGGGGCCAAGGATTACAATCATTTTATACTATGTGTTAGTTTTTCTGTGAGGAGAGAAAGGAAGATGATATTTGGGGACAAATAATAGAAAAGTCTTAAATTTTATGCTTTGAAATTTTATAGGGCTTTATTATATCTGTCCAACTTCCCATCTTGAAATTTAGACTTGTCTTTGTTTTATATGTCAAAAATGTTGAGAATACTTGTATCCACCAACGTTCCAAGGCTATCTTGAGCTAAGTCTTGGGATTTGTCCATGGTTCAAGCCTGCATCGCCTTGCTTTTCTTAGCAGTCATGTGTTTAGACAGAGAAAAGGCTAGCCATGTCGTCCTGTTCAGTTCCCTGCAGGGTGTGTCCATGTGAGACTATTCTATTCCTCTTGGAACTGGAGTGTGTGTTGGGAGGGCAGGGAGAGTGTGGCCTTGTGGGAGGTGGTTGGGCAGGCACCTGGTAAATTCTAGGGGAAAGAACTCCAGTTGGGTGTGGAGGTGAAGCCTGAAGCACCTTGGAAGCAGCAGTTAGCCATGGACATTTGGTGAGTTTCAGTTGTGAAGATTGGAGTAGAAACTTGGCTCAGGTTGCACAAATGGTTTATTTTTGAGGGTGATAGGACCCTAGGGAAGTACTGTGGTTGTTTGTACTTAGAAATGTTAGCAACTGCAGTGGAGCATGAAGGAAAGCAGCATTCGTGGTGGGTGGGGAGGGACAGTGAAGACTGAAAGGGATTGATCTGTAATGTTGAGATTGCCATAAGATGACATGTTGGGCTCTTCTCTGTGAATATAGTCTACCTGTAAGAGCTCATCCTGGTGGGAAGTGGCCAATCTACCTGCCTGGATTGCATAGATCTGATTCTCAGGGTCATAAGTCACTTGTTGAGTATGTTCCCTAGCACATCTCCCTGAAACACACAGAGAAGTGGGAGGAGGGAAGGGAGAGAGAGAGAGAAAGAGAGAGAGAGAGACAGAGACAGAGACAGAGACAGAGAGAAGGAGAGAGGCAAAGTTAGAATTAGTTTCATGCTGACAGATCACTGGGAAATGCTGAGACCCACAAAATGGACGGTTTCTTTACTGTAGGATTTCTGCGGTAAAGAAGGAGGTTTTGAAAGTGACATTTCTCTAGGAACATTGGATGATGGAATGCTTTTGTGAGATTAGTCATGATAATTCTTTATTGCAAGTACTCGTAGCACAGTTGAATTAAGACAAAACCCTTGAGTGATAATACTATATTTTTTACTCTAATAGATCTTACTTGTCCCTCCTTTCTATTCCAGAATAACTGGCATATGAAGTATTAATATCAGTGAATTAATCATTATATAATGTGTGCATATATTGTATACCTTTATACATCCTTTATAAATTTTTTATTTGTACTAGGAATGAAACCCAAAGGCTTCACTGGTTAGGCAAAACTGCTCTACTAATGAGCCACACTTAAGCCTGAAAAACACATTTTTATTAGTTAATTATTTCTCATAAATACTGGAGGGGAAAAGACTAAATTCTCTATAAAATATTACTATAAAGTATTGTAAGGAATTCAGGAA
Source organism: Perognathus longimembris pacificus (assembly GCF_023159225.1). Classification (NCBI taxonomy): domain Eukaryota; kingdom Metazoa; phylum Chordata; class Mammalia; order Rodentia; family Heteromyidae; genus Perognathus; species Perognathus longimembris. The sequence goes on along the minus strand of NC_063180.1, from coordinate 5,057,061 downwards.
GAAGTGCAGATGAGATAATGAGTAATTATGTGTCTATCTTCTTTCAGCTTTGATAAATTGCAATGTTATGAACCACTGATTCTGCTCTTTTAAGAAATAGGACAGGCTGTTAATGCACCAGGACATAACTCCCCAACCCCATGACCCAGTCCGTTTCTGTCTCACGGGAGGTGAAAACCACAGCCTGAACTTGGTGCTTAACAGTGTTCATGTATCCGCATATCACAGACAACATGCACTATTGTTCTGCAATTAAGAATGCTGTGTAAATGCCACGGTTCCATTGTGCCACCTGCTTTGTCCCTCAGCTCGGTTGCTAGAATTTTTATTGGGTGAACTTACTTACCTCTAGCTCTTTGCCATTTATTCATTCTCTTATGGATGGATTTTTAGGATATGTTTAGTGTTTTAGTTATTATAACCCAGTTTTTTGAACATCCTGTGCATACATCTCCTTGCACAGGTTAGTGAGAGCTTCTCTAGAAAATGCCTTCAGAAAAGGTCAGATTTTCAGAGTGCAACAGCATCAGAAATAAAGTCAATGATGATCCATATTCAAGACAAGACATTTGACTCCAAGTAGAAAATTACTGGTAGCTTGTTTGCATAGCGACTTGTGGAAGTGACAAAATTCATGCATTGGAAAGCCTGTGGACAAATGGGTGGATTAGAAGAGTGGGCAGTTGCCCAGGGTAACAATGGACCTCACTATAAAATGAGAAAATGGGTGGAAACTGAATGTATCAGAAAGCACACAAGCTTTTCCACCACAAAAGAACAAGGGAAGGGGTGGAGACATCCAATACCCCACCTCTAAATTTCAACCATCTTCAAGAAGTGCTTATGTTTGAACTACTCAATAGGAAGTAGTACAACATAGGCAATGATCCCCAAAGTATCTGACCAAGGAGGAACTGGAGAAGGGACCCTTACATACTAGGTATAAAATTACTGTATAACTTCAGAGAGTGCCTGACACCAGACAGACTACAAATCATACAAGGCGACTATTGAAGTCTTCATTGGCTGCACTTCTTGGCTCCAGGTCTATCCTTTGAGTGTGGATGGTGTGTTGATTACGTCAGCTACTTGTTAAGTGACTTCCTGTTTCTCCATCTTCTCACCTTGCTTGGTATTCTTAGATTTTCTCCACTCCCTTTATTGAGAACTGGTGTCTCATTGTGTGCATTTTCATCTTTCTGATTTCCCTTGGAGCGGACCTATTTTTAAATGCTCACTGGCTGTTTAGTTTCATTTTCTGTGACTTGTCTATATTTCTCTTTCCTGTTTTGCCTGTTTTTTCTTTATTGAGTTTTTAAAAAATGATTTTTCTTCCTCTGTGTCATGGTTTCTGATGTTTTTTGATGATGTTTATTGTAATGTGGAAGCTTAATATGTGTAATACCAAGTTTACCCATATTCTTCCATATGGTTTGTGGGTCTTTTTTTTTCTTTTTTTCCCCCCTTATTTATTGTCAAAGTGATGTACAGAGAGGTTACTTTAGGCCTTGGGTACATTTTTGTGTGTTATTTGGTATGTATATCTTCTTTATGAAATTTTTAGCTACTTAGGAGTTGAAACATCCTCATTTTTTCACTCAAAGTTTAAAATTTTCTGGGATTCTTTCTGTGAGCAGCCGAAGACAGGAATCTCACTTTACAGTCTCCATTTCAATCAGCAAATACCCTAGCACCATTTGCACCATTTATTGAGTGATCTCTCCTTTTCCTTATTGATTTGCAAGGCCACCTCTGTCAATTGTCCCCAGATTGCCACTGGAAGAAACAGAGTCCTGGAGAGGCTAGCAAATTGTCTAATGTCCCAGACTGTGGCCATATTCCCAGCCACATATGGAGAAGAGCAAATGCTCTCTGCTGGCATTTTCTTCCCTTCCTTCCCTGTCTTCCTCCCTCTCTTCCTGTTTTCCTTTCTTCCTCCTACTTCTTTCTCTTCCCCTCTCTCCTTATTGTTCTTCCTGCTGCTTTCCTTCCCTTCCTTTTCATCTGTCTCAGGTGGGTTTATGTTTCAGCTTCGAGGCCTGTGTTTATGCACAGTGCAGCCATGAAAACAGCGATTCCTCAAGTGAACATTTTGTCAAAAATATGGCTGGACATATTACATTTCCTTTATGTTGGCAGGGGCTATCTGGGCTGACCCTTTTCCGTTTAGAGGAGACAGATAGTTGGTGCTATTAAAATCTACAGCATTTTGCTTTGGCTCCTGGTGATTCATGGCTGCTAATCCCTGTGGATATATTTTTATTTTCTTGGATATATTGGATGTGCAGGTGGTATATATTGGAAAAGCCTGCTGTTTATTGACATGAGCCCAGTAAAGACTCTGATTAATCTTAAAAATAAATAGAGAAAAGTGGAAGGTCATACTCCAGATCAAGAGCTCCGACCGATTATATCCTCTATCGCCGAGTTATTTATTTCCATTTGAGAGAAATCCTCCCAGTGGAGGAGATGGATGAAGATTAACATGTGCAGCATGTTCAGGGCCTCTTCTTCTTCTCTCTTGGAAGCTTTTACTATCCTTGCTGAACAAACATGCTTTCTCTAACTCATCCCTTGGGGAAAAAATCCAGACTTTGGTCTTATGAGTCCTTTATTTTAAAGCTTATTTTCACTTGCTTGGAGAGACTTCCTTCCTTTTCTGCTTCCCTCCCTCCTTGAGTCACCTGGAGGCTTGACCTTTTAGGTTAAACTGTGATTCCAAAGAGTGGATGGACTAGAACAATTTCAGGGTTGCAGAGGGCATGATGCCAAGCTAGACAATACATAAAATCTTCATTTTCATGGTCAAAGAACATGTGATGTTGGCCAAACCAAACAAACCCACTGGAGAATTTTCTATGCTCAACCATTTGTGACGCCTATAGCACCTATGAACAATTTGAAAATCCACCAGAAGCAATGTCTTGGTTGTTTTTAGTTCATGCCTCCAATCATAGTTGAAGCTCAAACTGAAGTTTTTGGACCCTATTCCCAAACTCTACTAGTTCTACATGTCAAGAATAGCCTCTTGCCCCTGTCCTCCAAATAAAGAGACATGGCTGGTGAAAGGTAGAGAAAAGAGGTTTATTACATGGCCTGGGTCTGCTATGGGACCGCAGCACATCAGTACATCTTTAGCCAACTTTGGGATACAGACATGAACTTTAGCTATGACTAGATAAGGAACTGGGGACTGGTAGGGACAGGTATGTACAATTATTAAAGTCAAGGTATGGCTCAGTTGATTATTATTTTAGTCCTTGATTGGGAGGGTCACCCTGCTGCTTGGCTGAGGTGGAGCTCTGGCCTGTCTTCCTGTACACTCTTCCTTTTTAGTTTTTGTCCAGCCTTAAGTGTCTCTATTTTTTACTCTTACACCCCCTACTATTTCTTCTTAATTTTATTCCCTTATGAAGTATCTTTTTAAAATGAGAGATAGACATATATCTAGAGATCCATACATCCTTTCAGAAATAGGTATTCAGAAGGAAATGCAGTGTATGAATAGAAATTTTGAGTCCTATGGCCAGGAGACCATTACCACATACAGCTTGCTACTCGGTTCCTAAGAGGAAAGGCCAACACAGGAGCTTTTGTTTTGTTTCTGCAGGAGAACCAGGGTCAGCATGCTCAGCAGGCTCAACATGGCTCTCATGAGTCCTCTCAGCAAGCTCTGGGCTGCTGGGGATCATTTGTCTGGCCTTGGGGTGGCTGGAACTGACAACCAGGGAGATGGCAGTGGATCAGGAGTGGGCCTCTGAGTTGGTGGGTATGTACTAGGAAGTCATGAACATAGGGTGGGTGTTAGCTATAGGAAGGAATTGACCATCCCCGGGAGCATCAGCCCCTCAGGGTCAGAAGATCTTGTACATCAAAGCATCAGAATATGGAAGATAACAAGCATGGTTAATCTACTGACCTGGCCTGATCTGCCTTCTCTCCTGGGTATGAAAGTGCTGCTTTATTTTTCTGTCTTAACATATTTAAAATCTTTTTTTTTTGTTTGTTTCTGAACATTTTGCTGCAAAGGCTGAGCATTTCAAGGTACAACTCCCTCATGCAATTGTCTTTGGGCTCTTCAGGGCCTGCTCACAGGGTGAAGGAGCTTGGACTTTGCTACACTGAAGAAACACAGGAGCTGCCTGTGCATAGAGTCCTTCCGGTGTCTGCAGAGCTGACCACTGGAGCCTGTCTTTTGGGACAATGGCAGGTTGTCATCTGGTGTGGATAAGTAGTGCACAACAGCCCCACACCTCACCAGGAGCTATTCATCCTGAAGGTTCTTATATTTATTATAATAAATTTCCAGCAGATGGCAGTAGAATGTTTTGCTCTAACAAAGTGTCTATCAGGATGACAAATAGAAATACATTGCCTGCTTGAAAGCCACCTATAGGTCCTAAAGGGATCTCAATGGGTGGACCAACTGTCTGGGTCTCATAGGCCACGGTGCTGCTGTCTCATTGGTAGATTTGCAGCCCTGCCGATAGCTCCCTTAGGAGCTCAGCTTACCCTTGAGGAAATTCCTTGCATTTTACCACATTTTACCAGTCTGGGAGGAAAGAGGTGAGAAGTCTCAGAAGATCAGAGGGAAACCATAATAGTGAAGTGGGTACTAGAAAAATCAAGTAGGTAGCACCTGAGGTCCAGGGTCCTGGAACCCTGGAAGAGGAAGATGATGATCATGATCAGGGAGAAAGGTGGGAGGTGGCAGGACATTTACATAACAAGTGTATGAGTTTATGGATTTAATGAGCTTCATACTGGGAAGGAACTAGGATACTAAATAATTAGATACAACCACTTGGATGTATGATAGAAGGTGAGGCAGGGAATACAAGGCCTTGGATTTGGCTCTGTTCTGTTGGAGGACATTGCTGAAGTGGAAAGGCAGTGATGAAACTGGCCAAATGCTCCTTCAAAATCTGTGGACCTGGTTCTAGTGTAGGACCAGCGATGATTCCAACATCTGTCCAAGGAAAGAGCTTATAACACTGCTGGGGAAGAAGGTGAGACACAAGTCACAAAGAGTTTGAGCTACTCTGAATGAGATATTGAGAAGGATTTGTTGTATATTCTTTAAAAGGAGGAGAAGAGGAAAGGAAGTGAAGGAAGAAGACAGTAGCAGACAAGATGGAAAAACTCCAATTTTCAGTCAATACAGGAACTATGACTCAGGAATGGGACCTTGAGAGGGAAAAGGAATCCTGCCTTCCATTTTGAGTTTGCAGCACAATTTGCTGCAAGGGCGGGACCCATGCCCACCTTTGACAATCTTTGTGATTTTTACTGCACTTACAATGTGAGTATAAAAGTTTGCACAGTGTGCACTGTGGTGAGCTTTGCACATGCATGAAGGACATCTGTGTTGGCTGATATGATACACAATTGGGAAGGGATTAGTGGAAGAGAGCCAAGATGTTCCAGGGCCATTTCAGTGGAAGCCTGTCAGGACTCTGCACACTCTGGGTGATGGCTCTGACATCAGTGCTGTGGCATTAGGGTTTTGTGTACTCTTCCTTAGCTGTCGAGTCTTTGGGAAGTTTTGTAGTATTGGAGTTTGAGAGACAACCCTGTGCATCCAAGGACCTTCCTGATCCTTAAAAGCAACAGCATATATACATTGAGCCAACTTCATGGTTAAATGTCATCCATACCTCCAACATGTCTGAGCTGAAGTGACAATTTTTCTCATTTTCTCTTCAGCTACATCTGAGCTGGGCAAGAACATTCAACCAATACATTTAGTTGTAGATTTTTGAAGAAATGAAGAGGTTTTAAAAAAAAAAAGCCTAGCACCTGTGGCTCATGCTTGTGATCCTAGCTACATAGGAGGCTGAGATTTGAGTACCACAGCTAGATGCCAGCCTGGGCATGAAGTCTGTGAGATTCTAGTTAGCCACTGAAAAAGTCAAAGTAGAGGTGTGGCTCAAAAAGCCCAGTGTAAGCCTTGAGCAAAAAAGCTCAGGGACAGCATCCAGCATCCATTCAAGCCCTAGAGCCAGAATACACACACACACACACACACACACACACACACACACACACACACACACACATTGGTTGATTGGTACATATATTTATTTATTTGTAGCAATCTAATATGTGCCAGGAGATGTCCTATGCACTGGGAGGCCTAGGAGAAAGTGGCTGTCCCTAAGGAGACAGCAGAGGACACGGCTGGGATTGCTCCAAGTTCTAAGAATACAGAAGCTCAGGGTCACATTTTCAGCTGCTACTTTTAATTTGCTTGACAAACGAATTTGCTTGACAAACTGTGGCAGGAAGATCCCTGAGCAGAAATTGCTCCATGCTGGAGAAATATAGGTCTGCTTTCCAGTATGGGTCTGATATGCTTATCCAGTTTTTGTTGCCATCAGGAAAGGAGGAGTCAGAACTAAGGTGGGCCTGACTCAAAATAATCGTTGGAGAGAAGTCTTAGGGCCATGCGCCTCAGCCACTCTGCTTTTCCATTACCGAGATTGTATGCATTCTTAGCCTCATGCTGGCTCTATAAAGGGATTGCAAAATTGTTCTTAAAATCGAAGAATAAAATTGCTCTGGAGAGTTCTCATTTAGGTCTCCTGGTGGGCAGTAAGCAAACACCTTCTTGGAAGCTGAGCAATGAAATTCTCTTGTTTTAGGCCAGAAAAATGAGGTAGCAGCAAAACTTCTGCTGCATTGAAGCCTGTCTGGCTCTCTTGAGCGCTAATGACAGAGCTGGGGAATAGGAAGGGATCAGCATAGGCTTGGTAAAGATATAGAAATAGGGTGATGCTCAGTGCCACATTCATACCACCCTCCTTTCTTTCCCCAGGAACAGGTATGCTTTTATCATTTAGAAACTTAAGTGGAATTCACTAGATTTTAGGCTGTGGTTCTAAGGATTGCAAGAAGTATATAGCAGGGTAATAACAATCTGGATATGGAATTCTTCTGTCTCCCCCTTAAAGTTCAGTCATGTTCTAGCTCCTTGCCAAAGAGTGACCAATTTGATGTCTCCATGGCTTTGTCTTTGCAAAAAGAACACAGGATGAAAATTTGTGCAATATGTAACCTTTTGAATCTGGCTTTATTTATTTATTTTTTAACATAATGTACATGATCTTCAATGGTGTCTGCCTCCTGGTGTTCACGTTTGTTTTTTTTTAAATTTAATTTAATTTAATTTTTTTCAAATTTTTATTATCAGACTGATGTACAGAGAGGTTACAGTTTCATACGTTAGGCATTGGATACATTTCTTGTACTGTTTGTTACCTTGTCCCTCATACCCCCCTCCCGCCTCCCCCTTTCCCTTCCCCCCCACCCCGGAGGTGTTCAGTTCACTTATACCAAACAGTTTTGCAAGTATTGCTTTTGTAGTTGTTTGTCTTTTTTTACCCTGTGTCTCTCAAATTTGGTATTCCCTTTCAATTTCCTACTTCCAATACCAGTATACACGGTTTCCAATATACTTAGATAAGATTACAGAGCTAGTGTAGGTACAACCACAGGAAGGTGATACAAGAACATCATCAATAATAGAAGCTACAGATACACATAGGACGTTGAAAGTAGTTACAACTGTGATATAACCATTGTTTCCATAACATGTAATTCATTTCACTTAGCATCATCTTATGTGATCATAAGGGTATAGCTATTGGGCCTTGTGATGCTCTGCTATGACTTGCCTAAACCTGTACTAATTATTCCCAATAAGGGAGACCATAGAGTCCATGTTTCTTTGGGTCTGGCTCACTGGTGTTCACGTTTTTAAACAATTCATTCCCACTATGTAAGACTGGGACCTAGGATTTGCCTTTAACCAACAGAGTGTCTGTTATACTATGTAAGATGTTATATGTGTATATGTTATATTATGTACAACTACTTCATGCTAGCAGGTCTGTTCTTGAGACTCTCTTGATGGCCTTAGAGGGATAAACAGTCATTTTGGGAGGCCTGTGTGCCAGTAGCTGTGGGCTACTCCTGGGAACTGGGGACAGTCCTTAGCTGACTAACCAATCCAGGCTTCCTAGTCCTTCAGTTACAGGAATGGATTCTGACAGCAGCTTAAGGTAGTTTACTAGCAGCTGCTTCCATAGGTGAGTTTCCAGATGAGACCTTGGCCCTGACCAACACTTGGACTGCTGCCTGTCAGACTCTTCGCAGAGGCCCAGCTGAGCCATGTCAAGGCCTGGCCCAGAGAAGGGATGAGATGGCTACCGTGCAATTTCCCGAGCCTCTGTGAGACTTTGTTACACTAATAGAAAACAAGTGTAGACTTTACCCTTAATTGTATATTTGTCTATTTCTTTAAAATTTTGTTAGTGTTTTCCCCATGTATTTTGAAGCTCTGTTGTTAAAGGCTTATTTATTTAGGATTCTTCTGTCTTCTTAGTGAGCTGACCTTTTAAGCTTTATGTATTGTGTCATTTTATGACCCTTTCTGTTCTCTGAAGTGTATATTGATATTATGGCTAATCTGAGTTTGTTTATTTATGCATTTATCTATCAAATCTTGCTGGTATTGGAGTTTGGACTCAGAGCCATGCTTTCTTGAATGGCTTACTTCGTTTACTTGGCTTGCGTGCTTGACTGGCACTCTACCACTTAAGCCACACATCTAGCTAGTTATTTTGGAAGATGTAGTCTCGCAGACTCTTCCACTTGGGTTGGTTTCAAACTGTGATCTTCCAAATCTCCTAAGTTGCTAGAATAACAGGCATGAACTACTTACACATTGCTCTGGGGGCTTTCACAGCAGCAGTTAAGAGTGGCTACAACAAGGACCACATGATTCAAAAATACACAGATCACCTGATGTTTAACTCATGATCTTTCTTTTTAAATTTAATTTCATTGTCAAGGTCATGTACAGAGGGGTTACAGTTACAAGAATATATGATGTTTTCATTTTTATATTTTTGTTTTTAAACTTTCTGCAATGCAATGCATTGCCTTTATAATAAAATGTTATTTAATAAATAGAAAACAAACAAATCATTATTATTCATCTACAGAAGAGGGCTTCTAACTCCTAGACGAGACCATCTGCATTTAATATAATCATTGATATGTTTGCGGTAAGCTCTACCATCTTCTTATGTGTTTTTCTATTTTCTTTTCCTCTGTTTTCTCTTTATTTACCTTTTTGTATTATTTAAATGTCTCTTAATATTCCAGTTTACTATTTTTGGTAATCTATCAACATACATAGAAATATAAATAAATTTGTCTTCATGGCGATACTAGAGATTAAAATATAAGAATTTAGTTTTACTCACTTTACGTAGACGAGGTAGGGCGTGTTCAGGGTGGTATGGCCATAGACCTAACTTTACTTAGAACTACATTTTTTCCACTTTAAATGGAATTACCAATCTTACCACTACACATGCTTTCTACCCACATCATGTTATACTTGTGTTATGTATATCATATCCTTTCATTGAAACCCCATCAGATGATGCCGTATTTAAAAAAAATAATTACTTATTTATTGTCAAAGTGATGTACAGAGGGGTTACAGTTTCATATGTAAGGCAGTGGGTACATTTCTTATACAATTTGTTACTGCCTTCCTCGTTTTCTCCCTCCCGCCTTTCCCTTTCCCTCTCCCCACATGATTGTTCAGTTGGTTTACACCAAATGGTTTTGTAAGTATTGCTTTTAGAGTCATTTGTCTTTTTATCCTTTATCTATTGATTTTGATATTCTCTTTCCCTTCCCTAGTTCTAATAGCAATATATACAGTATCCAGGGTACTCAGATGAGATACAGTGATAGTGCGGTGACAACCACAGGAAGGGGATACAAGAGGATCATCATCAACAGCAACAACAACAACAACAACAACAAAAGCTACCATTTCTCATGGCATGTTGAAAGTAATTACAACAGTGATATAACACTTGTTTCCATAACATGGAGTTCATTTCACTTAGCATCATCTTATGTGTTCATAAGGATGCCGTATTTTTTCTTTCAATCCTCAAACATAAGGAACTACATTTAGCATTCCTCTTGCTTTTCCTTTGTTCCTGCTGCTACATGTTTATTTCTAGCATCATTTATTTATCTTCTGTCTGAAGAATTTCCTTCAGTGATTTTTTTGGAGACAGTATATTGGCAACTAGTTCTTTTTGTTTCCCTTTGTCTTAGTCTGTTTATGTTGCTATAAGATCAAGTGATTTATAATTAGCAGATGGCTAAGACTGAGTAATTTATAATTAGCAGGAATTTATGCTCATAGTTCTACAAGTTGAAAGCCCAAGGTCAAGGTGCCAGCAAATCTAATGTTGGTGAGGGTTGCTTCCAAGATGGTGCCTTGTTGACATGTCCTCTAAAGGAGACAAAGGCTGTGTCCTGGCATGGAAAGGATGGTGGGAGGTGGTAGAGGTGTTGGTGGCAGCTTTCTGAAGGGTTGTGTGTGTGTGCGCGCGCGCGCGTGTGTGTGTGTGTGTGTGTGTGTGTGTGTGTGTGTGTGTGTGTGTGCTGGACCTGGGGCTTGAACTCAGAGCCTGGGCACTGTCCCTGAACTTTTCAGCTCAAGGTTAGTGCTCTACCACTTGAGCCACAGTGCCACTTCCTGTTTTTTTTTTTTTTCTAGTTAATTTGAAATAAGAGTCTCAGGGATTTTCTTGCATGGGCTGTCTTACAAAGACCATCAGATCTCAGCCTCCTAAGTAGCTAAGATTCCAGGCATAAGCCACTGGAGCTTGGCTTTCTACGGGGTATTTGTACTGTATTTAAAATCTGTCTTGATCTTTCATTTGAACACTTTAAAAAATTTTAACCCCGTAAACATTTTCTATTCCTTTGGCTTTCCTCTACTCTAATGAGAATTTGTAGTCTTTTGAATTTCACTTAGGAATTTCATCTTTTCTCTGAAGTTGCTTTCATTTCTTTTTAATTTTCACAAGTTTTGTGATGAGGGTATGTGCAGAGATTTTTCTGGCTTGCTAAGCTTCTTGAATATGTAGGCTTATGTCTTGCCAATGTAAAAGTTTTAGTATTCCTTCTCCCAATGTGTTTTTATGAAACCATACTTCTTCTTTTTTGCTGAGACTCTGAAGACATGAATGTTTAATTCTTAGGTATTGACCCACAAATCTCTTTGTTCATTTTTCTGATTTATTCTCTTTTTACCTTTAGTTGCTTAGATTGGATAATTTTATTTACATTTCTTCAAGTTCATTCATTTTTGCTTTTGATATTTTTTCCCCATTTTTCACTTGAGACTATTCACTGAGCTTTTAATTTTGGCTATACTTTCTCTGAGCTTTTAATCTTGGTTATCTCTTTTCTGATGTAAAGTTTACATTTGTTTGTTCTTTGTATTTTTGATATCTTTGTGAGATTTTCTACCTTTTCATTTCAAGAGTTTTGATCATTACTTCTTGGAACAATTTTCTGAAATCTGTATCAGTTAATTCCAACATCTTTTCCACTTGGTGCTCTTCTCAATTAGCAGGCTGCAAGATTTTCTTTAGTTTTTCAAGTTTTGGCAGACCTGGCCCTTGAGTGCCAAAAGCTTTGAGTTGGGTTGACAAGTGGGAATATAGCTCAAAGGCCTGAGAACCAAATGTTTATAGCTCTAGGCTCTAGAGGCCAAAGATGTGCTTCCAGGTGCTCAGGTTGGAGCTTATTGCTCTAGGTGTTGATTACTGGTAGCTCAGCTCTCCACAAGTAGTACAAAACTTAGCTCTTAGCAGTAACTAGCAGTAGCAGCTCTCAGCTCTTAGGTATTGGGATCTATAGTTCCTAACAGCAGCTCAGCTCTCTAGTTTAGGGTGTTGGGACCTTCAGCCCTCACATTGGTCCTAAGGCTTTGGCCTTAGGGCTCTGTAGCTCACTGGAAATCTTCTTCCAATGGGTCTATAGAACTGGCTTATTTCTATAATCCTTTGTCTTCACCTCTCCACAGTCTTCTCTATAATATCTACTGCCTCTGCCATCTTTGCCCCTGATTTTTCTTTGATCTCTTAACTACCTTTTACTGGCACTGGCACTGCTTTTGCCAATATTGTTGTTCTGCTGTCTTCTCTTCATGCTGCAAGCTCAGCCTGCTCTACTTATGATAAAAATAAAAAAGTAGGCAAAGAAAATACTATTTTGGAAAAATATTTTATTGGACCTAATGTTGTAACATCAGGGGACAACACAGAAAAGTGTCTGATTTCCAGAATGAACTGAATGGCTTGGTCACATACCAGGAGAAGGATGTGGCCTGGGTGTTTGCCCCATGGCACAGCCTTTCAAGCAAATAAAGTACAATGTTTGCACCAATCACAGGCCTTCTTCTGAAGGCAGAACAGTTCTCCTTGTTTCATTGGAAATAGCTGAATGGTCAGCAGGGTCATCTAGAATTCCCTGTGGCTTGTCTTGCTTAGAGCAGTGCTTTTCCAAGATTAGCAAGGGCTGTGTGGAGTGGTCATGATTGTGGGGAGTATATCTCCAGCCATGATCGTAGTGGTGCTCTACAGTTGCTGGAGTGTTCTTAGAGTGATTGTACAGTGTTCAAAGCAGCTGGACTGTCCTGAAAGCAGCCCAGTTGACTGCCAGTAAAGGAGCTGCTTGGCTGAGAGTTTTTTTTACTCAAGGCTTTAGAATATATGGGAAGGGCTTGCCAAATGGTCTGCCTTTGACAGTTTCAATCATTCACAGAATGTTTGCAATAAAGACTTAATGAAAGCTCAACCCAGGATTAACAATTCTAACCACATTTCACAGCACTTAATAGTACTTAACTTGCTCAACACTCTTTAACTACCCGAATACTCCAGGGAGGGGTGGGTCTCTCTGATCTGCCTCAGTGCCTTTTCTGTATAAACTGAGATTTTCCTGGATCTCTGTGATAAGTGAATTTTTTATGTTCTGAGTGTTTTGAGTACTAACTTATGTACTTGATTCTTATTTAAATCTTATGGAAAACGTTGGCATTTTAATTTTAGTAGCATGGCCTGAGTGGTTTTAGGCTTCAAGTACTAGGCCTATGTTACAGGAAATATCCATTTCAGGCCTTGTCAAGGCTCCAAGGCCTTTCAGTGCTGTTCATAATTGTCCCAAAGTTTTGCAACTCACTTGCCAGTTGGGATGTGGGTAGAGTTCTATCTCTTAGTGTCTTTCTCAAGTGTTTAGTTTACTCATTAAGATTAGATCTAGGATGTTCAGCTCTAAAGTGCACCTATCTTAATCTTTCCTAAACCCTTTCCTCTCTGCAATCTCTCTGGTGCATTCTGGTTCTCTGGGCTTCTCATTTATGGTCCTATGGCCAGAGAAATGTGTCTTTAGTTACCCTACTCTGCAAAATGTATAACATTGATAGAGTAGTTACCATACTGTAGGTACTTCTCCTGTTTTGGGGATAAACTGTGGAAAGATACAGTTCCTGAAGAAGAAGGATCTGCCCCCTCTATGGATACAGGTCTACTAGTCCACAGGCTCCCTGTGGATACAGGTCTACTGGTCATGACCAGGGTTTCCATGTTTGAGAGTTTTAGGTGCTCATGGGACTCAAGGGATTTTCTTTCCATGAGTCTTCCCTGCAGCTGTGATATGGAAGAATGAGGAATAAAATAAAAGGGAAGGAAAGGAAAATTTTAAATGAGGGATTGCTTCTCACTTTCTCTGAGCACTAGGGATCCTTTTTCTCATCTGTTATATGAGAACTAGAAGGCTGTGCTGGAAACTGTCTTTACTATCTTGATACCACTTCTGATTTGGGACTGTCTTGAATACTGTTTAGGAGAAACTGGAGAAAAATAGGAATGCACTGACAATTTAATAGTACTTTAATTTCTGCTCTTCCTCAATTCATCTGTTGCTATTATTTTTACAGTTGTCAAAAAACTGTTCCATGTATTTTGCCTAAGCTTCATTCATTTGGAGATACACGACATAGTGTGTGTGCTCCATCTTGTTCTGAACTGAAGCGGTTATTGGTTTTTATCAGCTTTATTGCAACCCTTCAGATATATGTAACATATGGATGAAGAAGGCTTTCTATTATTGCGTAAAGAAATCTCCATGACATTTTATAAGTGAAACAAAGTAAATCCTAAGGCATATTATATGGTATATTTCAATTTATGCATAATTGTGTGTATTTGATGTAGAAAACTTGGGTGGTTTGTTATATGTGGTGCTGCAAGGATCAGGATAACCAAATAAAAGTGCTTTTAACATTAAGTTTGTTATGTTTCACAACCAGAAGTCATAGAATGGTTGGTTACAATGTTACTTACTTTATTAGTTTAAGAATTCAGTGTTCTTATGGTATTGTAAACCCTTTGTACAACTATATAGTAATAGTAGTAGTAGTAATAATAATAATAATAGGTGTCAGGGTTATGAATAAAGAGCCAACTTACAGAATTGGAGAAAAACTTTGCCAGTTATTCATTTCCAGAATACATAGTTTCAAGTATTAAATACCAAAAGAGCAATCCAATTAATGAATGAGCAAATCATTTAAATAGTTCTCAAAAGAAGAAATATAAATGGCCAAATACATAAGAAAATGTCCAACATTCTTAGTCATAAAGGAAATGCAAATAAAAATGACTTCAAGATTTTGTCTCACCCAGTTTGAATGGGTCCGAAGAAAAAGCAACAAATGGTGATGGGGGATGGGGAGGGAAGGAATCCTTATATACTCTTAATGGTAATGCAAATCTATATGGCCACTGTAGAAATTAGTGTGGAGAAGCCATGAAAAAAACTAACAATAGAACTGCCTTATGATCTAGCTATACCATTCCTTATCGTATATCTAAAGAAACATATGACAGCATAAAATTGAGATCTCTGCATCTGCATGATTCTTGAAGCATTATTCACATTACCAAAACTATGGAATTAACTTTGGTATCCACCAAGTCTTTAATATCTTACACCCAAAGAATCCTTATAAAATTTTTCAATGACATACCTTAAAAGGATAAAAAAAAGTGACTCAAATGGGTGTTATTCATGCAGAAAAATGAAGCTTGATCCTTATATATCACCCTGTACCAGACTCAATTCCAAACGGATCAAAGACTTCAATGTAAGTGAAAATATTATGGGAAGGGATGGAGGAAACACTAGGGCTCCTAAGCATGGGCCCAAACTTCCTGAGTAAAGATCTAAAATCACAACAAATCAGAGAAAGACTAGATAAGTGGGATTGCATCAAACTGAAGAGTTTCTGCATGGCAAAGGACATAGGTAGCAGTAAATAGAAAGCCCACAGAATGGGAGAAGATTTTTACTAGCTATGCATCAGACAAAGGCCTTCATATCTAAAATATACTTAGAGCTCAAAAAAATTAATTCCCCCCAAATAAACCCCAAAGAAACAACAACCCAATTAGTAAATGGGCTAAATGCTTAAAGAGAGACTTCTTAGAAGAATGACCAATAGACACATGAAAAAAATGTTCAATATCTATGACCATAAAAGAAATGCAAATCAAAACAACATTAAAATCTCACTTTACCGCAGTCAGAATGGTCATTATCAAGAAAAGTAATAATAGTAGATGCTGGTGGGGATGTGGCCAAAAGGAAACTTGTTCAAGTACTGTAGAAAGCAGTATGGAGGTTCCTAAAAACACTGAACATGGAGCGGAATTCCCTAAGACCCAGTAATCCCACTTCTGGGCATTCATCTAATAAAACGCAAACTGGACAACACTAAAGCTACCAGCACAACCATGTTCATTGCAGCATTGTTTACCATAACCAAGATATGGAATCAACCAAGATACCCCTCAGTGGCAAATGCATCAAGAAAATGTGGTATATATACGCAATGTAAATCCATGCTTCCATCAGAAAGAATGATATTGTTCCATTCATAAGGAAATGGAAAGACTTGGAAAAATTATATTAGGCAAAGTAAGCCAGACCCCAAAAAATGTAAGTTGCATAGTTTCCCTTCATTTGTTATAAATAGAAAGTGCCTATTAATCTACAAGTAAACACACTGGATGGTAAAAGACAAAAATACACTTGAACATGATAAATTATACAGGGCTCTAGGCATTCACACAATGAGATCAAAGAAGGATATTCTTAGGAGAGGATCACAAATATTCAATAGCTATGGGCATATGATCATATAAAATGATGTTTATCAAAATGAACTTCAAGAAATGGAAATAAGAGGTTTTATATTAGTTTGTTTCTTCTTTCTTTTTCCTCCTTTGTCACTGTTTTTGATTTCTGTACCTTTTGTCTTGTTTGGAGGAGGATAAGTGGAGAAGCACAGAAATGGTGAGACAAAGGATGAACAAATGCAGCTGGGACACTCACTAGATACTATGTTGAAAATGAACTATACAACTTATGGGAAGGGGGCGTCAAGAAGGAAAAACTGGGGGAAAGGAGGGGAGAGGTGACATGGTTCAAAAATAAATGTATTCATTACCTGGCTCATGTAACTGTAAGCCCTCCGAACATCACTTTTTTTTTTTTTTTTTCCAGAGCTGGGGACTGAACCTGGGGCC
This sequence comes from Perognathus longimembris pacificus, assembly GCF_023159225.1. Lineage (NCBI taxonomy): Eukaryota > Metazoa > Chordata > Mammalia > Rodentia > Heteromyidae > Perognathus > Perognathus longimembris. The sequence continues at coordinate 5,040,580 of NC_063180.1, read as the reverse complement.
TTGTGCTCACCAGGCGGGCAGTCTTCCGCTGAGCCAGATCCCCAGTCTGAACATCACTTTTACAATAACAAAATAAAAATTGGGTGTTTTGTAATGCAGTGTATTAACTTACATACTGTTTTTTTGTTAATCATAGTTTTAAAAAAATTGATTTATTTATTATCAAACTGATGTATAGAGGAGTTACAGTTTCATACTAAAGGCAGTGTGTCCATTTCTTATTAAACTTCCCATCTTCCCACCTCCCCAATTCCCTCCCCCCTCGAGTTGTACAGTTGGTTAACAACATACAGTTTTATAAGTATTGCTGTTGCATTGGTTCACCTTTTACCCTTTGTCTCTGCATCTTGATGTTCCCCTTCCCTACTCCTGATAGAAATATATGTATATATATACATATATATGTATATATATATACATTCCAAAATGTCCAGGCCAAACAGATCTTTGACATCATGACTCTAATCCCTTTAGACAGGTAGAAAAACTGAAGTCCAAAGATGGTAAGTGTTTTCAGGATACACAGTTACTTATCAGAAGTCCTGGACCAGAATCAAGGAGGAACTAACTCTTAATTTTACTCCTTTTCTAGGCTGCGTTGGAAATCTCATTTTCTGGCAGGGTCTTTATTATTTTGACTATTTAATAGAGTTGTTAAGGCAAACCAATTAATTAAGCAAGATGTGTAAAATTAGGATCAACATGTATATTTCATTGAGAAAAAATGTACAAGATGCTTTTGTGGAAAAGATGTTAGACAAAGGGTTTCAGGTGATGTGCACTTGAGCTTGAGATACCTGAGGGCATGCCAAGAAGGTTAAGCCAAGGAGGGTGGCTGCAAATCTAAATGGAAAATGTCTCTACTGCCACAGTTGGGCTGTGCAATCCAGGTGTATTGGCTCTGTATTATCCAGGAAGGATTGGCTGGCTTACATCTTACTTGTTGTGGGAGGGCAAATGCCTTCACCAAGGTATTTCAGGGCAGTGTGCAAGAGTCCACACTGGTATCTACAGGACCAGACCACACAAAGTTGCACATACTGTGGCTATTCACCTTCCATTCATAACACCGAGCCTGGGAGATGTAGCCTGGTTCATACCCTTGTGCTCAGGTATTGTTCTGTATCCATAGCAAGAGGGAAGCATGGATTTGCCAGTACCCATCTCTGTTTTCAGTCTCTACAATGGGAACAGATATTTAGCCTTTGTTGTTATCATAATGAACATCATAGTTTGGGTTCGAAGCATCACCCCAAAGCCCAAGTATGGAAGGTTTGGTCCTCAGCCTGAGGTGCTATCAGGAGAAGGTGGGGACTGTATAGAGGAATTTAGATCACTGGGTCTAATATGCCCTCTGAAGGGCATATGGGGACCATGGCTTCTTTCTTTGCTTCCTAATCACATGGGATGAGTAACTCACTGCTGCCAGGTGCCCTGCCGTGATAATATGGTGCTCTCAAGGGCTCAAGTAACATATCCAAGTGACCATAGATTGAAACCTTTGAAACAATAATTCAAAATAAATCTATATTCTCTTTTTTTTTTTTGCCAGTCGTGGAGCTTGAACTCAGGGCCTGAGCACTGTCCCTGGCTTCTTTTGCTCAAGGATAGCACTCTACCACTTGAGCCATAGCTCCACTTCTGGCCTTTTCCATATATGTGGTGCTGAGGAATCGAACCCAGGGCTTCATGTATACGAGGCAAGCACTCTACCACTAGGCCATATTCCCAGTCCCCTATATTCTTTTTTTTTTTTTTTTTTTTGGCCAGTCCTGGGGCTTGGACTCAGGGCCTGAGCACTGTCCCTCGCTTCCTTTTGCTCAAGGCTAGCACTCTGCCACTTGAGCCACAGTGCCACTTCTGGCCATTTTCTGTATATGTGGTGTGGGGAATCGAACCCAGGGCCTCATGTATATGAGGCAAGCTCTCTTGCCACTAGGCCATATCCCCAGCCCCCCCTATATTCTTTTTAAGTTAATTATCAGTGGTGTTTTATTTCAGTGATGAAAAGCTAACACAACCAGTATGTAGAATCTATTGCTGGTGGGCTGTGACCAAATCTAGCTTTATTTCCCTACTACAATTCCTTTTAAAGGTTACTCAGTGGTGATTATTTTCTTTTTCTCTAGCTGTCAGCCCCTAGCTTTTATGCTCACTCTGTACAATAATCTGTCATGTGGATCTTTTAGTCTCAGTTAAGTAATTAAAATGTCTAATCTAAGATATTAGCTGAATTTGGTGACACATATTTTCCTGTCTTCCAGCTTAGTCCAGCTTTAGGAGACATGAGGGGCATTCTCTTAGATTCAACAGCATTAAAAAAAACCTCTTGCCTCTAGTTAGATACCTGAAGTGTGTACAGCCTTGTTGATGGAAAGGCGAATGCAATCAGGAATGCTGCAAGATGTCCTGACCATCTGTCCCTGTCTCTTACTCCAGCCATACCCGGAAAGCACGAGTCACTGGGTGGGATTTTGAATATAGGAATTTTCCTCTGGCTTCTATGGCATGGCTCACTAGGAGAAAGGACCTGTTCATTCAACTTGTTTTCTCTCACTTTTTTTTTAAAACTCAGCAAAACAAATCCTTCAGATTCTGAGCACTTTTGCTGTCACATCAATTCTAATTATTAGGTCTATGGAGTGGTAGCAGTCAGGGGAGCCCAAGGCTGTGTTTATTAAACCCAATTAGTGTGGACCTTGGACTAATCTGCTTCCACCTTCACGAGTGCAAGCCCTTTGCAAGGCTGTGAATTCAACAGAAGGATTTATGGTGGAGTGGATAGGGGCTGGACCACACTCCAGTCACATGCAGACAGTGGCCTGTCTTTGTACTAACATGTCTTTGAGCGTTAGAACCTAAAGGGATCTTTTTATTCTGCCTGTATGTTGTGTGCTTGTCAGGGGGCTACATGTTCAGTGACTAAGAAGACACATAGCCCCAACCCCAAGAAGTTTGCAACAGAGTCTAGAAAGGAAGAGAGAGGAAATGAGCCCTCAGCCTGCTCTATGTGGCAGCTATGCCAATCCACTTCCTCTTTATGCTTGGTTCCTTCCTACCAGGTCTCCAGAATTCCATGGATGGCCTCTTATCACCTCAATGATGTGTTCCTTTCTTAGAGTCATGCTCTCCTTCTTTTTCAGTTCTTTTTTTTTTGGCCAGTCCTGGGCCTTGGACTCAGGGCCTGAGCACTGTCCCTGGCTTCCTTTTGCTCAAGGCTAGCACTCTGCCACTTGAGCCACAGCGCCACTTCTGGCCGTTTTCTGTATATGTGGTGCTGGGGAATCGAACCCAGGGCCTCATGTATATGAAGCAAGCTCTCTTGCCACTAGGCCATATCCCCAGCCCCTCTTTTTCAGTTCTTGGTAAAGTCCCTGAATTCATGGTACAAAGGTGTGTGGACACATTAGCTTTGGAGACCCTCCCCATTCAGGGCAAGAGCTCCTGGGTTTAACCTTTCGTGACTGTGGTGACCCACTACCCCATCACAGATGCTACCCTAATCCTGAGAATTTCCCCAGGATCTATTTAGAGGAAACCTGGGGTTTCCAGGAGAGGAGGATGTTGCTTATGTCATGCCAAGTGCAATGGGCTCCATTCAAAAGCAGCCTCTTGCTTATTAATTGGTGACTCAATGTGTCATCAGGCCTTGGGTTTGAGCTGCTTCAACAGGGGTTTTCAGTCTCAGTCATAAAGATGTTATAATGCAGAACTGTATGTCAAATTAGAGTCACTCACAGCCATCTCTCTTGGTCTTATATTTCCAGTTGTATTTCTAGTTGTATTTACACCCATTTGCAGTTCCCTAAACATGTCAAACTCTTTCTACCTCCAAGTCTTTCCTCCATCCACAATCATGCTCTCCCCTTGTATAGGTGTTGACCCAAGGTGTTTATTGACAACTAGCTCTTTTTTATTTTCTGGACCACCTGGACAGAATTCAATTCTTTTCCCCTTTATGTCACATTCTGTACCTTGTATTTGCAGCTAGATGCGGAACAGGGACTTAAAAAGAAAACCAAAATAAACAAACCTGATTTATACATAATAATTACACACATCTATGCGATTTTATGTGTTTTGGTACATCTAAACGTTGTGTAATGACTGAGCTTAATCAGTGTATCATCTTAAATCTTTGCTATTTCTTTGTAGTGAGAACAATCAAAATCTTGTATTTAAAATATATAGTACATTACTTTGATTGCAGTCACCCTACAACAGGACAGAACACAGCTCTGTTCCTCTTGTCCACCTGCCTACGGAAATCATGCAGTGTCCCAGATGCTGGAGTGGGGCAGGGCAGGGTGGGGGGAGGGGAGGCTGTGGGGGGCACTGCAGAGACAGCCTATTGAAATCACACAGTGTTCGGGATGCTGGGGTGGTGGGGGGGGCACCGCAGAGGCAGCCTGGCTCCGCAGCCAGCCCATAGCAAGTCAGAAATGAGACAGGTATCCACCGACTGTGGAGTTCATGCTCTCCCCATGTTATCCTGTGCTTGCCTGTTATGGGTGTTTTCTAGCATAACATTTACCAACCTTAATCATTTTCAAATGTGTGTTATTTGTATGCTATAGCACAATAACCTATTTCCAGGACCTATTCTATACCCATTCAACACCTTCTCTTCCTTTCTGCAGCCCATGACAACTTCATACTACTTTTTGTTTTTTAAGATCTTGACTACTTTATGTACCTCATGTAAGTACAATCATAAAGTATTTATTTATTTTTTGTAAGTGGCTTACTTCATTGTCATAATGGCCCCAGGGTTTTATTTTTTTATTTTTATTTTTTTAGCTAAATAGTATCCTGTTGTATGAATACAGTGCATTAGCTTTAGCCACTCATCTGCCAAAGGACACTTGGATTGTTCCTACCTATCAGCTATTTGCTACAATGAAAATGAGTCTGAAAATCTGAAACTATCTCTTTGAGATCCTGTTTTCAATTCTTTTGTATATTTTTCCCAGAAGTTGAGACCTCTACAGGTTTTCACAGTAGCTGGGGCACCAATTCACATTTCCACTGAAATGCAGTGCACAGAGTTCCAGTTCTTCCACCAACAATGGCTCCCTCCCTCCCTCCTTTCCTTTGTTCCTTCCTCCTCCTCATTCCCTGCCCCCCATCACTGTAGGGCTTGAACTCAGGGCCTCATTCTCTCACTTAGTTTTTGTGATAAAGGTGCTCTACCCTTTGAACCACATTGTAGTTTTTTTTCCCAAATTTTTATTATCAAACTGATGTACAGAGAGGTTACAGTTTCATACCTTAGGCATTGTACTGTTTGTTACATCTTCCTTCATTCCCCTCTCTGTCCTCCCCCTTTCCCTTTCCCCCCATGAGGTGTTCAGTTCACTTAGACCAAACAGTTTTGCAAGTATTGCTTTTGTAGTTGTTTGTCTTTTTTTTACCTTGTGTCTCTCAATTTTGGTATTCCCTTTCAATTTCCTAGTTCTAATACCAGTATACATGGTTTCCAATATACTCAAATCACAGTAAAGCCACCAGCACAACAATGTTCATCGCAGCGCAATTTGTCATAGCAAGAATCTGGAACCAACCCAGATGCCCCTCAGTAGATGAATGGATCAGGAAAATGTGGTACATATACACAATGGAATTCTATGCCTCTATCAGAACGAATGACATTGCCTCATTTGTAAGGAAATGGAAGGACTTGGAAAAAAAATTATACTAAGTGAAGTGAGCCAGACCCAAAGAAACATGGACTCTATGGTCTCCCTTATTGGGAATAATTAGCACGTTGTAGTTTTTAGGTCCAAGAGACTTTTCTGTCTAGGCTGGCTTCAAACTGCAACCCTCAGATCTCAGCTTCTTGAGTAGCTAGGATTACAGGTATGTGCCACCAGCACTTGGCATATTTTCTGTTCTTAATTTTTTGAAAGTAGTCTCTACCATTGGGAGAGAATATCTTATTGTGGTTTTGACTTATATTTCCCTGATAACTAGTATTTTTTGGTTATCTGTATGTCATTACTGGAGAATATCTATGAATCCTTTGCTCATTTTTAATCTAAGGTTTTTTTTCAATCAAGATGCAGGAGTTTTTCATCAGATATACCCCTGTCACATGCATTCTCCCATTTCATAAGTTGTCTTTTTACTGATTATTTTATTTTATTTTTTTTTCTTTTTTTTTCTCAAATTTTTATTATCAAACTGATGTACAGAGAGGTTACAGTATCATACGTTGGGCATTGGATACATTTCTTTTTTTTATTTGAATATTTTAAATATTTTTTTTCTCAAATTTTTATTATCAAACTGATGTACAGAGAGGTTACATTATCATACGTTGGGCACTGGATACATTTCTTGTACTGTTTGTTGCCTTGTCCCTCATGCTTTACTGATTATTTTAAAGTTTAATATAATCTTCTTTGGCTCTTTTAAGATTTGTTTCTGATGCTGATTCTGGGACTTAAATTCAGGGCCTGGGCACTGTCCCTGAGTTTTTTTTTTTTTAATAAAGTAAACGCTTTATTTTTTATTTTATTTTATTTTTTGGCCAGTCCTGGGGCTTGGATTCAGGGCCTGAGCACTACTTCCTGGCTTCTTTTTGCTCAAGGCTAGCACTCTGCTACTTGAACCACAGCGCCACTTCTGGCCCTTTTCTGTATATGTGGTGCTGAGGAATCGAACCCAGGGCTTCATGTATAGGAGGCAAGCACTCTAGCCACTAGGCCATATCCCCAGCCCCGTCCCTGAGTTTTTTGTTCAAGGCTAGCTCTCTGCCACTTGAGTCACAGCTCCACTTTCAGCTTTTAGATGGTTAAATGAAGATAGGAGTCTCATAGATTTTCCTGACTGGGCTGGTTCTGAACCATGATCTTCATACTGCAGCCTCCTTAGTGGCTAGGATTATAGGAGTGAGCCTCTTTCCTTATACTTTTATTGCTGTTGCATTTGGTGTTCTTAGTGATATGGATTCAAGCACAAGAAGATTATTCAGCATGGTATAGAAGATAGGCAGGGAAATTCAACAGAAAATAAGCTACAAAATGATCTTTCCTATGTGTGTGTGTAGGGCCTGGGCATTCATGCACTATCTCCTGTCAATCATTAGTTGAAGGCTAATCCTGGGGACAAGTGTTAATTTTCGAATATGTGATCTACCATTCAGGTAAACAAGCACTTCCATAGTTCCAGTAAAGCTTTCAGACATGGAGAAATGTATGCTGGCAGTGAGGATCTGCTTGGAGCACCTACATAGTAAGATCTAAATGACTGATGCAAGTGGCATTGATAATCTCTGAAACAGCTCCTGGATACTATTGGTTTTGTCCCTAACAGTGGCTTGATTTTGTGTGGGTCATGCCACCCTGTGCCTCAGTTACTTCAAAAACAAATCAAGAATAATGACTCCATCTCTCTGAGTGGATTAGGCAGTTGCTTAGAACAGGAATTATACTTGGGACACTCCTTTTTGGGCATGGGTCAAGTTCATATGCATATATCTTCTTGCTCTCTCTTCTGGAACTCACTTTAATCATGATGGTCAGGAGACTTGAACCACACAAGCCTTCTTCTCTTACATGGACAAATCCTTTTTTTTTTTTTTTTGTGGGTGGAGTGCTCAACACAGCTTTGATCACAGGTTCTAAGTAATCTGAAGTGGCAGGGACCCAGAGATCTGGGCACACTAGGGGCAGGACTATTTGACACAGTCAAGGACTAAATGTTCCCTACATTTTGGGCTCCATGGCAGGTGCCCAATCATGGATTCTCTATGTATATGTAACTTTCAGTATTCTAAAATGTCACCCATAGACATTAGGTGTGCAGAGATTCTCCTTGGAACGGGCCATTAACTGCCATTTATGAACTGGCCTAAATCCCGTGAATGAGGCATCCAAGGATGACCTTGGTTTGGGTGTCATTAAGTTATTCTGCATAGCATTTTGTTCCATGCTAAAGTCCCCAGTGTGAAGGTAGGCTAATTATTACATAGTCAGTAGGCATATCTTTTCCATATTCATGGGTTTTCACTCCTTGGTTGTCGGCTCGCTTCCAACTACTTTTTGAATGTCCCTAATTTTTTTCTGACTTTCTTACAATGTATGGTTTAATATCCAGTTTCAGCAGAAATCAGCCATATTTATAAATAATCTCACAAAGTAACTATTTGGTTATTCAACCCATACAAAGTTATTTTTAAGATCAGGGAGGGATTCTGAGCTGGCAGCTTGGTAAAATTATCCACATTTGAGGATTGTTTTCAAGATAGTTCCCACTTTAACTGATTGTCTTAAGAACACATGCTTTAAAAGTTTTGTCCCAACTCTCTCTCTCTGTCTCTGTCTCTCTCTGTCTCTCTCTGTCTCTCTCTCTCTCACACACACACACACACACAACTAGATAAAAAGAAAGATGAAGAAATTGGGTCATGATATTAGAAATAAGAAAAATGTGGGCCAAGTAAGGCTAGTGCACAAATGTTGATAGGAATGTCTTGGCAAGTATTAGAGGTCATCACAAATTTGATTCTGCACTTCCTAGAATCCAGAGCAAAAAAAAAAAAACACGTATCTACAAATATTCTCATTAGGAAAACCAAATCCAGTTACTTAGCAGAAACTCAGAGGTCAATAAGTTTTCAAAATAGCAGATACAGTGATAACAGCGAAGTTGGCTGTGCTGCGAGCTGCGTTATGGTGTTCAGCCTTCCTGTGTGGGTGTGCTGGGGGCTCCAGGGAAAAGGGAGTGGTTTCCATGCCATGCCTGGTGGGTCTTACGTAGTCCAAATCCAGAGAGGACTTCAGCGATTCCCTCCTTGTCCACACCAGTCTGGATGACCAGGGCTTCTTGTCCACAAGACACCTTTTGGAGCATAGTTGGCAGGGTTGGGGCAAGATTTGCTTGGCATCCTGTTTTCTCCCCACTGTGTGGCTAAAGTAGTTGAAGATCTCCCCTGGGCCTGGGTATCTGGGGGCAGAGTCCTTCTCTTGCTTCCATTCTGCTTCTGATTGTGACACTAAGTCCAGCAGTAGCAGACCTCGGGGAGGAGAAATATATGGGGTAGCCATCCTCTTGACGGCAACATCATCATGTCAGAAATGTTTGTATGAAGTTGTATCCAGAGCATGTGAAATAAGAATAGTATTGTCACCTACCAGCTATAAAGACAGACCTTTCCTGGGCCACGTGCACACACCCAGCTTGTGTGTGCATGTAACCCTGTCCCCGAAATGTAACCCCACTGTTTTGCCCTTGCTCTAACCAGTTACTTTTCATCATTTCCCATTTCCAGGGCTAATGTTTCAAGGTTTCAGCTCAGCTCCTGGCAATGAGAACGGGCACACACTCACTTCCTTGTAGCCCAGGTTTGGGAGACTTTGCAGCCTGTGAATAAAAGGAATGGCAGTGGCTGCCATGTGTCTGGTCTCTGTGATCTCCACTGGCTCTCAATACCTGGATCAAGGAGGTTGAGAAACTTCCGATCCAAAGAGACAGCTCAGATTTTGAGATCATTTCTCTGCAGGAATGATCAACTCTTAAGACAGGAAAAATGTTTACCAAGCAACTGCTGAGTACTTCCTATGGCATAACATGGGTTGAGGTATTCAGAGCTCTTTGTAGACCTCAGGGTGCTTTTCATTCCTCATTCCCCACTGACGAAGGGCATCAGTTAGAGCAGGTTTGTTTCAAAGTGACATGAAATACATCAGCTGGCTTGATACACAGAGAAGATTTGCTGGCTTGTTTATGTAGCTGATATGCTCAGATGTTGAAGTACGCTCTATTTAGGTGAAGCTTGAGCCAGAGCTCAGAAGAAATTGCTCTGGGCCAGGCATTCTTGTCCTTGCTCTGCCTTCCAGCACAGGGTTCATCCTTATGGTTTCTATTCATCTTTCATCTCTGTAACTTCTATGTCTGTGGAGTCAACCAACTACAAATGGAAAACATGTGAAAAAATTATCTGTGCTGAATATGTACAGGCTTCTTTCCCATCATTATTCCCCAAGCAATGCAATGTGTACATAGGGTGTTAGTCATCTTTAGTTCATGGTAATGAAATTACTAAGATAAATCAACTTAAAGGAGAAAAGCTTAATTTGGCTTGTGGTTCCAAATGTTTCAATCTATGGTCATGTGAGCATTTTGCTTTTGGGTATGGGATGGTCTAGTATATCATTCACGGTGGGAACATGTGGGGAAAACGTTGCTTACCTCACGGTGGGGGTGGAGGGAGAGAGAGGAAGAGAGTGAGAGAGCGAGAGAGTGAGAGAGATAGAGAGCGAGAGAGAGAGAGCCAGAGAGTGAGAGAGCGTGTGTGCTTGAACTGGGATCCCCACATTCTCATTCAAGGCTACACCCACAATGACTCAACTTCCCCTCATAGCTCCAACACCTCCCCAAAGACCAAGGTAGGGGTCAAGCCTTTAACAATGGGCCCTTTGGGGACACTTGAGATCCAACTATAGCACACAGAATGTACATTGTCTCTGGTATTGTAAGTCATCCAGAGATGGCTGATGACATAGGAGCATAGGAGGATAGTCATAGTTTGGATGAAAATACCACAGCATTTTATATAAGAATCTTGAACATTCACAGAGGGTCCTGGAATGGATCCCCTGTACAAACTGAGGGACAGCTGAAGAAAAGGTTACTGCCTTTTCAAAGCAGCTGCTGACATTCTCATATTAGCAACCCCTTGTCCTGTCACCTGGGAGAGGACAGGTCTCTTCTGGCAGCTTTTATAGAACTGAGCAAGGTTCTCCCCATGTCTGCAGCCCTGGGAAAGTCTTCCTGCATCTCTTTGGCTCTGCTGACTTTGTGAGTTCATTCTTAAGCAATCATTGCTGGCCAAAAGCATGGGATTCTCTGAGCCACATCCTGGGCTAGGGAAGGCTTAACTCCAAGCAGTCTCAAGGCTAAGCATGAGGGGCCAGGGAAAAAAGAGCTCTCTGTCCAGGGGAGGAGAGGTGGAGGGGTTCTGTATGCAGGCGTGCAAGGCTGCCTTCCAACTAATCAGCTGACCAGACAGACTTAAACTCAGCAGACACATCCCTGGCTTCTCCCTGGCTATGGACAAGGTGACATTCTGGGAAAGTTTTCCTCTCAGTCATTAAATAGCCAGTTCATTGGGGGTCTGGGCCACAGCTACTTTTCCACTAAGACCTAGCACTATGCCATGTTGGGTGCATGGAGCTGGCAAGTTCAAGGTGTATGAAGAAAGTTAGTGGAACTTCTTAGATGCAAGTAGAGAATTCAGTGGAGATTCTGAAAGCAAATTGGAATAGACTTAAAAAAAATTCTGGGCTTGGTCAGCAGAGAGTAAAGCAGAAGGTGGGGTGGCAATGAAAGGAGGAGGATAGGGTAGGACCTGAGAGGGATGTTGGGAAGGGCACTGAATGTGACAGCAAACTTCAGCCTGGGTGAGTCCCTGCATGGTGCCACCCCCCACCTGCCATTCCCAGGCCAAACACTGGTCCCAGGGGCCATCAAAGGAAGAAGCCTTGTAATTTAGAAGTTGGCCGCAGAGTTGTATTTTAGGGCCTTGTCAAGTGTAATGTCCTTGGTGCTAAGTAGTGAATCTTGGGAGGAATTTTGGATCCCCTGCCTTGACCTGAGTAGGGCAGAGATGGGGGCATTGATGTGTTTGCCTGACAGACGGGAAGACAGTGAAGGACACACAATGGCAGGATTAAATGCACTCATTGGCTTCACATAGAAATTAAGTTGCTGGTAGAAATGGTCCCCCAGACAAGCTCCGTCTCTAGTGGTCTTTTGGACCCAGAAGCCCCTTCAACATACTTTGTACACTGGCTGTGCTGTGTTAACTGCTGCCTGCCTTCTTGCTCAAAGTGTATTTTCTTCCTTCCTTTAGCAATGGAATTGGAGCTCCTGGGCCCCCAAGCCATCAGAAATGGGCACCCCTGCACAGCAGCTTGTCAGAGCCCCATGCTGGCATCTGTTCCTCCCTGGCTTGGGTCTCCAGGACAGAAGACAAAAACCATAACTCCTGGTGGCATTCATTTTCTGCTTACTAGGCCTGTTTGTACCTCAGCTAGAGTGAGTCATCTCTGCAGCCCTTCCCCTGGTGGGTTGCCTCTTAGGACCCATCCATGATGCTGGCAGGGGACATCTCCAGGCTCCTGCTTTTGATGCACTTCATTGACCCTGACTGGTCTGTGTTGAGTTCAGCTCCAATCTCAGGGAGGGGATGAACCAGGTGTGACTTCCCCTGACATTCGGCTGATGACCACTCCTTGGGGAGTACAGGGCTTTTTGGATAACTGCAGCTATTTCTGTGGTGTCTGAGTGCCACATCCCTGGATTTTCCTTTTTCTTGCTTTGAAAGGATTCCAAATAGCTTTCCCTTCTGCAGATTAGGATAGTAAAGGATGCTTTAAACCTTGAATTCTGGGTTGGAGGTGTGGCTCAAGAGTGGAGTGCTTACTTAGGAAAAGGAAGGTTCTGAGGTCAAATTCAAGTATAGCACCTCTCTCCCCAATTAAACATAGAATTATTTTCAGAGCTAAAAGAATATCAGTCATCTTTGAGCTTGAGGTGGTTGTTTTTCAACTGACCCCAAACAGGTGATTTGTAGCCTATTACAACCACAGTTTAAATACTGCTTCCTTGTCCCAAAGCTCAGAGCAATTAAAAGCAGGAACACAAAACATTATAAATTTAACAGCAAAGATTTGAGTCCAAGGAAAATAAGAGTAAGCAATATACACTGACCCTGTCTTGTTGCTTCCAGTTAAGCTTGACCTCTGGTTCTGAGCTCCCTGAAAGCCAGGGTGTGCTTATCTTAGAAAGGGATGAATAGGCAAGTGTACTTTGTACCATAAACACACGATCTGGCTCAATCATCCTAACATTCCAAAAAAATAGGGTTGTGTATTACTTTGTGTTTTTACTACTATAATCAAACACCAGAGGAAGGCTAACTTGTAAAGAAAGAAGCTTATTTAGCTCACAGTTTTGGAGAGTTGAAGGTATGAAGCAGTCTGTGTTCTTAAGAGGATGGGTGGTGACTAACAATGGTGTGTGCATATGGGAGGGAGAGGTCAATTTAGAGGCTGGGACTGCTGGGCGCATAGCTCAAGTGGTAGAGTGACAGACTAGCAAGCAAGAGGCTTTAGTTCAAACCCCAGGACTGTCAGAGGTTGGGCCTGTTCTGTTAGGATGAGGAAGCCAGATCCTGTGTGCATGGTCCAGAGCGCAACACTTTCCTGCCCATCCCTTCCTAAAGATAGACACAACTGATCCTGCAGAATAACCTACTCTTGGGAGAGCTCCCAGAAGTTTTCTGACTTTGGGCCACATAGCTGTTAAGCAGGAGAGAGAAAAATCTGAATCCATTCACTTTGACAATTCCTGAACTCTGCTTTTGACCACTGGGCTCCACATTTTTTAGTCAAAGGAGTAAGCAGCTAAGGTTGTTGGCATTGTTTTGTGCCCTGGGGCCTTTCTGAGGAGAATTCCCTCACTTTTCATAGTTCCAGCTTTTCAGAAGGTGGGTAAACTGTGTCCCTATAGGCTGCCCTGAAGGCAAGCAAGGGAGAAAGACATTTGGGTGGAAACTCACTGGTTCAACGAATGAACCACTGAAAGAGAATCCATAGTAAAGCCTCTGTCATTCTCCTTCCTTCCTCTCTCTGTGCAGCACGACAGATCTCTTCCTTTCAGCATGAGAAAGGCTTAGTGATACAAGCATGAGCTTGTGGGAGGGACATCCAAAAGGAATGCCCATGGTTTCTGAGGAGAGGAGAAACAATGAAATCCCAATAATTAGTCACCCGGTGCTGGTGGCTCACGCATGGAATCCTAGCTACTTAGGAGTCTGTGATCTGAGTGAGGAACACAGTTCAAAGCCAGCTCAGGTAGCAAAATCCATGAGACTCTTACTCCAACTATCTACCAGAAAACTGGAAGTAAAGCTGTGGCTCAAAGTGGTAGAGCACTAGCCTTGAGCAAAAAGAGCACAGGGACAGCACCCAGGGCCTAAGTTCAAGCCTCAGGATGGACCAAAAAAAAAAAAAAAAGGCATATGGACAAGTGGAAAGAGTCCTCTTCCACGTAGGGTGCAATCATCTCTAGTTTCTCCTCTACCACCTGCCAGAGGCCTTGTGGGAGCACAGGCACTTTGAGGGAGGAGATTCCTGTCACCCACACTTTACTCTCTTGCTTGAGGTGGGTGCTCCTTCCTCACTGGGTGGAGGCCTGTCTGTGCAGCTCTCCTTGGCCAGCATCATGTCCTCTGTTTGGAATCAAGGTGTGTCCATGAAACCACACCCCATTTGACCTAGGGAAATGAATACACTGGCCAAGGTCTTCCCCAAGGATTTGTGGAAACGCTGGCCTAGGAAGCAGGCTGATTGAAGGCGGCTGCCTCCGGTGCATACGGTGAAGAGCACACAGGGAAAGATGGAGTGTGAAGGAAGCACGTGCTGCCCAGATGGAGAACGGCCTCTGAGCTGGAGGGGAGGACTACCACGTGGCTTGTTTCAGGTGGCTTCTGAGGCGGCTTGATTATTTATGGAGTCATGGAGACAAGCTGTACTACACCACAGTGTGTAGTTACATAATTCCTCTCTCTCCCGAACGCAGCGTTGGTATCCTCCAGGTGGTTATTGCAGGTAGATTTGTTATACTTCAGGTCTGTATTTATTTCTGGAGTAACTAGCTGTTGGAAACTCAACTAGAAAATGAATTGGAAGTGCTGAAAAGAGGTCTGGGGAAGAAGCAGCTCCGTTCAACCTGCAATGCAGGTCTGCTTGCCCCCAGGTGAGTCTTGGTGTATGGAAACTCAGAACCATGGGGGGCTGTTGAAGCCGAGCACACGATGACAATCTCCATAGTTAGCTTGGCTGGACTGAACAGCTCCTAGGAGACCAATAAAGCACAGTTCTCAGTGAGAGGATTAACTAGAGAAGACCTGCCTTAAGCATTGAAGCACCATCCCATAGGCCTGCAGCCCAGAAGGAAGCAAAGGGGAAAAGAGAGAAAGCTGGACAACACAGGCCTCCTTTCTCACAGCTTCTTGGATGCTGTGAGTGAGCCACTTGGCTCCATCACACCCTCCCTGCCATGATGGATTGAAACCTCAGAAGCCCTGAGCACAAATGAATCTTTCCTCACTTATCTGACCCATTTCTCTCAGGAATTTGGTCCCAGCAATCCAAAAGTCTGACTAGTACACATATATGCTAGAGGGCTTTTGCCTCATGGAATCATTGCTTTAAAAATTTTTTTTATTATCAAACTGAATTACAAAGAGGTTACAGTTTCATACATTAGGCATTGGATACATTTCTTGTACTGTTTGTGAATCATTGCTTTAAACCAAAGTTTCCCCCAGCACTGAAAACTCAATTGTGACATTGAGAATGGGCAGAGACAGTAGAGAAAAATGGGTATTCTGAATTTCAGGCTCCAAATAGCCACTCACTTTTAAGGTAACTGAGAGAGGAAGGTATTTGGAAATAATAGGCCTCTGTATCGTGACACTAATGAACTTACTTTGGGATCCTTTATTAAACAATTATTTTTGAAAATAATTAGTTTATAATATTAAAAATGTAATAAATAGTCATAGAAAAATTCAGGTTTCCTGGAAGAGGACCCTCTCTTACCCTCTCCTCAGGAAGTATCATGCTGACTCACTTACTAATCTGTCCAGTATTTTCCTGTGCTAGTGAAAGAATGTGTATCATGTCTCAGATAAGAGGCTGGAGGTGGATCTCCATGGGAGAGCATGTACTTATAGTCTTGAGCTCTATCCTTCACAAAAACTAAGAAAGAAAAGGAAGAAAGGGACTTCTGGGAAGACGGCGGAGGAGAAGCAGAGCCCTAGCTGAGCTCCCTCCGACATCACAGTTTTCTCACCCCATAGAAACTTTTACTCCTAGAAAGACAGCCAGAGTAAGTTCTAACAGTACAGGGATTCTGGCCAGGAAGGAAAAATCCACTTTGCTGGTCTGAAAACACAGATTTGAGCTCCGGGCGGCGTCCCGCCGCCGCGCCAGTGCCAGCGCCAGCACAGCGCCCGGCACAGCAACTGCACTCGGCGCGGCTAAAGCACACAGAGTATACCAGCGAGAAATACTCCAGACGGCGGCTGAGCACGGACGACCTGAAATCGCAGAGAAAGCGTGAGTACCCCACGAAAGATATTCTCACTCACGCCCACAGAGCAGCTTCTGGAAGGCAGCCCTTCCCCCATCGCCAGAGCAAAGCGCCATCTTTGCCACTGGCATAGGGTCAGACCAGATTGGAACTGAAGCGGGCCTGGGGAAAACGAGGTCAAAGTAGCCATCTTTGAAAAGGGCAGGAGGGACCGAAGAGTGAGAGCCAACTCCGCCCAGGAGAATGCCCCCTGCCCTGGTGGGAGGCGAGTCCTGGGCAGCAGCTTAGCCAGAGGTTCCCCGTCCTGCCCACCAGATTTTCTAAATTTAAAGCAAAAGCTGCGAGCAGCTACCGGCGGCATGGAAACAACTGATGGAGGAACACACAGTTCCTGGGACAGCTAAATGGTCCCGTCACAGAGGAAGCCCAATTCCCAGCCCAAAATGGAGCTGCATTCCATAGCCACCTCCGCCAAGGAGGCCGCCTCCCCCAGGCAAGCAACTCTCAGCAGAGCAAAACAGGCCAGAGGCGCCCCGCCCTGCTGAGTCCACGGGCTATTCAAATCCAGGCATCAAAGGCAGAGGCCCCACAGCAGACAGAGGAGCCACAGTTCCTGAGACTGCTCACGTCCCCATCTACAGAGGACGCCAAGGCCCACCTGCAAGCTGTGCGAACCTCAGAGACCCAGGATTGCACCAACAAGGGAGAAGGGTCAGAACAGATCCACCCCTTGCAAACTGAAATCAAGTCAAACCAGCCAATCAGGAAAATAGACTGCAGACCATTGCAAGGAAACCAGAGACTGGGGAAAGACCACCCAAACAAGGAGGATTCCACTTTCTTTTTCTTTTCAAACATTCTTTAAACTTAAAAAAAAATTCTTTTTAATTTTTTCACATCTGAAATATCGTTGGTTGTTTTTTTTGTTTGTTTGTTTTTTATTTGTTTGTTTGATTTCCATTTTTACCGGTTTTATCAAGTTTTTTTTTTTGTTTTTTTGTTTGTTTGTTTGGGTTGTTCCTTCTCTGTTTTTTTTTCCTTTTTATTTATTTTTTCTTCTTTTTTAAAATAATTTTTCTCTGTTTTGGGTATCTGTCTTCCAGTATTTTTACTTTATTTCTCTCTTTGCGTTCTCTTTCTTTAAAAATTACTTTCCTATGAAGAACACCTCCACTCTTTTCTGCTAACTCTCCATTGTCTGTCATTTTAACCTTGTTCTTTCTACTGATTCTACTCTTCTCCACATTTCCACGTCACTGAAACTAAACCAAAATCACCACCTCTCCTCCCCAATACATTTTACTCTATTCTCTTTACTACCTCCAACTTACCCTCCTGACTTACTGCCTGGCCTCCAGGTTCCATTGACTCCTGGTTATTGGAGAGAGGGTATTCTAGCTTAATCTGAGTTAATCAAAGGGGTTCATAGAGAAAGCCAGTCCTAAAAGAACGTAATATAAAAACAAGAATTGCATATAGGGTTGTAACAGTAAATAAGTAACTACTGAATACAGGGCCCAGGATCAGATGTTATATTGAAATTGTATTCTTTAGGAACACCAAATCTAACTTTATAGACAGGTATACAAGTTATCTGTATATAATTGTGAACTTGTAAGATTTACACAACAGTGCTTGGTAAGGGCTGCTTTGGGTCTTAAACGGTGCTCACAGGTGCTGGTAGACTGGCATTCCCAATTCAAATGGGCAGAAGAAACACAAGAAAGATGGCAAACAATGAAGTCCTATCCCCCACTCAAAACAAGCAGGAAGCAGAGCAGTCAATCAAAGACATAGAAGAGAACCCCCAAAAGGCTCTACAAATTCTACTGATAAACATGATAAATGAAAAGTTTGAATCTCTTCAGTCAATTATTCTAGAGCATGAGGAGGCAAAGCAAAAATTAATGGAGAATTTCATGGCATCCACAAATAGAAAGATAAATGAACTTCAAGAGTCCAATGAAAAGATAGCTACCCAGCTTAAAGATCTGAGAGACAACAATCAAAACCAAAGTAATGAAGTTAATAAAGTAAAGAAGTCCATACAATACCTAAGAATGAAATGGAAATCATCAGGAAAGACCAGTCAGAAGCAAAAGAGATTCAAAATCAAGTAGCTAGCCTACAGTCCTGACTAACTGAAGCAGAGGATCGAATCTCAGGAGCTGAAGATTCCTTAGATTCTATGGAGAAAGATCAAAAGTCAATACAAATCCAGTCCAATCAACAAAACAGATCGCTACAGGAGATTCAAGACAGGATCAGGAAGGCCAATTTAAGAATAATAGGTATTGAGGAAAACTTGGAGAAAGAAGTTAATGGGATAGGCAATCTATTTAACAGAATATTAGCTGAGAACTTCCCAAATATCCGGAAGGAAAGGCCTATACAGATACAAGAAGCATTTAGAACCCCAAACTGACCAGACCAGAATAGAATATCCCACCGACACATTGTGATCAAAACAGGATCATTAGAGTACAAGGAAAGAATCCTTAAAGCTGTTAGGGAGAAGGAAACAATCACATATAAAGGAAAAGCAATCAGAATTACCCCAGACTTCTCAGCAGAGACCATGAAAGCAAGGAGAGCCTGGAATGAAGTATACCAAACACTAAATAAAAATAACTACCAACCAAGAATTCTGTACCCAGCCAAACTCTCATTCATAGCCGAAGGTCAAATAAAAGTCAACAGTAAGGAAAAACTGAAACAATATATCTCCACAAAACCAGCTTTACAGAAAATCCTGAAAGATGTACTACACAGGGAAAATAATCAAGATCCCAATACAGACCGAGAAATGAACCCTAAAGAGTAAACATCAGATCAAGAAATGGGAAGACACCACTTTAAACAAGATAGTGATAATGAAAGGAACAAACGATCATCTCTCAATCCTAACTCTCAACATTAATGGACTTAATTCTCCAATCAAATGACATAGGCTCATAAGTTGGCTCAAAAATCAAGATCCATCTTCTGCTGCCTCCAAGAGACACATCTATCCAGCAAAAGTAAACATCTTCTAAAAGTGAAAGGCTGGAAACAAATCTATCAAGCAAATGGCCCCCATAAGCAGGCTGGAGTTGCAATCCTAGTATCAGACAAAATTGACTTCAAATTTAAAAAGGTAAGAAGAGACAAAGAAGGCTACTACATACTAGTAAAGGGATCTCTCCTACAGGAAGATATAACCATCTAAATATCTACACACCAAATAAAGGAGCACCCAACTTCATCAAACAAACACTACTGACTCTAAAACACTCATAGACACAAACACATTGATAGTTGGGGACTTTAACACTCCACTATTACCTTTGGACAGATCAACACGCCAAAAACTGAACAAAGAAACCACAGATCTTAATAATTGCATAGACCAACTAGACTTAACCGACATCTACGGAATATTCCACCCAGCAACAACAGAATACACATTCTTCTCTGCAGCACATGGAACATTCTCCAAAATAGATCACATCTTAGGGCACAAAGAAAATCTGTACAAATTCAGAAGTATCAAAATCATTCTGTGCATTCTCTCAGACCACAATGGAATAAAATTAGAGCTCAACTCATACAGCCACCACAGAAAATCCCACACTTCATGGAGACTAAAAAACACACTGCTGAACCATCAGTGGGTCATCGAAGAAATTAAAACGGAAATTCAAATGTTTATGGACTTCAACCAAGTTGAGGACACAAAGTACCAGCAGCTCCTTTGGGAGACAGCAAAGGCAGTACTCAGAGGAAAATTTATATCTCTGAGTGCATACATCAACAAACTGGAGAAGCAGCAACTCAGTAATTTAAGGAAGCACCTTAATTTTCTGGAGAGAGAACAGCAAGCCAAACCCCAAGTCAATAGACGGAAGTGAATAATTAAAATCAAATCAGAATTAAATCAATTAGAGATGAAAAAAACCATTGAAAGAATCAACAAAACAGAGTTGGTTCTTTGAAAAAATCAACAAGATAGACAGACCCCTGGCAAACCTGACCAAAAAACGAAGGCAGCACACTCAAATAAACAAGATAAGAGATGAAACAGGTAACATCACCACAAAAATAACCGAAATTCAGAAAATAGTAAGGGACTATTTTTCAAACCTTTATGCCAACAAATTCAAGAACTTGGAAGAAATGGATGATTTATTAGAAAATATTCATATCCCCAAACTTAACCATAAAGATTTAAACCTTCTAAACAGACTCATATCCGGTATTGAAATAGAAATGGCAATAAATGATCTCCCATCCAAGAAAAGCCCAGGTCCAGATGGATTCACTGCAGAATTCTACAAGGCCTTCAAAACAGAACTCACACCAATATTTCTCAAACTCTTCAATGAAATTGAAAGAGAACGTTCACTTCCAGACTCATTCTATGAAGCCAGTATAACCCTCATCCCAAAACCAGGCAGGGACTCATCACGGAAAGAGGACTATAGACCGATCTCCCTGATGAACATAGACGCAAAGATTCTCAACAAAATCCTGGCCAATCGACTTCAACAGGTCATCAAAAACATCATACACCACGATCAAACTGGATTCATTCCAGGGATACAAAGTTGGTTTAATATACGCAAGTCAATTAATGTAATCCACCACATCAACCGGAGCAAGCTAAAGAAACACATGGTTTTATCTCTGGATGCGGAAAAAGCGTTCGATAAAATCCAGCACCCATTTATGCTAAAAGCCCTGGAAAATCTGGGATTCCAGGGAACATTCCTGAATATAATCAAGGCAGTTTATGACAAACCAACAGCAAGCATAACTCTAAATGGTGAAAAACTGAAGCCATTCTCTTTAAAATCAGAAACAAGGCAGGGATGTCCACTCTCTCCCCTTCTCTTCAACATAGTACTAGAATTCCTAGCCAGAACAATTAGGCAAGAAGAAAATATAAAGGGGATCCAAATAGGAAAAGATGAAGTTAAACTTTCTCTCTTCGCAAATGACATGATCCTATACCTAAAGAACCCCATAGACTCTACCCCCAAGCTACTAGAGCTGATCCAAAACTTTGGCAAAGTTGCAGGGTATAAAATAAACCTTCAAAAATCAACAGCCTTTCTCTATGCTAACGACCCGAAGACCGAGGCTGAAATCAGGAAAGCAACTCCTTTTGCAATAGCCCCCCAAAACATAAAATACCTGGGAATAACCTTAACCAAAGAAGTGAAAGACCTCTTTGATGAGAACTTTAAAAGCTTGAAAAACGAAATTAAGTCAGAAGTAAGGAAATGGAAAAACCTCCCATGCTCCTGGATTGGGAGGATTAATATAATAAAAATGGCAATATTGCCAAAGGCTATCTACAAATTCAATGCAATACCCATTAATATCCCAACACCATTCTTCAATGAAATAGAGGAAGCAATCCAGAAATTCATATGGAACAATAAAAGACCCTCCTAAGCAGAAAGAACAGCGCTCGAGGAATTACAATACCCAACTTCAAGCTGTATTATAAAGCTATAGTAATAAAAACAGCTTGGTATTGGCACCGGAACAGGCCTGAAGACCAGTGGAACAGAATTGAAGACCCAGAAATGAACCCACAGAACTACGCCTACTTAATCTTTGATAAAGGAGCTAAAACAATAGTATGGAAGAAAGATAGCCTCTTTAACAAGTGTTGCTGGCAAAACTGGCTCAACACATGCAACAAACTAAAACTAGATTCTTATATATCACCCTGCACCAAAATCAATTCCAAATGGATTAAAGACCTTGAAATCAAAACAGACACCCTAAAAACACTAAAGGAAGGAGTAGGAGAAACACTTGGGCTCCTTGGCACAGGACAGAACTTCCTTAACAAAGACCCAGAAAGGCTACAAATCAAAGAAAGGTTTGACAAATGGGACTGCTTCAAATTGCAGAGCTTCTGCACGGCAAAGGACATAGCTCGCAAGATAAACAGAAAGCCCACAGACTGGGAGAAAATCTTTACCGGACATTCAACAGACAAAGGCCTCATATCTAAAATATATGCAGAACTAAAAAAATTACCTTTTTCCAAAACAAAACCGCAAAGAACCAATAGCCCCCTCATCAAGTGGGATAAAGACTTAAAAAGAGACTTCTCTGATGAGGAAATGAGAATGGCCAAGAGACATATGAAAAAATGCTCTACATCACTGGCCATAAAAGAAATGCACATCAAAACAACATTGAGATTCCATCTCACCCCAGTAAGAATGTCATATATCAAGGAAACTAATAATAACAATTGTTGGAGGGGATGTGGTCAAAAGGGAACCCTACTTCATTGTTGGTGGGAATGTAAACTGTTTCAGCCACTCTGGCAAGCAGTATGGAGATTCTTCAGAAGGCTCAATATAGAACTCCCCTATGACCCAGCAGCCCCACTTTTGGGTATCTATCCAAAAGACCACAAACAAAATCACAGTAATGCCACCAGCACAACAATGTTCACTGCAGCACAATTTGTCATAGCGAGAATCTGGAACCAGCCCAGATGCCCCTCAGTAGACGAATGGATCAGGAAAATGTGGTACATATACACAATGGAATTTTATGCCTCTATCAGAAAGAATGACATTGTCCCATTTGAAAGGAAATGGAAGGACTTGGAAAAAATTATACTAAGTGAAGTGAGCCAGACCCAAAGAAACATGGACTCTATGGTCTTCCTTATTGGGAATAATTAGTACAGGTTTAGGCAAGTCATAGCAGAGCATCACAAGGCCCAATAGCTATACCCTTATGAACACATAAGATGATGCTAAGTGAAATGAACTCCATGTTATGGAAACAGTGGTAACTACTTTCAATGTCCTATGTGTATCTGTAGCTTCTATTATTGATGATGTTCTTGTATCACCTTCCTGTGGTTGTACCTACACTATCTCTGTAATCTTATCTGAGTATATTGGAAACCGTGTATACTGGTATTGGAAGTAGGAAATTGAAAGGGAATACCAAATTTGAGAGACACAGGGTAAAAAAAAGACAAACAACTACAAAAGCAATACTTGCAAAACTGTTTGGTGTAAGTGAACTGAACACCTCTGTGGGGGGGGGGCGGGAAGGGAAAGGGGGAGGAGGGAGGGGGATATGAGGGACAAGGTAACAAACTGTACAAGAAATGTATCCAGTGCCTAACGTATGAAACTGTAACCTTTCTGTACATCAGTTTGATAATAAAAATTTGAAAAGAGAAAAAAAAAAGAAAAGGAAGAAAGGATGATTGAAAGAAAGAAAGAGAGAGAAAAAGAACAACAACCACCTCTCACTGATGGAATCACACTGTGTAACTTTGTTTTCCATTTCATATTCTGCCTGGAGATCAATCTATATATGCATAAAGATCAGCCATGTTCTCAGAAATGTCCATTTTACTGCATGGATGGGTTTTAATTTTTCTAGTGTATTCTCAGATGGAGAAGATGTGTGTAATTTCTTGGTTTTGCTCTGACAAACAATTCTACAAATAACATTTCAATCACATATATTTGTGCACATCTACAACTATCACTGAAAGATGAACTCGTCCATCTGGCACAATTTAAGTTGGCCTTTCACAGTGCTTTTTGCCAATCAGAAGGAGAATGCCCAATTCATGCTGCACTTGTGGGATATTTTCCAGTCTCATTGATTTAGTTGCTCCAAGATGCTAATTGAATGCCTATGATATGTCAAGTGTTAATGTAGAATTCTGGGAATACAATGAAGGAAAATAAAGGAAGTGTCCCAGTGAGAAAACTTCCAATGGAGCTTATGTTCTAGATGGAGAGCTCAAGTGCTATTGAATAATCACATCAGTAAATGCAAATCACAGCTTTAAAAATTTATTTTATTTTATTGTCAAGATGATGCACACAGGGGTTACAGTTACATGAGCAAGGGAATGGTTGCATTTCTTGTTGAACATTGGTACCCTCCCTTATATTCTCCTACTTTCCCTCCCTCCTCAACTCCCCTCCCCTCAGTTCTAAAGTTCATTTCCAACATACTGTCTTATGAGTATCTCTGTTGCATTGGTTCACCTTTTGTCCTTTGTCTCACCATTTTATTATTTCCCTTCCCTTACCCAAACCAGATAAATGTATATACAAGACATAGGGTACCAGAATAAAAAACAGTGACAACAGGGGAAAAGCCAAAGGAAAAGTAAAAAGACATAACTGCACACAGTACATCAAAACAAACAAGCAAACAACAACAAAAATCTCTTGTTTCCATGTCTTGGAGTTCATTTCAATTAGCATCACTTTATGTGGTCATATATACATAGTTATTGAGCTATTGTGTCCTCTTCTAGGACTATCCTAGACACATACTGATTATTACAAATGAGGGAAACCATACAGTCTGTGTTTCTTTGAGTCTGGCTCACTTCACTTAATATGCTTTTTTCCAAGTCTTTCTGTTTCCTTACAAATGGGGCGATGTCATTCTTTCTGATGGAAGCATAGAATTCCATTGTGTATATGTACCACATTTTCTTGATCCATTCATCTACTGAGGGGCATCTGGGTTGGTTCCGTATCTTAGCTATGGTAAATAATGCTGCAATTAGAAATCACAGCTGTTATAAGCATGTAAACACAGGGTAATTAGGAGAGTGTATCAAAGAGCAGACTCACTGAGATGGGCTGGCATCAAGAGAAGCTCCTTCTGGAAAGGGAGACTGGAGCTACAATCTGGGACAGAACTGAAGCTCAGTAGGGAAAGCGGGAAGGTGAAGGAGACAGAAGGAACAGCACATGCTCATGCATGTGCACGCATGCGTGAGGGCACACACACACACACACACACACACACACACACACACACAGAGGAAGCATGTCATGTGCCATGTGCAAAGGCCCTGTGCAGGGAGAAGAAGCTAAGGGTTGAGGAGATTCTCAGAGCCAGAGCACACTGCACTTACTGAGAGTGTAGATCCTTTTCTATGATGGGTACAAACCTCTGTAGAAGTTGAAACTGGGTCAGATTTGTGTTTTGAACAGATTATTGTGTTTGTTTGTTTGCTTAGAGAGGGAGCCAGAAGCTCCCTCTCTAGATGCAGGGAGATGAAGCTAGGTGAGCAGAGGTGAGTGGAGACAACACCGGGTCTGCAGAGGGCGAGAGAGGAGCCCCAGTGCCCTGGGCTCTGTAGGGAAGATGTCATCCAAAAAGCATGAGGGCTGCCCGAATGCTTTGAATTGAAAGGGAGCAGCATGAAAGGTCCACTGAGGCACTGATGCCCAAGTGTGTGAGTGTTAGCCACATTAGCACTACCCCAAGTCTTGCCCCATTGTGGGACATTCATTTGTAGAACCTCTCTACTACAGCTTTTGGGGGTGACTCTAGCCATAGGTAAAGCCAGACAGAACACATGTGAACCCCTGAGGAGTCGGGTGGCAGTCTCTCCTTAAAGACAGGAAAAGCTGATTATGTGACAGTGATGGAGTTTTATCTGTGGAACAAATGGGAAGAAACTGCTACTTGACCCCCCTGGGCCACAGCCCTTGCCCTGTCTCTTGGACAGATGCTGGTTCAGTTCTGCCAGGTGGGAGGCCCCAGCTTGTGTCATCCTTGGTTGTGAGAGCACAATGCCAGGGACAGGCTGTTGTCTTGTGCTCCTGCTATGGTTCCTTCTCCAAGCAGGGTGGATGAGCACTACTTCCAAAAGTTGTTTTGATGAGAGGAATATTATCACACAGCACCTGGCACCATGGCTGCTAACCATAACCCTAGTTATGATATAAGCCACCCCCTTATCTAATTAAAAAGGAACTGTTGTTCTTCTAGTATTCAGGTGCTCTGTCACCTCAGAATAGCTACTTAAATGCGGACACCAGATCAGAGTTTTCAGCCCCATTCTCCATTACCCCCATTCCCTAGTTATTTGTTGGCAATATTGACTAAAAAGATGGGGGCAATACTTTGAAATAGGAAAGCGAGCAGTGGGCATGGCGGTCCACATAGCAGGGTTTTGCCTGTCAGGTTTCCCTATGTGGAGCTGGTACCTGCCACCCAGGGCTGTGCTGGGAGGTTCTGCCAGGCCGGGCCACAGCACCCTGCTGGTCCAAGAGGCTCAATTAGCATGCGACATCATACCAGCCTGTACTTTCGCAATGAACTTTTATTCACTTCCTCATTTCACAAGTTTAATTAGCTAAAACAGAGCCAGTGGGCTGGAGTAGATGGAAATGCTTTTAGAATAAAAATATCAATTACCTTGAAAACTTTTAGGAAACATCAAGAAATAATGAACTAACATTAAACCCGCAACCTGAAGCCCTCCACCTGCCTGTCCCCACTCTTCAAAAAGGAAAAAAAAGAAAAGGAGAAAAAAAGAAACAAAAACAATCAGACCTTGATCCAAAGCAAATTCTCCCCCCTGTTCTGGACTTGTCTAGGCAGTTATGAGGTAAGAAGCCACCAATCCTTGCAAATATCAGGCCTAAAGGAGATTTAATTGCTGTGATATTTCATGAACAGAAAGGGTCATCGAATCTTCTGGTCAAGAGCAGATAATGTAATTTTGATACATTTGGAAACTCAGAGCCAGCCTCAGTCAGACAGATGGTGGCACTTAGATCTGAAAGGCTGTGGTTAGGGGGTAAATACCAAGTGACACAGACTTGTGATGGTGAACTCAGAAGGAACAGAGTGAGGATGTAGCTCCTGTAGCTCCGGGATAGTAGAGTAGGCAGATCATGGTTGGCCTGGTTCTGAGACTGTGTGTGGAGACCAGAGGGACAGGGCCCCCTTTTGCTCATTATCTATGATAATGGGTGAGGCAGAGGATTACAAGACTCAGGACTATAGGAAGAACAGGATAAAATGGGTATAACCATGTACCACCCAGTGCGCGTGCTCTCTCTCTCTCTCTCATACTTTTTATTAGCATACATTGGCTTGCAAGGGGGGTTTCATCATGACATTTCCCTACATGCATATAATGTGTCCCACCAACCTCACCCTCTTTACCACTCTCTCTGTTTCTTCCTCCACCATCTTAAAACAGCTTTTGTTTTAGTGAATATTAATTGCAGAAAGGAGTTTCACTGTGGAATTTTGCATGTGCATGTTATCATATTTTTACTGGAATAATCAATCCTTGGTATTGTTTCTCTTACTTGGGGTAGTGCTAATGTGGCTAACACTCATACACTTGGGCATCAGTGCCTCAGTGGACCTTTCATGCTGCTCCCTTTCAATTCAAAGCATTTGGGCAGCCCTCATGCTTTTTGGGTGACATCTTCCCTACAGAGCCCAGGGCACTGGGGCTTCTCTCTCGCCCTCTGCAGACCCGGCATTGTCTCCACTCACCTCTGCTCAACTAGCTTCATCTCCCTGCATCTAGTCTTGAACCAGGTACAATGTCCTTTCCTCAGAACTGAACTGAACTGAGGGTCTCATTGTCCTCAGGAAGCTTCCTGGGTTCTACTTGTCTTGGTTATTCATGGCTAGGTTGGAGAGACCCCTGCATGCTGCCCCTGACAGTCTTCCCCCACCACAGTGTGAGCATACAGACATCCTGGACTACTGAGTCACTGGGTGTGAGTGCTCATTGCTCTTCTTGCCTCCAGACTTCTGCACCTAGCCAAGCACTCAGTGGCAGAAGTGCATCCCAGGAAACAGGAACAGAGCTAGAGGTTAGCAGGCTGGGCATGGGGACTGGAATGCTTGGGACCCTACAGGACGGGGAGGCAGCAGGAGTGCTGGATGTATAATGCAGGAGGCGAGAAGTTAGCTAGCCCCGTGGCAGTGCTGGGCTGTCATGGCCCTTTTGGCTTGGGAGGGCGGAGAGGCCTGGATCAGCCTTGACCATCCATGAGATGTGGGGCATCCTGAGAGGGGCCGAGGAGCAGGCGAGGACTCTTCCCCCTCAGAGGGGCCCGGGAGGGGCTGAGGGTTGTTTGCTGACAACTTTCATCAGCCAGACCCACAGTACCCCATTGAAGTTCTTCGTTTTGAATATGGTTTGTTCTCTCAGAACTCATGTGAAAGAAAAAGAATCTCCATTATGAGACATTATGGGGTGAGACCTTTAAGAAGCGATGAGGGCTCTGCCCTCTTGAATGGAAAGCATTCATATGACTAATGGATGAATGAGGGGAGTCTTGCCCAGGTCTTTAGTTGTGCCCTGAAAAGAATACAACAACTTGGGACTCCAGCAAAACCTGTCATCCCTTGACCTTGTACCAACACCGTGAACTAAAATGAAGCCCTGTTCTTTCTAACATCCCCAGTATGGTGAGAAGAACAACTGGATACAGATAGAGACAGGACTGAGCATGCCGGTGTGGGCTGATGCACACAGAATGTAGGCCTGCAATGGAGTCCCAGCCAGTCTGTCTTCTTCCATGCCTTCCCCACGGCTTGCTGGTTATTTCTGTCAGCCAGTATTGAGTACTCTTAAGGGGCTGCTGTTGTCACTGAGGCAAAGTGTGGCTGGACAGACATGCTATCCACAGTGCTCACTCAACAGTTAAGTGGTAGAATTCCAATGCCCTGCCAGAACTCAGTAGAAACCAAAGAAGAGGAGCTGAAAATACAAGGGACAGGGTGAGGGAGGTTGTTTATTTCAGACTAGGTATTTGGAAAGTCTTTCATGAAAAGGGACATTTGACTCATGACCTAAGGGTGAGAAGGGATAAGCCATGAGCATTTTAGACAGATGAAGCAAGTACAAAGGTCCTGAGGCAGGATGGAATTTGGCTGAGTGAGGACATTTAAAAAAAATAAAGCAGGGGAAAAAGAAGAAATAAAACAGTGAATGAAAGCAGAAGAAGATGAGATCAGAGAAGAGGACAGGGCATAGATCTTTGAACTGAAAACCAAAATTGAGCTTGATTTCATTGCAAGGACAATGGATAGTTTTCAAGGCAAGGAATGTGATTTTATCCGAATTGTGTTCTGGATAGATGCCTCTTCCTAATATTAAAATATGGGCCTTAGAGAGTAAGACTGAAAGTCAGGAGGTTAGCAGGGATATGGCTGTACCAGGCAGGATGCAGGTCATGACCATCGGGGGTGGGGAGAGGAGAGGGCAGGCTTGAAGATAGCTGGGGAATTGAAGGAAAGAGGGAAGGAGGGGTCTCTCTCTCTCTCTCTCTCTCTCTCTCTCTCTCTCTCTCTCTCTCTCTGTGTAAGGCTGATGGACCTGGCCTGTGATGGATAAGAGAGAGACAGGGCCTGTGGTTTGGAGACTGGGTGTCCTGTGGTGCCATTTTCTAAAATGATCTATCACTGTCTCTTCCCAGATTCCCACTTCCTGTTCCATGCTGTTGCTGTTTGTTACTGGGAGGGGAGAGAAACTAACTCACTAACTCACACCGATGTGTCAAGTGATTGGCAGATGGTTGATCCAGAACATGCAGCCCCCAAAAGGAACTGCAGGCACACAGTGGTGGTTCTTAGAGAACAGAATGTGAGAATGTGATAGCCAGAACCCCTCCCCTACCAGGCCTTTCCTAAGGATATTTTTGAGGTGGAGAGAGGACAGTTCTCTGGTCTTTTTTACTTTTATATGTCTTTGTATGTATGTGTGTGCATGTATGTACATATGTCTGTACATATCTATCTATCTATCATCATGGGTACTGGGGAGTGAACTCAGGGCATTGTGCTCTCACATTACTACACTCAAATCTAGTGCTCTACCATTAGAGTTATACTTCCACTTCTGGCTTTTTGGTGGCTAATTGGGAGGCAAGAATCTCATGGACTTTCCTGCCCAGGCTGGCTTTGGATGGCCATCCTTAGATCTCAGCCTCCTGTAGCTAGGATTACAAGCATGGGTCACCAGCCGGTGGGTTAAAGTCTTTTTTTTTTTTTTTCTTCCATGTTTATGTTTCCTCTACATTGCATCTTCTGTCCTGTGTGAGAATTCAAATCTAAGAAAGTCAGTCTCAGGGAGGTTTCCTAATGAATGAACCATACAAAAGAAAGAGGAATGTTCCAGGCTCAGTGAATTCTCCAGCCTGTTCTGATTTCCAGTCTGGGTGTGCTGAGATACTGCTCTGGGTGTTGTAGAAATGGCCGTTAGTGGGACAATGGTCTCCAAGGTGCACTAGCAGCCCCTGAGCAGGGCAGGTGGTGTAGATGTGGCTATCAGTGAGGCAGTGGGCATGCCCGATTCCTGCTCCTCAGCTGCACTAGCAGCCTTCGAGCAGGGCAGGTGGTGCACAGAGCCTTTGGCCTCAGGGCCACGCATGCTTCCTGAGGACCTTCTTTTTTTTTCTTTTCAAATTTTTATTATCAAACTGATGTACAGAAAGGTTACAGTTTCATACGTTAGGCACTGGATACATGTCTTGTACAGTTTGTTACCTTGTCCCTCATACCCCCCTCCCTCCTCCCCCTTTCCCTTCCCGCCCCCCCCCCCCCACCACGGAGGTGTTCAGTTCACTTACACCAAACAGTTTTGCAGGTATTGCTTTTGTAGTTGTTTGTCTTTTTTTACCCTGTGTCTCTCAAATTTGGTATTCCCTTTCAATTTCCTACTTCCAATACCAGTATATACGGTTTCCAATATACTCAGATAAGATTACAGAGATAGTGTAGGTACAACCACAGGAAGGTGATACAAGAACATCATCAATAATAGAAGCTACAGATACACATAGGACATTGAAAGTAGTTACCACTGTTTCCATAACATGGAGTTCATTTCACTTAGCATCATTTTATGTGTTCATAAGGGTATAGCTATTGGGCCTTGTGATGCTCTGCTATGACTTGCCTAAACCTGTACTAATTATTCCCAATAAGGGAGACCATAGAGTCCATGTTTCTTTGGGTCTGGCTCACTTCACTTAGTATAATTTTTTCCAAGTCCTTCCATTTCCTTTCAAATGGGACAATGTCATTCTTTCTGATAGAGGCATAAAATTCCATTGTGTATATGTACCACATTTTCCTGATCCATTTGTCTACTGAGGGGCATCTGGGCTGGTTCCAGATTCTTGCTATGACAAATTGTGCTGCAGTGAACATTGTTGTGCTGGTGGCATTACTGTGATTTTGTTTGTGGTCTTTTGGATAGATACCCAAAAGTGGGGCTGCTGGGTCATAGTGGAGTTCTATATTTAGCCTTCTGAGGAATCTCCATACTGCTTGCCAGAGTGGCTGAACCAGTTTACATTCCCACCAACAATGAAGTAGGGTTCC
This sequence comes from Perognathus longimembris pacificus, assembly GCF_023159225.1. Classification (NCBI taxonomy): domain Eukaryota; kingdom Metazoa; phylum Chordata; class Mammalia; order Rodentia; family Heteromyidae; genus Perognathus; species Perognathus longimembris. The sequence continues at coordinate 5,009,314 of NC_063180.1, read as the reverse complement.
CTTTTGACCACATCCCCTCCAACAATTGTTATTGTTAGTTTTCTTGATATATGACATTCTTACTGGGGTGAGATGGAATCTCAATGTTGTATTGATTTGCATTTCTTTTATGGCCAGTGATGTAGAGCACTTTTTCATATGTCTCTTGGCCATTCTCATTTCCTGAGGACCCTCTTGAGAGCTGTGCCTCTCAGAGACTGGACTAAGGACCAGGCCCATTGTGTGGAAAGGCCAGGGGCATAATTGCAATCAAGATGTTGGGACATTTTGTGAGGAGTGTCACAGGGAGACCATGGCAGTACTATGAGTGGACCCAGTAGCTTAGGGGGTGCTGGACAATGTGGACCTGCTCCAAAGGGGCTGGGAGGAGGTCCAAGGAGCTGCTGAGGAGGGACTGAGGCCTCAGGTCTTTCCCCTTCCTGGAGGACATGTGGCTGCTGAAAGGGACAAAAGCACACCAGAAGAGACTTTCTTAAAAAAGAAGAGTTAGCAGCCAGACTGGGTGGTCTTTAAGGGTGCTCTGCAGGACAAAGCTGGGCTTCCAAATGTGGTGTGGTGTGGTTATGAAATGTCACCAAAGGTTCCTGTGTGGAAGGCTTGGCCTCTAATGCAGAAACATGGCTTTTGGGAAGCCTTATATTCTAAGTACTTGGACCTCATGGAAGATTAATCCACTGACAAGCTCACAATTTGATTGGCTATTGGGAAATGACAGACACTTCAGGAGGTGGAGCTTAGTTGGAAGAGGCAGGTCACTGGAGGTGTGTCTGGGAAGGGTCTATCTTGTCCCCAGTCCCGTCCCCCCCCATCCTGCTGACTGATGGTCATGAGGTGAGCAGCTTTGTTTTGCCACACCATTCCCTCCAAGGTGACCTGCCTTGTACGGGCCATGTCTGAAGACAAATTACTATGGTTTAATACTTTGATACTTGGAGTTAGAATAAATATTTCCCTCTTCTTAAGTCAGCTTCTCAGGTATTTTGTCTAGTGGTGGCAAGGTGACTGATATTCCATCAGGATCTGTGGGTAGCACTGAGTTGACAGCTTCAGAAATGGGCTGATGGCAGTCAACAGTGTGTGTGTGGGGCAATGCTCTGCCCGCCTCTCTGGTTGAGACTTGGGTACACTTTTCATTCTGTTCTATGATCCCTGTATCTGGCACAAGCCTGGGCTGTCCTGCGTTGATGACTTTAAGGAATAAATTATTGGGTAGTGGTCAGAGCCTGGGGTCTGGAGCCAGGTTGCTGGGTTTCAGCACAGCTAATTCTCAAATGCATGCATTTGGTCAGATATGGAAACCAGAAGGGCCTGCATTTCCTCCCTGGAAATGTGGAGGCTAATAATTACATTTTCCTTGCAGAATTGTTGCAGGGGTTGATGAAATGGTATTTGCAAAGCCAATCACTGATCCCTTGAAAACACATTGCAAATGCTTTCTTCTCATCATTGACCCCATTTAGGAGTGCTGACTACATACTAGGTACAGGGCTGAGAGGTAGAAGACTTAGAGTTATTTAAGCTTTACCTTAATACAGCCCTAATGTTAAGGTTCTTTCCATTTCACAGATGAGGAAACTGAGTTGGAACTGAGTGTGAGATGGTATAATGCTTCATGTTCAGGCAGTTACCCAGCATACCTTCTAGAGGGGGGTGCAGGACAAATGGCTGGTATTGCTGGGAATTCCTTGTGTGACAGAATGCCAGGCTCTGGCAATGTCACTGATGCCTCCTATTAGAGCACGTACTCAGTGGTGACCTGTCTGGGTCTTTGTACAGTCAGGTCAGCCACTGCTGCTGGCTGGAGGACCAAAGGAGCTATAGGTAGGTCTTAACATTAGTGGGCTTAAGACAAATTTGGAAAAGTGTGATTATCCTTTCTACTTTAAAGGAAATGTGATTATATTAAAAGGATCATTTTGAAAAATTTTTTATACTACTGGGGTTTGTACTCAGAGATTTACACTCTCCCTTAACTTTTTCTGCTCAAAGCAGGTGCCCTACCACTTGAGCTACACCTTCACTTTGTTTTTTTGGTAGTTAGTTGGAGATGAGAGTTTTACAGACTTTCCTGCTCATGCTTGCTGGTAATCCCCATCTTCAGATTTCAGTTTTCTGACTAGCTAGGTTTACAGGCATGAGCCACCAGCATCTGGCTTCAAAGATATCTTAATAAAAAGTGCCTGGGCCAGCTGGGAACTGATGGCTCATGGCTCTAATCCTAGGTTTTCAGGAGGCTGAGACCTGAGGAAAAGGTTTCAGAGCCAGTGAGGGTAGGAAAGTATGTGAAACTCTTATCTCCACTTAATCACCAAAAAAAAAAAAAAAAAATAAGAATCCAGAAGTGGTTCAAGTGGTAGAGTGCTAGCCATGTGAAAAAAAGATCAGGGACAGTACCAAGGCCCTGAGTTCAAGTCCTAGGACCAGTGAGTGTGCACATGTGCACACACACACACACACACACACACACACACACACACACACACGCCTGCCCAGCACAGAGGATCAAGATGTGTGGAGTTCATCTCAAGAAGGATGTGCTGCAGAGCTTGGCCCGCTGCCAGGCTCCGCCATGTGCTGCCAGGTTGTGATGCACTGGCAGGTGCACACAGGTATGGCTTGGCTCCGTCCTTGGCTTTCTTACAGCCGATCACAAGGAGCAGCTGCAGCATATGAGGCTTTGGTTAAAGAGTAACTGGTGAGAATGAGAGGACTCAGCTCATAAACTTTTATTGAAAGGAGACTGAAGACTTCTCAGATGGCTGTGTGGTTGCCAGAAATCTGCATGTGTCTGTCAGAAGGGGGCTGGAGATTCAGTTCTTGCCAATATCACCATTTGTGGAAGAGTCACCAGTTCCTGCATCGTTTTAGGGGCTTTGCAGGCACTGCCAATTTATAGTCCTTACCCCAGTTGGCAAAGGAGGTTTCACAGAGGGGCCACCAAGGCTCAGAGAGGTAATAGCACCTTGCCCAGACACCAGGGTGTGGAATGTCACTGGCAGGGCAGCAGACCCCAATGGTTTCCCAAAGTGTCTTAGCACTGGTCTCTCTCTTATTGAGATCAAACTCAGTTCTAGCAGGACTGATGTGTTCCTTTGAAGTCCATTTCTTTTCCTTTTCTTATTGTGGATGATCCTTAAGTAGTTATACAAAGACATTTCAATCCAACTTGTCTGTTTGTGAGTACCTTGCATCTTGATCAGTGTCACCCCTTTCATCATTCTCCTTGTCTCTCTCAACCCCACTCCTCTCCCAATTTATCTAATCTCATTTTCTTAATTGTAAAATTTTATTTTAACAGGGATGTTTATTTGACACCTAAGTGTCCCTGGTACATTTGGAGATGGAACATTCCAGAGATGCCTGGCATTCTTGTGACCTCAGTGTGATCCCACAGAAGCTGGAGGGGAGTTAGCTCTCTGTCTCCTCTTTGTTGGTCTGTGTCTTGCCAACATTACCAGCTGTGGCTGAATGGCAGCTCTACTTAGAATTCTGTACAAATGTCATGGAAGAGATGACTTCATCCTGCAGGACAAAGATCTGTTTTGGTTCCATTGCTATGTCTGGGAACATGGGTGCTGGAGTACCAATCCCTATTCCCATGCCCCACTGCCTCAGGTGGGGCACAGACCCGGATGGCATTGGCCAGACTTTCATATATTCATGGAAACAACAATTTAACATGGTGAAGATAATTTGTGTAGATGAATGGCTGATTGGTTCTGGAAAAAGACACGAAGTGCATGCATATCATATATCAGTCCTTACACCACAGGGTGAGAGGAGGGGAGGAAAATAACAGGAATTGTGCTGTCTCTGCAGCAAGTCTCTCTAAATAGGCTGGTGTTAGTGGTTCACACCTTTAATCCCAGCTATAGAAGAGTCTGGGATCTGAGGGTCATGGTTCGAAGTCAGCAAAGCCAGGCAAGAAAGTCTATGAGACTCTCATCTCCATTTAACCACCAGAAAACTGGAAGTGGCACTGTGGCTCAAAAGGTAGAGCACTAACCTCGAGTGAAAAAGCTCAGGGACAGCATTCAGGTCAAGCCCATGACTGACAAAAAAACCTCATAAAATCAATTATATTCTGTCTTATAAAGACCTTGAAAGGATAGGTCCCGGCCATCCCAGAGGACCATAAGGAGATAATCACAGACAGGAGAAGAAGGTTCATAAGGAGATTTAATAGTGGGGCCATAGTTCCCACGGGAGAGGGAGCTACATGGCGTCTGCACCTTATCCAGGTGGCAGCTTCTCTCTCTCTCTCTGGGGGTAAAGGGGAAGTAGGTAGGTAGTGAGTAGGAGTGGCTCATTAGGTATGGGTGGATTTGGGGGCTAGTGGGAGGAGCTGAGGACCTGAGGCTAGGGAAATGTTAACAGACCTCACTTAAATTTGTCAGAACTGGCAGATAAAGACAAGCCATATAAAGACTGATCATGAGTGCAGGAATGGTGATATTAACATCAGATAAACTGGGTCTTGGAGCAGAGAAATTGTAGTCCCATTTTCATATTGAATAGTATGACTGCATTTTCCCATGTTTCATCTCTCCGAATAGTATGACTGCATTTTCCCATGTTTCATCTCTCCATCTTTGAAGGAAATGCCCAGCATGCACTTTGTTGCACTTTGGTGGCACTGCTGGTTTAAGCAATGATGCTGGTGAACATGGGTGACTGGACATTCAACCTGCTGCACCAAGGCTTCCAGAGCCATTTCATTTTAACAGAGTGCTCCTCTCTGATAGGAAGCCAGGGATTTGATGGAATGGGCCCCTGTCAGAGATAATCACACTGCTTAGCCCACCTTCCACAGTCCCCAACATCTGCTTTCCTCTGCCTTTCTGGCTTCATGCTGCTTTGGCTGAGCCCACACCCATCAGCCCACCCTACATTCTTCTCACATCGACCTTCCCCAGGAATTTCTGCACATCCTCCCATGCTTCATCACAGGTGATTAACAACTACCTCTTCTGAAAAGCCTGGACTTTATTCCTCTGGATCACGAGCTGAGGTTATCAGATAATGTATGGGTTAGCCAGCGAGGTTTCAATTCCAGATCAATGGTACTTCTAGTGTATTCTATGTATTCAAATAATTATTTGGACACACTTGTCCTTAAAAAAGATCCATGGTTTATCTGAAATTAGCTAGATGTCCCACATTTTTGTTCAATAAGCCTGGCAACCCTACTGTGGGCTATATTTCTCTGACTCTTACAGAATTTAATTGCCTAAATCTGTCTGCCATGCATTAGCCTGTGCCTTCCTTGCTAGGCCATCAGCTATGCATAAGACACCTCTAGCACCCATGCCCATCACAAGTGCTTTTAAGGAGTGAATCAGTGTCCCAGTTACTTCAGAAGCATTAGGACTGAGACCTATTTGCTGGGCGGCTTTTGGAGCATACTTTTCTGCCCAGAACGGTTGAGGTTTGAACTGGAGGAGCACAGAGCCTGGGAGCTCTCTGCCTGCTGCCTTCCCAGGAGCATGCTGATATCCCCGGCACTTCGGAACACAGTGACTCCTCTGAAGTCCCCATCCACAAAACCAAATGAAGCAAAACAAAGCAAAATGGAATGAAACTGAACAGAACTAAGCCAAACCAAGTTAACAAAGGGAGGAGCTGCCCTTGGTGGCAAGAACATTTTGGTTGGTTGTGCAGTGCATTTGGCAAGGATTCAAGATAGCACAGTTCAGAGAGCCTGGGTTTCCTTGTGCTCTCAGCGGAGCTGGTCATTATGTAGAGCAGGTAGAAAAGGTTAGCCATACCATGGTATTTTGTAGAGTTAGGGACATTTTCTTACATATGCTTTGCTGGTTTATTTGGGTTAAGGATTGTGGTGAAGTGTGGTGGATAGACTGCCTTGCACTGTGTGGATTCTGTTTGCATAGTACAGAGGACAAGTGCAGAGGGAGGAGCTGGGATGAGGAGCACTTCTCTGATACAGAAGGGAGAACTTAGAAATCAGAGGAGGAATCAGAGGCATTGGGCACTGGCTTTCCCACAGGAACAAAGAACTGAAAGGGCTGGCCCAAGAGGGACTTTGAGAAAAGAAAACCTCTGTCTTCAAGCTTGTGAGTGGCTCACAGTCAGAAATGTGCACTGGTGAGATGTCTGTGTGTTCTCAGCTGCCTTCCTTCCCTAACTCAAGATGGAAGGGCTAGCCGCTAGTCAATGCTGTGTGCTGTGTGCTATGCCACATACTGTGGCTCCCTCTGCCAAGGTGGCGGCCATGTCAGCTTGCCAGCTTTTTTTTTTTTTTTTTTTTTTAACCAGTCCTGGGCCTTGGACTCAGGGCCTGAGCACTGTCCCTGGCTTCTTTTTGCTCAAGGCTAGCACTCTGCCACTTGAGCCACAGCACCGCTTCTGGCCGTTTTCTGTATATGTGGTGCTGGGGAATTGAACCCAGGGCCTCATATATACAAGGCAAGCACTCTTGCCACTAGGCCATATCCCCAGCCCAAAGAATTATATCACTATATTCTTTTTTTTTTTTGGCCAGTCCTGGGGCTTGGACTCAGGGCCTGAGCACTGTCCCTGGCTTCTTTTTGCTCAAGGCTAGCACTCTGCCACTTGAGCCACAGCACCCCTTCTGGCCATTTTCTGTATATGTGGTGCTGGGGAATTGAACCCAGGGCCTCATGTATGGGAGGCAAGCACTCTTGCCACTAGGCCATATCCCCAGCCTAGCTTGCCAGCTTCTTCCTCCCTTGTCCCCATCACACCAGGCTTCATTGCCTGACATGACGTTCCCCACCCTTCTTTGGTTATTTTCAAGTCAAATGTGAACCTGTGCAGCTATAGCCCTCTGCATAGAAGCCTGTCATAAGCTTTATATTCATAGAAAATACAGAGCAAATGTTTTAAAGCCAAGCCATCTTGGAGTAATTTGCATTTTAATTAATACTTCAAATGAATTACTTCTCTGCCTTAAAAAAAAGTCTTGGTTTGGAGTCTTTGGGAACAAAGACTGGCTATGAAAGCTCCTGCTCTGGCAGCCTGTGGTGCCCTTTGGTCCCTATTTTGGCCCTGCTGGATTAGCCATCTGAATGCTGAGATATCTGATTGTCTGCCAGTTGTTCTTCTGTGAGGGGGATATGGCCCTACTTTCTGCCTTTCTTAGATGAATAATGGGCTAGAGTTTTTATGTGACTGATGGTGAAAGGAGGATAGAGGCCACGCATACAAAGGATAGTGGTCAAAATGCCTCATGATATTACAGTATTTGAAGGAGGCCTAATGTTTTTTAAATTTTGTAATTCTTTTAGACCTTTAAAATGCATAGGTATAATAAACCTATGAGGCATATGTTGCTTTTTAAATGCAAATAGGGTAATTTGGTTCTTCAGCTTGTACATAGTGGTCTGAAATTTTTGTATCTTTTTTATGGAAAGGAAAAATAACTTAGATATTGGTAAACTATGGCAGGTGGGCCAAGGTCAACCCAAAGCTTTATTTTCTAAATAAAGTTTTATTGAAACACAGCCAGGCTTTTTGCCTGTACCCATAGAGTTGAATAGCTGCTAGCAGAGACTCGTTGCTTGCAATGAGTAAGATATTTACTATTTGTTTTCATTTTTTGTTTTAAAGAGATGAGTCTTACTCTGTTACCCAGACTGGTCTCAACCTCTTGGTCTCAAGTGATCCTTCTGTCTCAGCCTCTTGAGAATCTGGGACTATAGGCATGAACCACTATGGCTGGCTTTGTTTGGCCTCTCATAGAAATTTGTTGTTGACTTGTTTGAACTTAATTTTCTTTAAGATTTTTCTGTCAGTACATACAGTCCAACACCATTTTCTTGAACTTTAGCATAGCAAGCATGGAAGAATAATTTGTATTTGGGGAACTTTTTACCTTTTTGCTACTATGTAAAATGCTACAAAAAATGGTTCTAAATATGACTTTGTAAACCCAGGCAAAGAATCTTTGAGGTAGATAACTGGTAGGGGAATTGCCAGGTAGGAGAAGTATCTATTTTAGGTTTAGATAGAGAAATTGCCCTCCAAAAACACTGTTGCTAAGCATTTGCCAACCATGGATGAAAGCATCAATTTGCTTGAATTAAAATAACATGATCCTCAAAGCTGTGCATTTTGGAAATCTTTATCAAGTCTTGTCTATCTTCCCCTATGTATGAATCCCTAACCCCAAACACTCAGAGAAAGGAAGTTAAAGAAATTGAGGACATTTGGGTGGCAAAGTATTAGCAGTTTTATAGAACCCAGAGGGACTTAGATTTACCTTACTATCAATGCACACTTACCTCTTTCTTGTTATGCAGGCTGGAGTGGAGAGACAGGCATCAAGGAGAAGGTTGTCACAGGCCTGGAAAGATTGGTGAACTGAGCAGAAGGGATGAGCTAAGAATATTTATTCTGTGTCCCCTCAGCTCTCCGCTGCAAACTTCCTAGTTCAAGGTAAGTCTATTTTTATAATTGATTCAGCCAACAAAGGCTTTTGTTTGTGAAGTGCAGACTAATGGGCTGAAGATGTGCACATGGATGTAAAGGCTGAACTCTAAGTCTTGATGGGAGGTTTAATGACTGGAGAGAGAAAGGTTCCTCGTAGTTACATTTCCATGCAGTGGAGAAGGATGCTTTCTTAGTTATGGCAAGAAAGTGTTCATTCCACTTGGGCGCTGGTGGCTCATGCCTGTGAGCCTAGTTACTCAGGAGGCTGAGTTCTGAGGATTATGGTTTGAAGCCAGTTGGTCCAGGAAAGTATGAGACTCTTATCTCCAATTAGCCAGCAAAAAGCCAAAGTGGTGCTGTGGCTCAAGTGGTAGAACATCAGCCGTGAGGGAAAAAACCAAACAAGAACATCAAGCCCTGAGTTCAAGTCCTAGTACTGAGAAAGTGCTCATCCCACCAGACAACCAGGATGTGTCACCTGTCCACTGTCCCTTGGTGGCCAAAATGGAGCTTAATGGAAAGGTGAAGATTGTGTTAAAGGACGAAATTATTCATTAGCATGCATTTTTTCCCCTGGCATTGAGGTTTTGAACTCAGGCTCTCATGTTTCCTAAGTGGATACTTTTATTGACCTTACTGGACACTTACACTGCCAGCCCTAACTTTTGCTGGTTATCTTTAGGATGGAGTCTTACTTCTTGCTTGGGGGCAGGCCTATGGGAGTTCCACTTATGTTAGTCTTACCATAGACAGGATAACAGGCATGGAGCATCTGTCAAGTCTGCATTGAGGAGGGGTCTTGCAGATTTCTTTTTGCCTAAGTTGGCCTCAAATTTCTGATCCAACAATTTCAGCTTTGCAAATAGCTAGGATTACAGGTGTGAGTCACTGGTACTTGACTTTGTATTAGGAAGGGGGCCACTGCAGTGGGAGGAGCTTGCAAAGGAGGAATTATATGCAAGGAGAAGGTCCCTGTGGAAAATGTTATGAGAAACCATCAGGAGGAAAAGAGAAGATGACTATTACCTAACAAGATTGTTCCTGCACGCAGGACAGGTGAGCAGACATCTTCTGGGGGAAGGTGGAGGAGGGGGAACTTGATCAGATGTGGAGAGTGAGAAGATGGAAAGAATGGAGGGTAGTTCTTGCTAAACTGCCTTAGTAGGGAATCTTCCTAAAACTGTCTTTTATAAGGAAGTTCACCAACATGCCTATGAGAAGGTCCAGGAAATGGCTTACAGTTCGATCAAGCAGAGAATCATTGTTCCTGGTCAAGGAGCAGGGCACTCAGAGTATACAGGCTGGGCAAGGTGCTGTGTGCATGGGAAAGATGCTGCATCTCAGGGGTAGGTTATTTATATGACGTTACAGAGAGCACCAGAGGGAAAGGACACCTCCAGCGCCAACCACTGAGATAAGAGCTAAGGATTATAAAAGAAGAGGCTGAGAATTTTTGTATGTATTAATAGGGCAGTTGGGTGCTGGTGGCTCATGTCTGTAATCTTAGCTACTCAGGAGATGGAGATCTGAGGATCTCAGTTCAAAGCCCATCTGGGCAGGAACATCCAGGGGATTCTTATCTCCAGTTAACTACCAAAGAGCTGGAAGTGGAGCTGTGGCTCAAGTGGTAGAACACTAGTTTTGAGCAAAGGATCCCCCAAACCTTCCATTTGGACTATGAATTAGTAGCCCAGACAGAAGGTTTTCGCTGTTCTCTGAAGAGGAAGGAGTAGTCAGGGACCTCAGAGAGAGTAATTTACAGCTGTCATATCAGGATGGTGAAATTAACATTCAAGGATACTCACTCACCATTCCATGCACTATGCTGTATTTTCAGCAAATCTCTCCCCTGCCTTGCTTGCCGGTATTAGAGCTTGAACTCAGGGCCTTTTGCTCTCACTCAACTTTTTGATTACAGCTGGTATTCTGCCACTTGAGCAACACATCTAGTTTGGCTTTTTGTTGGTTAGCTGCAGCTAGAGTTTTAAGGACTCTTCTGCTCAGATTGGCTGCAAACCACGATCCTCCAAGTCTCGTGTCTGGATCTAACAGATCTTACTGTCCTTAAACGCTGGGGATAAAACATCTCTTCCAAGTATGGATGCAGAGAGTTACTAGCTTGGATACTAGATGCAGGAGTCCAGCATGACAGCCCTGAGGGAATGGCTCCAGCCCTGCCTCCCATCAGAACCACCTGAGGTGGCTGAAATCCTGGTACCATGTGGGGCATCTTCCTTCTGTGTGGAAGAGGGTTAGGAGGCAGTGGGCATAGGCTATAAGGTGATCTGCCTGTGTGGTTCTCATACTTGTCTTTGAAAGATAATAGGAAACAGGATGGGCTACAGACTCAATATGGTGAATTACCCTTCGTGTGTGTATGGCAAGATACCACACCAATAGAGTTTCTGCAAGTACCGCTCTATATTGCTCTGTAAACATGCAGGCACCTTTAGGTGTGACCAATTACGTATATCTTCAGAAACAAACATGTTACTAGGTCCCATTTCATGTTGGTTTGATTCCTAGTCATGAGAAGCTCAATTTGAATTTTACATTACAAATATTTGCTATATAGTGTTCCCTGTTGATTTACTTCTCCCTGCAAATGGTTCTCCCCTTACCAAGCCTTCCAGACGTTGTTCAAAAGAAGTCATCCAATTTGGCTTGTTTATTTTTTAGAATTCTCCAGGATGAGCATGTGGGCTGGATTCACTTTAACGTGTTATGGGGGAGACATTAGAAGAATGTGGGACACAAGTTTTGACATTTTAAGCGCAGATAACATTTGAAATCAAGGCAGGATAACGACTTTTATTAATTACCCATGTCTCCTCCCGCCCTTCTGTCCTCCACCCCCTACCAGCTGTTACACATTTGAGAAAATGGTAAATGAACATGATTATGAGCAATTATGAGTTTTTCTTTTTTTTTTTAAGAGACAGATGGAATCAATGTTTCTATTTTAAGAGTTTTTCAAATTTAGGTTATGTCTACACAATGCCACATTATTACAAGATAACCATATGTTTTCTTTAGTGCCATTGGAACTTCATTCTAGACGGGCTGGAATCAACGGTCAGTGATATGTGCCAGAGCATATTCAAACAGACATCATGGATACACATGACTTCAAACCCATAATTCCACTCTTTCAAACTTTAACATCCCCTCCCCCCAGCCACACATTCTTCTCTCCAAAGAGCATTAGTACTGGGCCAGATTTTGTGTGATGGAGATGAAAATAGCATGCTTTTATGCCCTCAATGAACTCATTGTTGATGTGATGTGATAATTTGGGTTGGTTTAGCTTATAGGAAGATAGTTCCAAATGGCTTCTATCTCTCTGTCTTTAGTAAACTCTGGGAAGCGACATTAATTAGCCCCTGATGTTAAACCTCAGGCTTATAGCAAATCGTTGGACAGCCAACAGCTTTGAGAGATTATTACACAAGTCAGCCTGTAAGTCAAAGACAGAGGTCTTATGATCTTGGGGCATTTGGTTTGAGTTCTTGATGAATTTTTGTTCCTAGGATCCTAAAGGGGAATTTTAGATTAAATGTTTTTGAATTCCTTACAACAGTAGTTGTCTGATTTTCAGTGCATCAACATTGCCATGAATCTCTGCACATCTCCCCAGATTCCTCCATTCTGGTGGGTCTGAATGAGCCCTGAGAATCTGCATTTCTAATCAAGTACCCAGGGATTGCTGCTGATTCAGGGAATCACACTTTAAGAACTACTGTCTTAGGACTTTTAGTATGTGTGTGAGTTCTTTGTTAGTGACTGAGTGTGCTATTTATTTATCAGATGAACACTTTTAGTTACTGAGCAGCTTTGAGGTGCTAGTACAGTTCTGGGCATTTTTTTTGTAATAAAAAGAGAGACAAGGAGATGGGACAGAAAATGATAAGACCACCTCCTAAGAATCCTGTTTCCTACGCTGCAGCCAGGCAGCTGCTCAGCCATTAATGATTTCAGCCAGAGTTGTTCTTGGGAAATCGTGCTGCTTTTCATATGACTCTTTGTCCAGTGTCATCATTTTTCATCTCTCAAACACACTACATAAATATGACATGGAAACTGGGCAGTCATGGCTTGTGCCTATAGTTCTAGCTACTCAAGAAGCTGAATTCGGAGGATCACAGTTCCAAAGCCCTTATTTCTTATCTCTAAGTACTGGTAGAGTGTTGGCCTTGGGCAAAAAGGCTAAGGGACAGCTTCCAGGCTCTGAGTTCAAGTCCCAAGCAAGCAAACAAATGAACAAATAAATGCAAAGTGATATTTGGATACTATAATTGGGGGCAGAATGGCATACAGTAGTAGACATTGACAATGCCATGCAGTGCAACTTAAATTCCTGCTGCTTTGGTTTTGTATTTGTATTCATTCCATATAAGAGGGATAAAGAAACAAAATTTTCTGCATCTCTGAAGAAAATATTTACTATTTTCTGATACTTTGAGGCCTCTTCCCAGGAGTACTAAGATTGGAACTTAGGGTCTCATACTTATTAGGCAAGTGCTTTGCCACTGAGCCATGCCTCCAGCCCCAAATCTTTCTCTCTTTTTCTACTTACAAGTTTTGCAGACACATCTTCCACATCAGGATCATCTTCTAGTATCTGAACTTTAAAGAAAGTTAACCTCAGCGTCTCTGATTTTGATGGAAAATGGGAAAATATTTGCCTGAAAGTCAGAGTTGCTCAGCTTTCCTCCTCTGTCTACTCCATGAACTAGCTTCACTTGCTTACCATCACCTGCCATTTCATGGTCAAATTGCATTTATTTACTTTCAAGGAGTCCATGACTTAAACTCCTTTCTTTTTTTTTTTTTTGGCCAGTCCTGGGCCTTGGACTCAGGGCCTGAGCACTGTCCCTGGCTTCTTCCCGCTCAAGGCTAGCACTCTGCCACGTGAGCCACAGCGCCACTTCTGGCCGTTTTTTCTGTATATGTGGTGCTGGGGAATCGAACCTAGGGCCTCGTGTATCTGAGGCAGGCACTCTTGCCACTAGGCTATATCCCCAGCCCCTTAAACTCCTTTCCAAGGCACAATGGGAATGATTTTCTATGTGGGGAGTCTATTTGGGAGAAAAAGGTCATTAGGAGCGTGTCATTGAGGAAGGCCTTTCTGTTCCTGGACTTTCTTTTTCTTTCTGTTTCTCCATCTCTGTTTCTCTCTCAGTAATTACCATGATATGACCAGTTTTGGTCTGCCACTTGCTTCTGCCATGCTGAGCTGCCTTGTTATAGATTCAAAAGCTATCGAGCCAAGCCAACCAGGGAGTGAAATTTCTGAAACCATAAGCCAAAGCACATATTTCCTCCCTCCCCCCATTTCTTTATTGTCAAAGTGAAGTACAGAAGGGTTACAGTTTCATACATAAGGCAGTGAGTACATTTCTTATCCAACTTGTTACCTCCTCCCTCATTTCCCCCGCCTCCCCTCCCCCCATTTCCCTCTCCCCCCATGAGTTGTACACTTGGTTTACACCATATAGTTTTGTAAGTATTGCCGTTGCATTGGTTTTTTTTTTTTAATCTTTTGTCTTGATTTTGGTATTCCCTTTCCCTTCCCTAGTTCTAATACATGTTTATACAATATCCAGGGTACTAAAATCAGTTACAGTGATATCAGGGGTAAAAACATGGGAAAGAAATACAAAAGAAAGAGGGCATAATTTCACATGGTATGTTGAAAATAACAACAACAATGATATACCACTTCTTCCCATAACTTGAAGTTCATTTTGCTTAGTATGATTTTATGTGTTCATAAAATGGACACAGCTATTGAGCTATTGTGATCTTCTGCTAGAACTGTCCTAGACATGTACTAATTATTCCCAATGAGGGAAACAATAGAGTCTATGTTTCTTTGGGTCTGGCTCACTTCACTTAATATGATTTTTTTTCCAAGTCCTTCCATTTCCTTACGAATGGGGCAATATTATTCTTTCTGATAGAGGCATAGAATTCCATTGTGTACATATTTCCTTTTTTTAAGCTGATTTTTAAAGGTATTTTATCACAGCAACAAAATACTGACTAACACAACAGTGTTGTGTGTGTGTGTGTGTGTGCGTGCTTGCGTGCGTGCACGCGCTGAGGGCTGGAGTGCCAATGTCCCTTTCAAGGGTAATTCTCTCCAAGACCTAACTTCCTCCCACTAGGACCTACTCTTAAAGGTCCTGTCACCTCCTGGCAGTGGCATAGACTGCTGACAAGCCTTCATCACAGGGGCACTGGTAGTACACACATCCAAACCACAGCAGTAATTTTGTCATTGTCATGCTCTGTGAGGAGGAATAAAGCAGTTCTTGTAGGGAAGGGTTAGGGACTTGTGAAACAGGTTACAGGTGCAGTGCACATGTCCGCAATAGCCATGGCATATGAAAACTGGAAACTATTCACCCCCTCCCCCCAAATCTAGTGCTCTTATCCATCTCCATTCAGTTACAGATCATTGTGTGTAAGTCCACAGGGGCATCTGGTTTGACCTCATTTGACTTTAAATGGCAACAGTGGAGTTGGTGGCTCATTCCCTATCAGTCATCTGGAGTGAGCTGATCCATCATGGCTGTTCCATGGCTGTTGTCCTTTTTAATAGAGGCAGCTCTGTCTTCAAGCCTGCCAGATGTCTCATGTCTTCAAATAAACATTAACAAAGAACTGGTGGCACCCAGAAGATGCCACTGTGGTTTCAGATAACAAGAAAGAGAAATACCAGTCAAGGATAGGGATTTAAGAACAATAACCATAAAGCAAGTATTTCTAAGCATTTCTTTACAGGCCAGGCTGACTGTGGGCCCAAGGCTCTTGCTGGCTGGTGAGATGGTTGGCAGGGTCAGGGATGGCAAGCAGAACAGGCTGCTTTGGCCATTCTGGGCCTCCACTCCCCAGCTGCTGCTGTCTGCAAAGGTAATGACATTTTCATACAAAGCATGTGCACATGTGGCCCTAACATTTTGGTTGTGTTTAATATGCATGTAGGAGGCTGTTTGGATGTTGTTGTAATTTCCTTAAGGCACTTGAATTTTCAAAAAAAGAAAGAAAACTTTTTTTCTTTTCTGGAAGAGGAGGTAGCATGGCATTTTAGCTAATGAGCTTGCTCCCTTTATCTTGTCCTGCTCCCAGTTAAATTGCATCTGCTTATAAAATCTGGGCTCTTAATTGCAATTCTTAAAAGGCCGTCTTGCTAGGAAGGGTCTGCTTAAGTAATGGCTTTGCTTTTAATTAAGAGTAAGCAAGGCACCCACTTGACTCTCTCCACTGAGGCAGAGAGTTTGAAGTCCTTAGGAGCCGAAGGCAGACACTCAGGGCTGGCGAGAAGAGATGCAGGCTTTGGAGTCCCTTGGGCCTGGTCCTGCCACACATAGCAACTCACCCCAAGTCATCTCAAATCTAGAACAGAATCCCTGAAACCTATGTTACTGGGGTGTTGTAAGGATTACAGACAACATTCAACATGGTTCACCGAGGTTAGTCAGGTGGTGGTCATTACTAGTTGGTCCTGATTCTATAGGGCCTGCCCCTGGTGATAGGACTGTAAACCAAAAAGCAATCTTTGGGGATAGTTCTTTGTGGTGTTCCTATATTTCCAAGACTGTAGATTTAAGTATTTCGAATAACAAAATTCTTGGAAGCCCCATTCCTCTCCTGCATTGCAAAAGAATTCAGTGTATATCCTATAAAATTTAGAAGATTGAGGGAAAGGGTGGAGATGGGGTGACATTGATCAAGATATATTGTATTCATAAACTGCTTTGTTAAATGGAAACTCCTTTGTACACTAAAGATAATTTTTAAAAAGAATAGTTCTCTCCTCCTCTCCCTTCCACTCTCCCTCCTCTCTCTTCCCTTTTCTTTCCCACTCCTTCACACTTCTCCTCCCCTCCTCTTTCTGACTCTCTCATCCCTTACCCTCTCTAACCCTCCCCTCCTCCTCTTCTCCTCTCCTCTTCTCTTCTCTCCCTCCCCTCTCTTCCCTCCTCTTCCTGCCTATCTTTCCTTCCCTCCCCTTCCCCTCTACCTCCTCTTCCCGTTTCCTCCCACTCCTCCACTCTCTTCACTTTCCCCTTCCCTCTTCTCTCCTGGCATAACACATCCACCTTTGGAGCCTCCACCTGGATCTGCTCACCTGAGCTTTTCCCCTCAGCTCCTTTGCTGAACCCAAGGGGTGTGAAGCCTCCTGCCCAACTTGCTTCAGTGACTCAAGGCTGGAAACCTGCACACAGCTACCACTGGGAAGAAAGCCACAGCAACCATCAGTGCCAAGCCACAGGTCACTGAGCCTAGAAACTAGATTTGTGTCCACTGCATGGAAGTCACATCTGGAGAATAAAAACATGATTGCTACTCCCCAAAGAATGTCAGTGGCTAATTCTATGGTGCCTCTTGCCAAAGCAGCCTACAGATTTGGTTCTTCTGCTCCTGTCTCTGTGCAAATTAAGGCTACCATGTACAGATCTTTCACGAAAGAGGAAGAAGGGCTACTGTGGCAGCTTTTGAAGCCAGAACAGGCTGCTGTTTATGTGATAGTTCATGGACCAGAGGGTCTTATTAAATGCAGGAACAGGAGTTATTGCCGTGGCCAGAGTGTTTTCTGATTCTAGTTCAGGAAATATCCTAATGTGTCACCTTATTTGGATTTTACTGTGAAGAGGGCGCTTCCTTCCTTCAAGAGACTGAAGCAGAGAGCTAAACAGCCATCCCTATCACATCTCTGTCTTCTCATTTCTGCCCCCTCTCCACCCAACAGCCACCCCTGTCATACCTCCGTCTTCTCATTTCTCTTCCCTCTCCATGTCTTTGAACATGGAGATCAAGAAAGTCTTAGTTACTTAATTGTGTTGACTCTCTTTTTGTGTGCTATGGCATCAAAGTAGAGATTTCTGAAACCAAGTTTAGTATATCTTGACTTTTGTATTTATTTTTAACATCTCCCATTGATCTACACTTTGAGTGTTTCATGGGGAAAACACTCTCATGCAAAATATTGTTCTGGCAGCTGCATTTTGCTTTGTCTCTGACCAAGGCAGCTTGAGCGTTCTGTGATTGAATGGATAAAAAAGTGGGGGCAGGTCCTCCATGGGCTGGCTTTTCCTGACACTGTCCTCTCATCTTGTCAGAATGGAAGCTTCTACTACATCTCAGGGTTGTGTCTCTTTAAAGGTGTCATGTCCAGGTTTGTCATGAGAGCACAGCCTCAAGATCCTCTGCTCAATATCCTTTTCTGACGCCCTACCACCCATTCCTCTCCACATTACAGAGAGTGCGCAGTTTGTGCAGTTTGTGCTCCCTGTGTGGGCGGCAGTCCCTGGTTCCTGTCCAGCTTCCTCATTGTTGAGTGGTGGTAAGCTCTTCTTTTTGTGTTTCTGGGTCCTGGAGTTTGAACTTGGCTTGTGATCTGTCCTTTAGCTTTTTTGTTAAAGGCTGGCACTCTGCCACTTACTTGAACCATACCTCTTCTTCCCTTTTTATTGGTTAATTGGAGATAAAAGTGTTACAAACTTTCCTTTCCAGGCTGACTTTGAACCAGGATACTGGGGCAGGCTCACTGTTTTTTTTATTGCAATTAATTCAGGTAAGAATTAACTCACTCTGAGAGAGCAGCACTAATCTCTCTCCAGAGTAATGCCCCCAGTGACCTAATTACCTCCCCCAAAGTGCCACCGCTTAAAGGTTCCATCACCCCAACACTGCCACACTGGGAACCAAGCTTCTAACATGGGAAGCCATAAGGTACCCAGCTACATCCAAGCCAGGGTGATTACTTGTAGGACTGGCTTCACTCCCCCTTCTATTACAAATAGCTGTATAGAAGCCCAAAGAATTGGGCAGATTATGATCTCCTTAAGGGAAGGGACTCTGTTTTTATACATTTACAGTCCAAGAAAAGTTTCTGAGACATGAAAGTGAGTACTTAGTGATCTAGCTCATCCTAGGTCTCTCCAGGCACCCAACCCTCTTCCTGCAAAGCCAGCCACACATCAAACTATTTCACTCACATCCTGGCTGCAGCCAAGTAGAACATTCTGGTGATAAAATGGGATTGCCTGTGGCTGTTTCCTTGATGCAACATTCAAGATCATTTTATACTTTTCATGTTGTGTGAGGCCTTTCCTCTTGAAATCTCTTTCCATACCTGGATGCTGAGGTGGAATGGGGTGGGGGCATTGGGGTTACGGAGCAGTGCTGTAAAGGCTGAAAATGTTAGTGCAGTGAAAACTGCCTCTAAGTAAACTCCAAGACTGGGTGTGGAGGATTATGTGGTAGGATTAATTTCACTTACTTTGCTATGGGTGACAAAATGGAATACCAGTTTCTTGCTATCAATTGAAATATTCTCACTGGGTCCTTAACATGAAATAAAATCAGTTTTTTTTTTTTTGGTGCTGGTACTGGGGCTTTGAATTCTTGGTTGGCTTTGTTTTTGGTTCTAGGCTGGTGCTCTATCACTTAAGCCACATCTCCATTTCCAGATTTTTGGTGTTTAATTGGAGATAAGAATCTCATGGACTTTCTATCCAAGCTGGCTCAAACCTCACTCCTCAGATTTCAGCCTCCTGAGCAGCTAGGATGACCAATGTAAACCACCAGCATTTGGCTTGAAATAAAACCTTTTGGAGGCCCCTAGGTCAAACAGGAAGTTTACAGTTTATTAATTTATTCAATGAATCTATTACTTTATCCAATGAATATAATTATATTTTCTTTAATAGTCTTGAAGCAAGTTAGGGTTGGGTTTGCTGTCCCATTACTTCCCAAGATTTCTTAATATCCATGTGTTATATGCTCAATAAATGTGTAGAGCTGCTGTTGAATGGTGAGTCCTTTCCACCTGGGATTTCTTGCTGTGAAGTCCACATTGCCTTGGTAATGACTGAGTAATAGAGATGGATAATACAATAATTGCAAATCTCTCTGAGAAAGAACACAACTACTTAGAAGCAGAGCAGTAAAAACCACAGATGAAAGAGTTATTAAGGAAGGCACAATTAATAAGGTACCTTAGGTCCATGCTTAATCCCCAAATAGCACATTGCCATTAAGTATGTAAATTGAGAATGTGGCTTGTTCTATTTTGTCTCTCCCAATGGTTTGCATCAGCAGGTAGATTCAGTGCAGCTCCTAAAAATATTAGGAGTTATTTTTAGATTCATTCAGGCCTTTTTGTTACTATTTCTATGGGCATTTCATAAAGCCACGGTTTGGTCTACTAACTATGGTTAACTCCCTCTGGTGTGAAGTCAGGATTTAAACAGGAGGAGGGCACACAAAACAGATGGTAGCCTTGAGGTCGAGATCTTGTGACAATTTCCTTTCTCCCCAGAGTACCTTGATTTGAGGGGTAGTACAGAGATGAGAAATCTCTTATTGATCTTGAAATGAAAAGAGTTAGTTCCCAGTCACTGCAATTGACAAAGGGTTTTGCAGCTCATTAACCACCAGATTATGTGGCACAATTCATTAAAATTCTGTTTCATTGACTGCATTTGTAAATAGGCTTGGGGAGGTTTATCACTTTTTGCCTCTGGGAGAGCTTTCCTCCTATGAGTACATATTTCTTCCCCCCTTTTTCCCTGCCAGAAAAAGCCTGAAATAATTTGCCATAGGTGTGTTATCATTTAAATGCAAACTAAAATGAAATACCAGGTGGGAATCACAGGTTTGTAGATTTTTCCCCCCTTCTTCCTATTTGCCACTATCTGATTATGTGGGATGCTTTAATAAATACATTTGCTTCCAGCCCTGGTTACATTAATTTTGTATAAATTGTCATACTTCTTAGCAGGCCTCTGCCATGTAATTGCTTTCATTTGAATATAACTGGAAAGAGAAAGATTAGAACCAATTTAAAAAATAATATATTTTCCCTTTACTAATACCTAGAAGTAATTCCTTGCAAAACTTAAGATAGTCTTAAGATATCATAAGAGAGTCCCTGAGCACAAGACAAAGGGTGGGAAGGCAGGTCAGGGGCATCCTGTTTCTTTTAAGCTGTCACATGAAGACATTTGCTTAGCCAGGAGAAGGCTTTTCCTGTGAAGGACCACAAAGTAAACATTTGTCAAATGGTTGGTCTCTTCACTTACTCAATTCTGCCTTTGTAACACAAATGAAGGTACAGACAAGACTGCAATAAATGAACACAGCTCTGAGTAAACCCTTATCTATAGACACTGAAATTTGAAATTTATCTATTTTCAGTTGTTATGAAGTGCTTCCATAGCTCCTGGCCCCTGCTTCCCAAATACCTAAAAATGTAAGAACCATTCTTATGTCCAGAGCTGTTTAGACACAGGGAGACCAATGATGGGTCTTTGGCACTTGTTTTGCTTCTGATGGAAATGGGGGGTTCTGGAGCAGTAGTTCCTAGATATGGTCCCTGTGTTAGTGGCATTGGCACCCTAAAAATGTTGGGGACCCATTGAAGGCTGATGGTGATCTGAGGAGGAAGTGTGACAAATATGGTGGCCAGTAACTACAGCAAGAATCTCTCTGCACATCTGCATGTTCCTTTAATACTTCTGAGAAAGTCATGTTCTCTGCCCCATGTCATCCTGGACACACCCAAGCAGGTGATGGGTGGGGATACAGGACTCTGTAGCCATATGCATTGCTATGAATGTGGAATGACATTTAGGTATCAAATGACATTTCAGTACTTCCTGAGTGTATTCTGGATAGAGTGTTATAGGACAGCCACTACACCAAGATATCTCATCCTGGCTCAGTGCCCAGTGATTCTGGGTTAGGGGAGGGGCTTGTCTTGTCCCATGAACCTGTCTCAGTGAGGCCTCCTGTGGGAGAATTAATTTCTCTGATCAAGTGGAAGACTTAGCCTCGGCATAGTCACTTCAATGCCGCGTCAGCATACTGACAGGCTCCTGGAAACATATTCCCAGTTAGAAGTTTCTTTGTGTCTGTGGGCCAAAGGATGCTGCCTTTTGTCAGGAGAATCTCCCCTTCCCCCATACAAAGTCTCCCTGAGGAGACTAGTTTGCACAGCTGCCTTTAGTGATAGTTACTCATTATAGATAGGATAGCTTTTTCTTAGCAAATAGCAAATTCCCTTCTCAATAATCAGGATAGTTTCTTCCCATAGTAAATAGAGAAGTCTCCTTTAGGTGTATAGAGCCCTGGTCAAGGTCCGGAGCCAATAGTAGCTAGGTAGTAAACAGTTTAGCCCTAAATAAGTAAACTCTCTTTGAAGCAGTAAACTTTTGTAGTAGATAAACTTCTGTGTTGGTTCCCGTCCTCCCAGAAGTGGTGTTCCTTGAATTCTTGCAATTATAATGGATAATACGCTGTGTTAACATTTACCCTGAAAATTGTGAATTGATTTCTAATGATATATAAACCCTGGCCCTCCTGAAATAAAGTATGCATTGGTTCACTCGCCTTGCATCCCCCGTGTCCTGACTACGGTTGCAGTTCCCGGGTCCAACAGCCTCCCACCAGGCAGACTCAGTAATGACACAGTCCCAAGTCCTCATGACAACATGCATTCTATGGAGCATCTGCAGGTGTTCATAGAATTTCACATGGATGAATGCAGAGGCATAAAGAAGGACTCCATGAATGAAAGGCACATGCAAATACCATAATTACAGAAATGAAAACTCTGGCACTCTGAGCTTTTAAGTCATTTTTTGCTAAGAAGTTTTTACAGTTAGGAAGTGGGTGAGCCAATTTGCACATTGTGATTCATCAGAATCAAAACTAATGGGTTAGTTTTTCTTCTATCCAATATGGATTAAAAATGACTACTTTACTATTTTATTATTGATACAATAATCTGGAAAAATTAAGTACCAAAAGTTGAAATTGCATTATGAAATCTCCATCTCTAGAATTGTTCCACTTACTGTCCCATTAGCTACATCTCTGGACTGTTCTGCTGTTCTGAATTGTAGTGAGCCACTTCCATGGTTTTTGAAGTTATACAGAGCCTGAGCAGAGGGCACTGACCATTTGTGATGGGCTTTATCGGCTATACTTCAGCATGGCTGTACTGGAAAATTGTTCATGTAGATTGTAGGTTCCATTTCTGTGATTTTTCTAGGTGATGAGGGGTTATGATTGCACATGATCAAATGCCATTTTTCTTTCTTTTTCTGTAAAAAAGCCCACTAAACTTATTTATGCTCTCAACTAGAATTATATTTGCAGAGGTTTTTGGAGACTAAATACAGATACTTCCAAATTCCTAATGGAACCATTTCCCCTATAAGTCCATCCTGAGCTGAAAATATCATTAAGTTGGAAAATGGACTTACTACATCTGAACATTGCAGCTTAGCCTGCAGTTGGGCACAATCATCTAACATGAAGTCTATTTATAATTATTATCAAATGCAGTAATTAAAATACTTAATGACGGGCTGGGGATATAGCCTAGTGGCAAGAGTGCCTGCCTCGGATACACGAGGCCCTAGGTTCGATTCCCCAGCACCACATATGCAGAAAACGGCCAGAAGTGGCGCTGTGGCTCAAGTGGCGGAGTGCTAGCCTTGAGCGGGAAGAAGCCAGGGACAGGCCCGGAGTCCAAGGCCCAGGACTGGCCAAAAAAAAAAAAAAAAAAAAAAATACTTAATGAATGGTTGTATAGATTATACACTCAAATCACTGAAAGTCAAAACATCACATTGAGCCATTGTAGGCTGGAAACTCATGTACTTGTGAAAGATTGCTTTGCAGTAAGGAAAGTGTGAGTCAAATACTCCTTGACAATGTTGGAAAGTTCATAGGAGGAGATGACTGTCCTTAAATGAGATGCAATAAATATCTCTTCGTCTCCTTTCATTTGTGACTAGTCAGCTGCCTTGGGTCCTTCTGCTCTAGCGGACTGTGTGAAAGCAAGAAGCAGCTTTTCCAGTTTTCTTCTGTGAGTAGTAGTGGCAGCCACAGGCGATGCCCTCTTGGGCCATAGCTTTTGTATAGACAGACCCTGGGTTAAGGGCCATTATTCCTACAGAAACAAATGTTATAGTCTTGGATGTCAGGCTCTACAGCAGATGGAATGTGTGAAATACAAAAGCAGAGTTAGAAGTGGAGGCACAGCTGTTGCCCGGGTCATGCGGTGACCATACAGACAACAGCCAGTGGAAAAGCAATGGAGAACAAAAGCTGCAGAGACAGGGTGAAGAGTGGGAGGAGACAATGAAAAAATAATTGTGTTGTTTAAAGCTGATATGTTTCTGCTTATTTGTTATGAATAACTGGAACGTGATATATTAATCTTTGCATCAATGGGAAAAATCTTATTCGGGCCTTTTATCAACTATAGTCAAACTTACTCACAACTGTATTTGAAGGCCTTATCAAAAATCTATGAACTGGGTTCCCATGGCTTGCTTATAATCCTAGTTACTCAGGAGGCTGAAATCTAGAGGATTGTGGTTCAAATTAAGCCTGGGTAGAAAAGTTCATAAGACTCCAAAGCAACCAGCAAAGAGCAGTATTGGAGATGTTGCTAGAGTGGCAGAGTACCAGCCAAGCAAGCAGAGCTGCTTTGATTTTAAATCCTAGTGCCACCAAAACAAAACAAAACAGAAAATACCGCCAAAATGGAAACAAAAAATCTATAGATGAGAGGCTTACTTTAACTGCTGTAGAGAAAGAGTGAAGATATTCCATCCAAAAGCCCAATAGACAAAGAGGATGGAAGACAGAAGTGTAAGCTTAAACATTCTTGATTTGTCCATCTTTCAGGGAGGACACAGATGAAGAGAAGCTTCCAGAAAGGTGTGACCAAGCCCCAGAGCAGGCGTATTCTAGCTTGAGAAGATTCTGTATCACTTAAGACCCACCTTCCCTGCCCCCCAACAAACCAGGGAAGAAGGACTGCCACTTCCCATGTGTCACCTAAAAACCAAGCCAAACCAAACAAAAGGAAAAAAAAAAGGCATTGGATCTTTGGAAAGGGCAAGAGGGACCAATCAGTGAGAGACAACTCTGCCCAGGAGAATGACCCCTGCCCTGGTGGGAGGCTTGTCCTGGGGTGCGGCTCACACACTCCTGTGAACTCTGCCAGAGGTGCCCCGCCCTCCCCACCGGAATTTCTAAATTAAAAGTGAAAGTGGGGAGCAGCTACCGGTGGCACAGAGCAACCAGATGGGAGAACAAACAGTTTCTGAGACAGATAAATGGACCCGTCACAGAGGAAGCCCAATTCCCAGCGTGAAACGGAGCTGAATTCCATAGCCGGCACTGCCCAGGAGGCCACCCTGCCCAGGAAGGAGAAACCTCCCCAAGGCAAGTGTCTCTCAGCCAGGTAAACCAGGCCAGAGGCGCCGCGCCCTGTTGAGTCCACAGCCTATTCAAAGCCAGGCGTTAAAGGCAGCATCCCCACAGCAGACAGGAGGAGCCACGGTTCCCAAGACTGTTCACGTGCCCCATCTACAGTGGATGCTTAAGGCCTACCTGCTAGCTGTGTGAACCACAGAGCCCCAGGATTTCACTAACAGGGGAGGAGGGTCAGAACAGATCCACCCCCTATGAACTGAAAGCAAGTCAAACCAGCCAAGCAGCAAAATAGACTGCAGACCAGAGACTGTAAAAAGTCCACCCAAACAAAGAAGACTCCATTTTTTTCTTTTCAAAAATTTTTTTAAGCTTTTTTTCTTTTTTTCATTTCTGAAATATCATTGGTTTTTTGGTTCTCCATTTTTACCTGTTTGTTTTATCAAGTTTTTTTTTTTTTTGGTTGTTAATTTTACTGTTTTTTTTTCTTTCTTTTTTTAAATAACTTTTCACCATTTTGTGAATTTGTCTTCCAGTATTTTTTCTTTATTTCTTCACATTCTTTTTCTTTAAAAATTTACTTTCCTATGAATAACACCTCTGGTCTTTTCTGCTAACACTTCATTGACTATCATTTTAACCTTGTTCTTTCTACTGATTATACTCTTCTCCACATTTCCATGTCACTGAAACTAAACCAAATCATCACCCCCCCCCCCCCATACACTTTATTCTCTTTACTATCTCTAACTTACCCTCCTGACTTACTTCCAGGACCTCCAGATTCCATTGACTCCAGGTTATGGGATAGAGAATATCTCTGCTCAAACAGAGTGAATCAAAGGGGTTCAAAGACAAAGCCATACAGTCCAAAAAGAACTTAATATAGAACAAAAATTGCTCATAGGGTTGTAAAAGTAAATAAGTAACTACTGAATACAGGGCTCAGGAGTGGTTGTTATATCAAACTTGTATTCTTTAGGAACACCAAATCTAATTTTATATACAGGTATACAAGGTGTCTGTATATAGTTGTGAACTTCAAAGATTTACACAACAGTGATTGGTAAGGTCTTCTTTGGGTCTTAAACAGTGCTCACAGTGCTTGTAGATTTGCATTCCCAATCCAAATGGGCAGAAGAAACACAAGAAAGATGACAAACAATGGACTCTCATCTCCCACTAAAAACAAGCAGGAAGCAGAGCAGTCAATCAAAGACATAGAAGAGAACCCTCAAAATGTTCTACAAAGTCTACTGATAAAAATGATAAATGAAAAGTTTGAATCTCTTCAGTCAACTATTCTAGAACATGAGGAGGCAAAGCAAAAATTAATGGAGAATTTCATGGCCTCCACAAATAGAAAGATAATTGAACTTCAAGAGTCAAATGAATAGATAGTTACCCAGCTAAAAGATTTGAGAGACAGCACTCAAAACCAAATCAATGATGCAAATGAAGTAAAGAAGTCCATGTAGGACCTAACAAGTAAGTATAGCAAGGACATGGAGATCATCAGGAAGTCCAGTCAGAAAGAGAAGAGATTTAGAATCAAGTAGCTAGCTTACAGTCCTGACTATCTGAAGCAGAGGATCAAATCTCAGGACCCAAAGATTCCCTAGGATCTATGGAGAAAGAAAAAAAAATCAATACAAAACCAATCCAATCGACAAAACAGATCGCTCCAGGAGATTCAAGACACAATCAGGAAGCCAAATTTAAGGATAATAGGTATTGAGGAAAACCTGGAGAAGGAAGTTAATGGAATAGGCAACCTATTTAACAGAATATTAGCTGAGAACTTCCCAAATATCCAGAAGGATAGGCTTATCTAGATACAAGAAGCATTTAGAAGCTCAAACCGACCAGACCAGAATAGGACATCTCACCAACACATTGTGATCAAAACAGGATCAGTAGAGGCCAAGGAAAGGATCCTTAAAGCTGTTAGGGACAAGAAAATAATCAAATATAAAGGAAAAGCAATCAGAATTACCCCAGACTTCTCAGCAGAGACCATGAAAGCAAGGAGAGCCTGGAATGAGGTATGCCAAACCCAAAATAAAAATAACTACCAACCAAGAATTCTGTACCCAGCTAAACTCTCATTCACAGCCGAAGGTCAAATAAAAGTCTTCAACAGTAAGGAAAATGAAACAATATATCTCCACCAAACCAGCTTTACAGAAAATCCTGAAAGATGTACAGGGAAAATAATCAAGATCCCAATGCAGACAGAAAAATGAGCCCTAAACAGTAAACCAGAATATTAGATCAACAAATGGGAAGACACAACTTTTAACAAGATAGGGATAATGAAAGGAACAAATGAACAGTTCTCAATCCTAACTCTCAACATTAACGGACTTAATTCTCCAATCAAACGACATAGGCTCCTAAGTTGGATCAAAAATCAAGATCCATCTTTCTGCTGCCTCCAAGAGACACATCTATCCAGCAAAAGTAAACATCTTCTAAAAGTAAAAGGCTGGAATCAAATCTATCAAGCAAATGGCCCCCATAAGCAGGCCGGAGTTGCAATCGTAGTATCAGACAAAATTGACTTCAAATTAAAAAAGGTAAGAAGAGACAAAAAAGGTTGCTACATACTAGTAAAGGGATCTCTCCTACAGGAAGATATAACCATCCTAAATATCTACACACCAAATGCAGGAGCACCCAACTTCATCAAACAAACACTACTGACTCTAAAAACACTCATAGACACAAACTCATTGATAGTTGGGGACTTTAACACTCCACTATCACCTTTGGACAGATCAACATGCCAAAAACTGAACAAAGAAACCACAGAACTAAACAATTGCATAGACCAACTAGACTTAATCGACCTCTACAGAATATTCCACCCAGCAACAACAGAATACACATTCTTCTCTGCAGCACATGGAACATTCTCCAAAATAGATCACATATTAGGGCACAAAGAAAATCTGTACAAATTCAGAAGTATCAAAATCATTCTGTGCATTCTCACAGACCACAATGGAATAAAATTAGAGCTCAACTCAAACAGCCACCACAGAAAATCCCACACTTCATGGAGACTAAACAACACACTGCTGAACCATCAGTGGGTCACTGAAGAAATTAAAACGGAAATTTGAATGTTTATGGAATTCAACCAAGATGAGGACACAAAGTACCAGCTCCTTTGGGACACAGCAAAGGCAGTACTCAGAGGAAAATTTATATCTCTGAGTGCATACATCAACAAACTGGAGAAACAGCAACTCAATAATTTAAGGAAGCACCTTAATTTCCTTGAAAGAGAACAACAAACCAAACTCCAAGTCAATAGACAGAAGTATATAATTAAAATGAAATCAGAATTAAATCAATTAGAGATGAAAAAAACCATCAAAAGAATCAACAATACAAAGAGTTGGTTCTTTGAAAAAATCAACAAGTAGACAGACCTCTAGCAATCCTGACCAAAAAATGAAGGCAGCACACTCAAATAAACAAGATAAGAGATGAAACAGGTAACATCATCACAGAAACAACCAATATTCAGAGCACAATAAGGGACTATTTTGCAAACCTTTATGCCAACAAATTCGAGAACTTGGAAGAAATGGATGATTTCCTAGAAAATATTCATATCCCCAAACTCAACCATGAAGATTTAAACCTTCTAAACAGACCCATATCCAGTATTGAAATAGAAATTGCAACAACTGATCTCCCGTCCAAGAAAAGCCCAGGTCCAGATGGATTCGCAGCAGAATTCTACAAAGCCTTGAAAACACAACTCACACCAATATTTCAGAAACTCTTCAATGAAATTGAAAGAGAACATTCACTACCAGACACATTTTATGATGCCAGTATAAACCTCATCCCAAAACCAGGCAGGAACTCATCACGGGAAGAGGACTATAGACCGATTTCCCTAATGAACATAGATGCAAAAATTCTCAACAAAATTCTGGCCAATTGAATTCAAAAGGTCATCAAAACAATCATACACCACGATCAAACTGGATTCATCCCAGGGATACAAAGTTGGTTCAATATACGCAAGTCAATTAATGTAATCCACCACATCAACTGGAGTAAGGTAAAGAACCACATGGTTATATCTCTTGATGTGGAAAAAGCGTTCGATAAAATCCAGCACCCATTTATGCTAAAAGCCCTGGAAAAACTAGGATTCCAGGGAAGATTCCTGAATATAATCAAGGCAGTTTATGACAAACCAACAGCAAGCATAACTCTAAATGGGGAAAAACTAAAGCCATTCCCTTTAAAATCAGGAACAAGGCAGGGATGTCCACTCTCTCCCCTTCTCTTCAACATAGTACTAGAATTCCTAGCCAGAGCAACCAGGCAAGAAGAAAATATAAAGGGGATCCAAGTAGGTAAAGATGAAGTTAAACTTTCTCTCTTCGCAGATGACATGATCCTGTACCTAAAGAACCCCATAGACTCTATCCCCAAGCTACTAGAGCTGATCCAAAACTTTGGCAAAGTTGCAAGATATAAAATAGACCCTCAAAAATCAACGGCCTTTCTCTATGCTAACAACTCGAAGACTGAGGATGAAATCAGGAAAGTAACTCCTTTTGCAATAGCCTCAAAAAACATAAAATACCTAGGAATAACCTTAACCAAAGAAGTGAAAAACCACTATGATGAGAACTTTAAAAACATGAAAAATGAAATTAAGGCGAACTAAGGAAATAGAAAAACCTCCCATGCTCCTGGATTGGGAGGATTAATATAATCAAAATGGCAATATTGCCAAAGGCTATCTACAAATTCAATGCAATACCCATTAATATCCCAACACCATTTTTTTAATGAAATAGAGGAAGCAATCCAGAAATTCATATGGAACAATAAAAGACCTAGAATAGCAAAAACAATCCTAAGCAGAAAGAACAGTGCTGTAGGAATTACAATACCAAACTTCAAGCTGTACTACAAAGCTATAGTAATAAAAACAGCTTGGAATTGGCACCGGAGCAGGAGTGAAGACCAATGGAACAGAATTGAAGACCCGGAAATGAATGCACTGAACTACACCTACTTAATCTTTGATAAAGGAGCTAAAACAATAGTTTGGAAGAAAGATAGCCTCTTTAACAAATGGTGCTGGCAAAACTGCCTCAACACATGCAACAAACTAAAAGTAGATCCTTATATATCACCCTGCACCAAAATCAATTCCAAATGGATCAAAGACCTCGAAATCAAAACAGACACCCTGAAAAAATAAAGGTAGGAGTAGGAGAAACACTTGGGCTCCTTGGCGCAGGATGGAACTTCCTTAATAAAGACCCAGAATTACTACAAATCAAAGATAGGATGGACAAAGTTAATAAGTAAGTATGCAAAAAGAAATAAAAGAAAGAAGAAGGCAAGGAGTGAGGAACAGAAGCTGGAGGAGGAAGTATGACTTTATTTTACTTGAATATAATGAGAGGTAACAGGGGAAAACAAATTGGAAATGAAAGAGTATTCTTAAATAAGGGTCAGATTGATCTGAGCCAGGTATTTAGGGATGTCAAGAAAGACATGAGCCACCTTGGCACAGGATGGAACTTCCTTAACAAAGACCCAGAATTACTACAAATCAAAGACAGGATGGACAAATGGGACTGCATCAAACTGCAGAGCTTCTGCAGGGAAAAGGACATAGCTCGCAAGATAAACAGAAAGCCCACAGACTGGGAAAAGATCTTTACCGGCCATACAATGGACAAAGGCCTCATATCTAAAATATATGCAGAACCAAAAAAATTACATTCCTCCAAACCAAAGCCACAAAGAACCAATAGCCCCCTCAACAAGTGGGCTAAAGACTTAAAAAGAGACTTCTCTGATGAGGAAATGAGAATGGCCAAGAGACATATGAAAAAGTGCTCTACATCACTGGCCATAAAAGAAATGCAAATCAAAACAACATTGAGATTCCATCTCACCCCTGTAAGAATGTCCTATATCAAGAAAACTAACAATAACAAATGTTGGAGGGGATGTGGCCAAAAGGGAACCCTACTTCATTGTTGGTGGGAATATAAACTGGTTCAGCAGTTCTAGCAAGTGGTATGGAGATTCCTCAGAAGGCTAAACATAGAGCTTCCCTATGACCCAGCAGCCCCACTTTTGGGTATCTATCCAAAAGACCACAAACAAAATCACACTAAAGCTACCCGCACAACAATGTTCATCGCAGCACAATTTGTCATAGCTAGAATATGGAACCAACCCAGATGCCCCTCCGTAGACGAATGGATCAGGAAAATGTGGTACATATACACAATGGAATTTTATGCCTCTATCAGAATGAATGACATTGCCCCATTCATTAGGAAATGGAAGGACTTGGAAAAAAATTATACTAAATGAAGTGAGCCAGACCCAGAGAAACATGGACTCTATGGTCTCTCTTATAGGGAATAATTAGCACAGGTTTATGCAAGTCACAGCAGAGGATCACAAGAGCCCAATAGCTATACCCTTATGAACACTTAAGATGATGCTAAGTGAAATGAACTCCATGTTATGGAAACGATTGTTATATCACAGTTGTAACTACTTTCAACGTGTCATGTGTAACCATAGCTTCTATTATTATTATTTTTTTGCCAGTCCTGGGCCTTGGACTCAGGGCCTGAGCACTGTCCCTGGCTTCTTCCCGCTCAAGGCTAGCACTCTGCCACTTGAGCCACAGCGCCGCTTCTGGCCGTTTTCTGTATATGTGGTGCTGGGGAATTGAACCTAGGGCCTCGTGTATCCGAGGCAGGCACTCTTGCCACTAGGCTATATCCCCAGCCCATAGCTTCTATTATTGATTATCTTCTTATATCACCTTCCTGTTGTTGTACCTACACTATCTCTGTATCTTATCTGAGTATATTGGAAACTGTGTATACTGGTATTAGAACTAGGAAATTGAAAGGGAATACCAAAATCAAGAGACACAGGGTAAAAAAGGACAAACAATTACAAAAGCAATACTTGAAAAACTGTTTGGTGTAAATGAACTGAACAACTCATGGGGGGGAAGGAAAGGGGGAGGGGGAGGGGGAATGAGTGATGAGGTAACAAATAGTACAAGAAATGTATCCAATGCCTAATGTATAAAACTGTAACCTCTCTGTAATTCAGTTTGATAATAAAAACTTAAAAAAGATAAATAAAAAAAGGAAAAAAATAGCAAAAAAAAGCATTGGGATGGGATGAGATGTGTCTTTGAGAGTTCCAGTTGGGGGTAAGGGATCCCTTGTGGAATCCCTTGAGGGTGATGGAAGTAATGCCACTTGGAGATTTCCAGAAATAATAGTCTCAGGAAGAATGCCAAGGGAATGGGCCATGACGCCACCAGCACAGTCAGCTCCTTTACAGACAGGAGCTGGCCTCTTTTCCACATTGTAACTTTCTGGGCATCCATTTGCCATTAAAAGAGCAGGGGTTACTCTTCAAGAGAGAAAATGGTCAGAAAGACTTATTACCCACATGCTTTCCATCGACAATACTGAGCATTAACAAACAGGTATCAGCAATCACTATGACTTCAGGTGCAATTGAGATACACAAGATAATGGGGTCAAGTTTTCCCCACATCCCTCTCATTTGTATTGTTTTCTAACTTGTTACACACACATTTATCCTTTAACATTCTCGGGTTGTTTTTCTCTTCTACAATTTCCATGCTTCATTTTCAAGGATCTTTTTCTTATCTGAAACAAAATATAATACCTAACTCTATGATCAACATTATGCTGATTGCTACTTAGTTATTTATGTATTTATTTTACTTCTAAAATTGTGATTACAAATTCATTTATTGATTGGACTTGAGATTTGTGATTTTTTTCCTTTTTATTTGGGTAGCCTTTCCTACCTTTCACAGCCACTTCTCTATTTCCTAATTAAAAAAAAATCTACTCTTCAACATTATACTAGAATTCCTAGCCAGAGCAATAAGGCAAGAGGCAAATATAAAGGGGATATAAATAGGGCAAGATGAAGTAAAACCCTCTTTCTTTGCAGATGACAGGATCCTGTTTTTAGACTGTACTCCCAAGTTACTTGAACTGATCCAAAACTTTGGCAATGTAGCAGGATATAAAATAAATCCTCCCAAATCAATGGCTTTTCTGTATGCCAACAATGAGAAGAGTGAGGCTGAAATCAGGACAGAAACTCCTTTTGCAATAGCCTCAAAAAATACTTAGGAATACCCTTAACCAAAGATGTGAAAGACCTCTACAATGAAAACATTAAAAACCTGAAAAAGGAAATTAAAGCAGAATTAAGGGAATGGAAAAACCTCCCTCCCATGCTCCTGGATTGGAAGGATTAACATTGTGAAAATGGCAATATTGCCAAAGGCTATCTACAAATTCAATGTAATACCCATCAATATCCCAACACCATTATTTAATGAAATAGAGGAAGCAATCTAAAATTTCATATGGAACAATAAAAAACCCTGAATACCAAAAACAATCCTTAGCAGGAAGAACAGTGCTGGAGGAGTATCAATACCAAACTTCAAACTCTATTACAAAGCAATAGTAATAAAAACAGCTTGGTACTGGCACAAGAACAGGCTTGAGGACCAATGGAGTAGAAGTGAAGACCCAGAAATGAACCCGCAGACCTATGGCCACTTAATCTTTGATAAATGAGCTAAAAAAATAGGATGGAAGAAAGACAGCCTCTTCAACAAATGGTGCTGGAAAAACTGGTTCAACACCTGTAACAAACTAAAACTAGATCCTTACATACAACCCTGCACGAGAATCAATTCCAAATGGATCAAAGACCTCGAGGTAAAAGCAGATATCCTGAAAACATTGCAGGAAGGAGTAGGAGAAACACTAGGGCTCCTTGGCACATAATAATAATACTTAATAGAGTCCCTGGAACACAACAAATCAAAGAAAGGTTGGACAAATGGGATTGCATCAAATTGCAGAGCTTCTGCATGACAAAGGCCACAGCTTGCAAGAGAAATAGAAAGCCCTCAGATTGGGAGAAGGTCTTCACTGGTCATACAACAGACTAGGGCCTCATATTTAAAATAACTTAGAACTCAAAAAATTAACCCCCCGCCAAAGTCCTCAAAAAACAGCTGCCCCATTAATAAATGGGCTAAAGACTCAAAGAATGACTTCTCTGAAGAGGAAATGAGAATGGCCAAGAGACATATGAAAAAGTGCTCTACATCACTGGCCATAAAAGAAATGCAAATAAAAACAACATTGAGATTCCACCTCACCCCACTAAGAATGCCCTTTATCAAGAAAACTAACAATAACAAATTTTGGAGGGGATGTGGCCAAAAAGGAACCCTACTATACTGTTGGTGGGACTGTAAACTTGTTCAACAGCTCTGGACAGCAGTTATGGAGATTCCTCAAAAGGCTAACATGGAGATCCCCTATAACCCAGCAACCCTACTTTTGAGCATCTACCCAAAGGATCACAAGCAAGATCATACTAGAGGTACCAGCACAACAATGGTTATTGCAGCACAATTTACCATAGCTAAGATATGGAATCAACCCAGATGTACCTCAGTAGATGAATGAATCAAGGAATTGTGGTATATATACCCAATGGGATTCTATGCTTCTATTAAAAATAATGACATTTCCCCATTCATAAAGAAATGGAAAGCCTTGCAAAAAAAATCATACTAAGTGAAGTGACCCAGATCCAGAGAAACATAGACTCTATGGTTTCCCTCACTGGTAATAATTAGTACATGTCTAGGATAGTCCTAGCAGATGATCACAATAGCTGAATAGCTATGTACATATGATCACATAAGATGATGCTAAGCAAAATGAACTTCAAGTTATGGAAATAAGTGGTTTATCATTATTGTTGTTATTTTCAACATATAATGTGAAATTATGCCTTTTTCTTTTGGTTTTCTTCCCTATGGTTTTACCCTGTTGTCACTGTATTGGACTTTGGTACCCTGGGTGTTGTATATACATTTATCAGAACTAGGGAAGGGAAAGGGAACGTCAAAATGGTGAGACCAAGGTAAAAAGTAAAGCAATGCAACAGCAGTACTTACAAGACATTATGCTGTAAACCAACTGTACAACTGGTGGTGGGAAATGGGGAGGAGGGAAGGTAGGAGGAAAATGAGGGAGGAGTTCACAGGTTTGACAAGCAATGTACTCCCTGCCTTATGTATGTAACTGTAACCCCTCTGTATACTACCTTGACAATAAAAAAATAGACTCTGAAATTCTTTGAGGCTTATACCCCGCTAATAAATAAATTGTTAATTTGGAGTTTACCTGAACCTACATTTTCTTTCTTTCTTTAAGGAAATCTTGGTGATTTAACTACCAAGCAGGTGTTACCAAGCAGGTGTTGCTGTGAGCACTCTTACAATTTCCTGTGCACACAATTGAAATTTCCTTCAGGATGAAAAGAAGCTAGGAAATGGAAGATCAAGAGCTATGTGTGTGCGTACATCTTTACCAAGGTTGTGCCAAAGGTTTTTCTAATTGGGAGCATTTCACCCTTGGTTGCACAGGTTTCTTTTTTAGAAGACTCAAACACCAGCTGGGGAGGTAGGATCCGGCCTCAGGAATAAGTTAGTGTCCACCTTGGGGTATCAGGAGTGGCAGTGAGTAGGTAAGTTGTAAGGCACTAGGAAGAGAGCCATGTTGAGCACTGGTGGCTCATGCCCATAATCCTACCTATTCAGGGGGCTGAGATCTGTGGATAATGATTCGAAGCCAGCCCAGGCAGATAAGTTGGTGAGGCTTTTATCTCTAATTAAGCACCAGAAAACCAGAAGTGGCGCTGTGGCTCAAAGTGGTAGAGTGCTAGCCTCGAGCAAAAGCGCTCAGGGAAAGTGTCCAGGCCCAAAGCTCAAGCCCCATGACTGAGGAAAAAAAAAACAACAAAGAAAAGGAAGCCATGTGAAGATTTTGTGGTGTTTCCTACCTATGGGTTGGCTGGATAGGGAGGACCTCCCCTGTGGCTTTGGAAATACCCGGGAGAAACCTGGAAAAAGCACAGGGAAGCTGTGGAACAATAATGACAACTCCAAGTAAGTTGTAAGAGCTGCTTCTCCAGCCTCCATTGTTGCATGGGAAGGAGTGAGAGCTGGGTATGTCAGCCTCGTATAGTCCCTTGCTATATGTGGGTGTATCCAAGCCAGTAGGCTTTCTACAGAGCTGTAGTTCCCTTGCTTTGGGGAAGCCAGGCCTGCCACCTTCTCATAGTTCTGCCTGGGCGCATTTTCTCCTGGTTTGTCTGCTCAGTGCCTAGCTTCCTACTACTGGGCACCTAGTTTAGATCCAATCACCTCACTATGACTGTTCTTCGATTTCCCCCAAATTTCTAGCCTTTTCTTCTACTTAAACCAGAGGAAACCCTTTCTCCCTTTTGTATTGACCAGGAGATGCTTCTTTGCTCTCACTTAATGAGCAAGGAAAGGAGGCAGCAAGACTCACAGTGTTTAAAGTCCCATTTCAAGAAGGAGGAGCTGCAGGAAGTTAAAGAGTGGGTTCTTGGTGATTCTATTCCTGGCAGAGTTGAAATGCTTGTCTGTGAAGCTCTAAATCCCATGTACTTTTCTTTACACTGGGGAGGAAAATCCTCCCCCAAGTGGTTGTGTCAAGCCATTAATGAAGAGAAGAAAAAGAAGGAACTGTAGGCTCTACCTGGAGAGCCTCATCCCTAGTTAAGGGCATAAATGCAAAGGAGAAATGACTGAATGGACTCAACATAGTACTCCTCTGGGAGCTGAGCCACCAGACAGCCTTGTGGGATTCCTGTGCACAGGACCTGGGCTCTCTCTTCTGGTGACTGAAATCTAGCTGCTGTCTTCATGGGCCCACTGCCTGCCTGCTGCAGTTGAACTGTTTACTCCCAGAGCCTTAAGAGCCTGGCATTGGGGTCAGAGTACCTGGGCCGGGGGTCCTGTGATTGCCCTTACTGCACGTGTAAGGGACCTGCATGAGCCTGGGAACAAGGAGTAGAGGTATAAGGAAGACTGGGTAAACAGCTCTTCCAAAGGGCTGAGTCCATTTGCGTTCACTTGGCCTTTTGTGCCTATTCTAAACAACCAGCCCAAGGGACCTTGCTTTCCTATCTGATTGGTTTCCGCTTGGTCCACACTGCCCAACCTTCATTCTTAGAGCCACCATCTGTGATTTTGTTCATCTGTTTTTACCTGGAATACTTTGTCTCACTTGTTGGAAAAAAATGTATTTAAAAATTTCATTTCACATCTTTATTAGAGAAAATACAAATGCAAACAACTAACAAGTCTGTCATCATATGTACTTAAAGATAAAGCCTGTCAGCGTCATGTCAATGTCTGTCAATGTCTTCTAATAATCTCATGCATGCATAGGCATATGAATGAAGAGAGGATTGGAAGGAGAATGTAGTTGCAATGTATATATGTGAAAACAGAACTAGGAAAATTGAGCATATAAGTGGGGTTGGGAAAGATGGGGGAGAATGATGAAAGGGTAACATTGATCCAGATGTATTATATTTATAAATGGGCATGCTGAATCAATTCCCCCCTTTTTTATAACTACTTAAAGATAATAACTAATAAAAACATGCCATGTTGTTCTGGAATCTATATTTTCTTTTGTTTACTGTATTGTGATCATCTTTCTATATTAATGAAAGCATTTTACAAGATCATGTTTTTAATGTATACATAAATGCTTGTGTACATAATTTATTAGCTAACACTCCACTCTTCTTTTTCAAGATTTAGATAATTTCTAACTCTTTTTATCATAAAGAATAGTGCTGCAACTACCATCCTTGGAGCTAAATCTTTGTATTCCTCCTAATTATCTCCTTAGGACAAATTTCTAGAAGAATTATTGTTGGTCCTCTGTATCTGGGTTTCCTACATTCATGTGTTTAGCCAACTGTGGATGAGAATATTCAGAAAAAAATTTCCTGTACTGAACATATGTAGACTTTTTTTCTTGTCATCATTATTGAAATAACACTGAACAGCAACTTATTTGCATTGCTTTGGGTATAAGTCATTTAGAGGTGGTTTAAAGTATATGGAAGGATGTGTGTGCTTCAGATGCAAATCCTATGAGATTATCAGGATAAAGAAAGAGCAGAAAGCAAACTCAGTAGAGCCATAGGTTTTATTTCAGAAGTGAAGCCATTCTCATTTCCTCATCAGAGAAGTCTCTTTTTAAGTCTTTAACCCACTTGTTGAGGGGGCTATTGGTTCTTTGTGGTTTTGTTTTGGAGGAATGTAATTTTTTTTAATTCTGCATATATTTTAGATATGAGGCCTTTGTCTGTTGTATGGCCGGTAAAGATCGTTTCCCAGTCTGTGGGCTTTCTGTTTATCTTGCAAGCTATGTCCTTTGCCCTGCAGAAGCTCTGCAGTTTGATGCAGTCCCATTTGTCCATCCTATCTTTGATTTGTAGTAATTCTGGGTCTTTGTTAAGGAAGTTCCATCCTGTGCCAAGGTGGCTCATGTCTTTCTTGACATCCCTAAATACCTGGCTCAGATCAATCTGACCCTTATTTAAGAATACTCTTTCTTTTCCAATTTGTTTTCCAGTGTTACCTCTCATTATATTCAAGTAAAAAAAGAAAAAAGTCATACTTCCTCCTCCGGCTTCTGTTCCTCCTTCCTTGCCTTCTTCTTTCTTCTATTTCTTTTTGCATACTTACTTCTTAACTTTGTGATATTATAAGGAATCAGTCTTTGTGTTTTGCAAGAGAAGAATTCGGGAAGACATGAAGCTAGTAAAGGTAATAAATAGGAAAGCTTATTAAAAAAGAAATGTGGTGGAGAAAGATAGTATGTGAAATAGATATACCATGAGAAGTCAACACTGCAGCCCATCTCCACCATCTTGGGCCATCCTTCTGGTTATAGAGATGGGCTTTAGGTGTAATAGTGAGAATTGGAGTCTTATAAGACTGCTTTTTGGTTGTTGGATCTCCTTTCTGTTTCCTGTAAGATCATACAACAAAATATTGAGTGCCCCATCCTTATTTCTTCATTCTTTTATAGTTCCTGCTCCCAGGCAGGTTTTACATTTGTAAGTTGTATAGACTGTACTTCCTTGATTGCCCAACTTTACTACTAATTCATGTCAACAGAACATCATTTCAAATTCAGCCCAGGGGAGTTTTACTGTTCTTAAATGGTCACATGGTCACATGCTCATTTGCTCTGCCTCTGTATAATGTACTCCATCTAGTGGCTTTGTGTGTGTGTGTGTGTGTGTGTGTGTGTGTGTGTGTGTGTGTGTGTGTGTGTGTGCCAGTCCTGGAGCTTGAACTCAGGGTATGGGTGCTGCTCTTGAGCTTTATTGCTCAAGGCTCATGCTATACCACCTCAGCCATAGCTCCACTGTCAGATTTTTGGTGGTCAATTGGAGACAAGAGTCTCACGGACTTTCCTGTTTGGGCTAGCTTCAAATAGTGATCCCCAAATCTCAGCCCCCTGAGTAGCTAGGATTACAGGTTTGATCTGTGATTGTTTCTTACAAGACATCTTCTCCTGGACTTTGAGAGGACCAGGCAGACCCTTCTTGGGCTCAGGTTGTGATCAAGCGGTCTTGGCTAGGTAGATGGTCATCCATCTGTCCCACTTTTCATCACCTTCCCCTAGCCTCCATCAAGAGCACATCATGTGGCCCAGGCTGCATCCTGCAGGATGAAATTGTTAGGACACTTGTTATATGGTTAGATGGAAGCTAATTTTCATGTTCATTCTAAAAAGCTAGGTTTGTTCTTTATGGAAATTAATACATCTTCTAGGAGTTTTGGAGTATATACACCCTAAGGGCCAGTGATTATCTGCTAATTAACCTGGCTAATTAATGGCTGGCCATGGCTTGGCTAAGATATAGAACGCCTCAGCCACCCACAATTGCCTTTGGGTGGCCATGTCTGTAAAGCTCCTTGCAGAGTGGAATCTTTCCTCTGGTGGTCTGGCTCACACAGCTCATCCATCAGGGAGCCAAGAAGCTCCCCTTGCTAGCTCATCTTCTTTCCTTCATCCTCTCTGGCTCCCAATTTGAGTTGGACAATCGCTATATAGAGTGAAAGTCAGGAATATTAGGGAAAATTAACTAAAACTTGCAAACAAGGCAAAAAGAAGACTGCATATATTTGCAGTGTTAAACTAGAGCAGAGCCTCTGGAAGAAAGACTGGGGACTCATGGGAGTCCCCAGACCGATTACGGGGAACTATAAAGTGAAGATGAGTTAACATCAGGAAGCTAACACTTGCATTTTTATGGTGTTGACATTTGTACTTGGATGTGAAACCAACAGGGGGTAAGAAGACTTATGTCTCAGCACGTCAATATAGTGCACCAAATTAGTTATCATTTCCCAGTCACAGACTCACAGTTTAAAAAAAAACAAGGAAACAACCTGTTTCATTGACAAAACAGTTTTGAATTTAATCATTTAAAATATAGTATAGCAGAATGTGTCTGTATTTGAAAGATCTGCACAGTTTAGTGTGTCAGTCTTCCTTTCCTTCCTCCTTTCTTCTCTCTTTTCCCTCCCTTCCCTCCCTCTCTTCCACCCTCCTTTATTCTTTTCTTCCTGACTTTTTCCTCTTATGACCTCACTCATTCCCCTTTCTCCTCCTTCTGTCAATCCTTCCTTCTTTCTTAGTGAGACAGGATCTCACTGTAGCTCACTTTGGTCTTGAACTCATGACCTTCCTGCCTCAGCTTTCCAAGTTCTGGGATGACAGCATGCACCATAATATCTACTGAACTGATAAAGGTCACTTGTGAAAAAATTGTATGTGTTTCTCATTTATTTATTTAAAAATTATTATCTTTCAATAGATGTGCTTGACATTTAAAGTGGAAAATAGAATGGCATATTTAATTGGCACAGAATACAGGAAGTTCACTAATATGAGTGCAAGTTTCTCATCGCAACTCATCTATCGTTCCGTTCTAGAGAAATAGTAAAACAACCTACAGTTACTGGCAAAAGCTATACAAATAAAACAAATTGTCTTTTTTCTTTTGGTGATAGTGGTTGTTTTTTTGCTGGTTCCAGACTAGAATTTAGGTATGTATTACTGTCTTAGCTCACTTGCTCACAGCTGATGCTCTACCACAGGAGCCAGGCCTCTAGTCTGGACCTCAACTTCCTGAGTATCTAGGATTATAGGCATGAGCTATCTGTGCCTAGCTTCTTGCTTTTCTGCATTTAATAGCATTGAGTGAAAGACTAGATTTCCTTCATGTACCTCAACCAATGCTAGGTACTGTAACTGAATGCGGAAGCAGCTATGGGAATCCAGCAGTCTTTGATTAGGTCAGACATTAAAGAGACATACAAAGACAGAGAACATTTCTATTTTTTCTCACTCCTTTAAAATTTTATTATTATTATTAAGTAGATGTACAAAGAGGTTTCCATTACATTAATCAGGTTAAGAGTACAATGCATCTTGATCAAAGTTATCCCTCTGTTGCTCTCCCTTATTTCCCCCCTCCCATCCTTACCCTCAAGTTCCTTAGTTCAGTTGTTTTACATAACATACATTGAGTATAATGATTGAATTGAATATAATGACTCCCTCCATTCATCTCCCCAGTCCCATTGCAGAACTTTGCTTCTGTTTCCTGATATTCATTTTGCTATCCATTTTAATTTGTTGGAAAATACAGTTTTCTTCAAGTATGTTACATATAACACATAATGGGTTTATTATGTCAAAATAAACTAAAACTTAAATGGTCCTTAAGTTTTAATTTCTACTGCAGTAAATATTGATGGGCTTCACATGAGCAAAGCACTTGGGGGCTATTCATATACTTCAGGTTATTTTAAAAGAGTAAGTGGATCTTGAGATCAACCAGCTTGAGACTTGTTATGCTGGAGAGTTTCCTGATGAGTCAGCAGTAAGGGTCATCATTCTCTGAGGATAGGGTTTAGCTGATTCATCTGGGCAGAGCCCAGGCACTTTCACTTTCTGTAAAACTGGTCAAATGTGATTGTTTTCATCTCATTTACTGTTAGTGTTTTATTATCTTGCAAGAAATTAACCAGATTTGTGGCTAATTTAGTAATTCTATCTCAATATTTCTACATTTTTTTTTTTTGGCCAGTCCTGGGCCTTGGACTCAGGGCCTGAGCACTGTCCCTGGCTTCTTCCCGCTCAAGGCTAGCACTCTGCCACTTGAGCCACAGCGCCGCTTCTGGCCGTTTTCTGTATATGTGGTGCTGGGGAATCGAACCTAGGGCCTTGTGTATCCGAGGCAGGCACTCTTGCCACTAGGCTATATCCCCAGCCCACAATATTTCTACATTTTTGTTGAGTAACAAAACCTACTTTTACTGGACGCTAGTGGCTCATGCCTATAATTCTAGCTGCTCAGGAGGCTGAGATCTGAAGATCATGATTCAAAGCCAGGCAGGGCAGGAAAGTACATGAGACTCTTATCTCCAATTAACCACCAGAAAATTGGAAGTGGCTCAAGTGGTTGAGCGATAGCCTTGAGCTGAAGGGCTCAGGGACAGCTCCCAGGCCCAGAGTTCAAGCCCTACAACCAACAAAACAAAAGGAAGCAAAACAAACACCCCCCCCCCCACTTTCTTCCAGGTGTTGGTGGCTCATACTTGTAATCCTAGCTGTTTAGGAAGCTGGGATCTAAGAATTATGGCTCAAAATCAGTCTGGGCAGGATAGCCTGTCACTGTAAAGCTGAAAGTGGAGCTGTGTCTCAAGTGGTAGTGTCGGTCTTCAACCAAAAAGCTTTGGGACAGTGCCTAGTCCCCAAGTTCAAGCCCAGTTCCCATACTTCAACCCCTACTTTCCAAGTTTTATTTTTAGAGCCATATTAAATCTCTTCATTACTCAGTTAAGTAAAACTTGCTCATGTTTTGCTTCCTACTGGCACAAAAACATAAAATAATTATTATGAGAACTTCATTTTCACAAAGGAAAAAGGCAGATCTGTGTGCCTACCTCACTTTCTTAACCATATGGTAAAGAATGCCAGCCTGGGGACCCACCAGAGGAGAGGCCAGGCTCTGCTGGGGTTCAGCCTCTGACTTTCTGATGTCTCACACACAAACTGGAAATGACGCAGCTAATAATGTAGCTAATAATGTGAAGGCACCTTGGAGAGTTACATACATAAAATTCTTAACAGAAGATGGGCACCTTGTCTGGGTCTCCAGAACTTGACATTACCAGATCCCATAGCAAATACCACACATTGGGTGGTTCCCTCCAGAAGCATTTTCATTTTCACAGTACTGGAATCTGAAGCCCAAGGTCAAGGTGCTGGTGGGATTTGTTTTCTGTGGGGACCGTAATGGTCTTCCAGGCCTGTTTCTTTGGGTGGCAGATACCACATTGTTACTCGATAATCTTTCCTCTGTGTACATTATTGTGTCTCTTCATGTGTCCAAATTTCCTCTTTCTGTAAGAACACCAGTTAGATGTTCTAGGGTCCAATTTAATAGCCTCATTTTTCACTTAATGGCTTCGCCTCCAAATACTGTTACCCTGATGCATTAGGAGTTGGGGCTTCAACCATAATTTTGAGAGGATACAATGCAATCAATAACACTAGTTCCACCACCTATTACCCTAATACTCTGTGTGTTACAAACAGTGGGAGCACATTAGTAATACTCTACAATGAACAATTTAGCCTCACAGGGTGAACTTGTTTGGGTGTCAGAGATCAGCTGAAGAGCAACCTAGTGGTCCAACTTGGGGGATCTTATGGTGCTAGGGGTTTGGTCCAGCCTGTTTGGGATAGTTGGGGAGAATAAGCCTATCTTCCCATGTCATTTCTTCCAACAGGTTAGCCAGACTGTCTTTCTCAAGGTTATGGCAGAGGCCAAACCAGACCAAGCTCAGAGTGTGGATGCACTCAAAGCTCCTGCTTACAGCAAACTTGTGCCCATTCTCTTGGCTAAAGCCAGTCTTAGGGTCAAGTGTAGAGTTAGAGGAGAAGGGTACTGTAGTCGTAGAGCAATCAGTGGATCTGTGAAGGACCTGGACTGGGAATCTATCTCTAGGTGGCTTAGTGTCATTATAGTTATTAATAGTGCATTATACTGTTACTATTTTTTCTGCACAAGCCCTTCTTGTAGTCTGTTGAATTTCCACTTTTTTCTATCTTAAGCAAATGAGGAAGGAAGCAAATGTTCATCAAGTATTAACTCTATACTTCCCATTTTGTATGCTGTCCCAATTAATCCTCACAACAGCCCTAGAAAACAGACATGACTGTCTGCCTTCAACAGAAAAGTTAAAGAAGCCATCCATAAGTGCCTCTGCAAGGGGGAATAGTTTGAATCTAGGTCTCTCTGACTGCACAGAGCTTTTCTCCTCACCAGTGTATTTTAAACCTTTCCATCAAAATTACCCTTAGGGTAGAGAACAGTGAATGAAATTACACCCCTAGGGGGCCCGAGGGCTACAGCCTGAATTGCCTATCACAGTACACAAAGTCTTCAAAGATATAACTTTTATTTTAAAAATTAATATCCATTTGGCATTCTACTCTGTAATAACTCTTTTCATATATAAAAGCCCTTGATAGTGTGGAATGGAATGTATGCTCCCATAATCTATGCATATTTAGGGAGTGTTTTTCAGCACCGCCAGCCTCCAGCTACATGCCCCAGGAGCTGCCTGTCTCCATCTGAGAAGCAGGGCACTGCACCAAGCAATGGGCCCAGAAGGGTGGAATGGTGCAGCAGGCTCTGCTTGCTTGTTAGTAGGCTACATTATAAAAGGCTGAAACACATTTTGTACATCACCTGTCACTTTTTGGACATTTCCAGACAGTTCACTGATCCTACAGTTAATTTGTCAACTAGGTCTCCTTTAAGAATGTCAGGAACAGCCTGGCAAGAAGTTGACAGCATTGATTCTGGGCTCTTGAGTTCTTAAATGCTCCTTTACAGTTGACTCATTTTCTTCCAGGCCTTTATTACATGTTGACATCAAAGCTGGCTTAAGGGTGC
The DNA here is from genome assembly GCF_023159225.1 of Perognathus longimembris pacificus. NCBI lineage: Eukaryota > Metazoa > Chordata > Mammalia > Rodentia > Heteromyidae > Perognathus > Perognathus longimembris. The sequence continues at coordinate 4,964,659 of NC_063180.1, read as the reverse complement.
TTTCGATGTGAGCGATTTCTATCTCAAGATGCCACTAAGACCTGATCTTGTGCTGTCAAGGGGCTCAAGCTACTGCTCAAGCTGCTAACATAGCCTTAAGAGCCCCTGGGACCTTCAAGGCAGAGTTGGAAGTTTGTATTTTGGTCTTTTTGCACTGAGCAAAAGAAATATTAGCTAGAGTCTTGAGTCTGTGTTTAGACCATGGGATAGGACCAGGGACTCCTTAGGTCTTTCAGAAACAGAGCCATTGTCATACCCCTGTGGCATATGGCACCAGGGGATCCAACTCAAAATCTATGATTTTCAGTGTATACCTTGGGTGACCCTAGCTTGCATCCTTTGGGCATTCTTCCTGAATTAGGCTAGGGCCAGGTGGCCAGTTTCTTGCAGTCTTTGGATTCCTTTCCTGCTGATAGTGCATAGTCTATCCCCAACTTGCCTTTTGTTTCAGCATTCTTTCACATCTTCTGGAACAGCCCTTTATCATCCTGCAGACACATGGTCCTGTCCCTTGTCCTTCCAGCAGATAACCCAGTGGGGTATTCTACACACTGCTCAGGGCCTATTGGCATGCAAACTCCCATGGCCTATCACAGTGACCTTGCTAATACCCACTCACGTTGGTTTTTCCTCTTTCTTAGCCCCTGTGTCTTGTAATCACTTCCTACAAAAACATTTGTCTCAGGCTCTGTCTTGGTGGAACAGAACCTAAGACACTATACTTTCTGGTTTTCTCTGGGCAAGTTGCTTCACTTCTCTGGCCTTATTAATCATTCAGCTACTGGCTGATTATTGACTGCTGATATCTTGTCTAGCTTGGAAAGTCTACAGTTCTATCTGAATATTTCTTCCCTCCTGGGGAACATCTTTCTTTCCTTCATTCATTTATAAGCCAAACTTTTGACATTTCAAGTGGTTGGAACTTACATTTTGGATGAACTACCTTATCCTCTTGGGTCCTCTGAAAGGCTGAGGAGCTTTGCCCTTCTCCTCTGTGACCTTTTCTTCACAGGGTGGGACGTTCATTGCTTTGGATTTCAAAGCAAAAAGCAAGCATCCTTTTAAATCTGGGCTTTCATATCAAGACACCATGCTTATTGTGGGGCTCAGAGTTATCAGTTTCCTGCTGGTAATTTTTCTCCTTTTTAAATTTAGACTGCTCTCTCTCTTTTTTTTTTTAACAAGTGGAAGGCCACCCATCTAGAAAAGGCCAGAGGCTGCAGGACAAGGGGACTTTGCTCTCCTATTGGTAGCTCCTGATGGCTTAGGATGAGTTTAGCAAAAAAATAGATGGCCTTGGTTTTCTGCCTGCTGCATCTAGTTCCCATGACACAGAGTCAATCACAAAATTGCTTGAAGGTGCTTTGCTGTAGGGTGGTGGCCTGTGTAAGTAATGGCAGAAGGAGGCATGGGCATGTCTCATCTTATTTTTATCTGCAGCTGAGTAGTTTCTGAGACATAGGAATCCACTCACTCTACTACTTAAGCCATAGCTCAAGTTTGTTTTTTCAGATGGGGGTCTCATACTTTGCGGGGACTGGCCCTGAACTGTGATCTTCCTGAATAGTTAGATTATTGGTGTGCATTACCACACTCTGACTCTGAATATGAATTAAAAAAAATTTCAGTTGTTACTAAGGTTTGAAGTCAGGGCTTTTCACTTACTCTGCCTGCTTGCTCTCTGGCATTGTACCATTTGAGCAATGTATCTAGTCCTGAATTTTGCCGATAATTTGGGAGATGTAGGGTTATAGACTTTTCTGCCTGGGATAGCTTTAAACCATGTTCCTCCAGATCTTAGCCTCCTGAGTACTAGGATTACAAGTGTGGGTTGCCTGTGTCCAGCCCTGACTATGAATTCTTATTTTTGACCCCAACCTCTATGTGCAGGACCTGGTACCATTTGTGAACCATGCAGGATGGGCCATAGGCTGAGCATTTAATATAAATTCTTATGATAGCCTGTGAGGTAGGGATTGCTGCCCTTATTTTGATTAGTGAAGAAACTGAGCTTCATCTTGTTGGTTCTAGTACTCTAGAGATTTTACTCGTGGTGTTTTCTTTCTTTCTTTCTTTTTTTTTTTTTTTTTCCAGTCCTGGGGCTTGAACTTAGGACCTGAGCAGTGTCCTTGGCTTCTTTTTGCTCAAGGCTAGCACTCTACCACTTGAGCCACAGAGCCACTTTCGGCTTTTTCTATATATGTAGTGCTGAGGAATTGAACCCAGGGCTTCATGTATACGAGGCAAGCACTTTACCACTAGGCCATATTCCCAAACCCTTGTAGTGTTTTCTTCATGCTGAAGACATAAATGAATCGGGCTCAGGGGCCTAAGCTTGCGTAGGTGGCACACCTGGCTGGGACTTGATGTCACACGTTGTGGAGTCCTGACTTTGCCCTTCTGCTCCAGGCATCTGTTTTTCTTAAAATATTTTTTTTTATTGTAAAGGTGATACACAAAGGAATTACAGCTACACAGCCAGGTAATGAATACATTTCTTTGTGCATAGTGTCACCTCGTCTCTCATTTTCTCCCAAATTTTTTCCCTCCCTCACAAGCTATATCATTCATTTTCAAATAGTGTCTAGGGAGTATCATTGCTGAGTTAGTTCACTTGCCCCATTATCTCCGTGCTTCCCCTTCCCTTCCCTGAATCAGATAAACGTAGATACAAGACAAAAGGTACAGAAATTAAAAAACAACAACCAATGACAAAAGGGGAAGGCACCTGTTTTTCTCCAAAGGTCTTTGTACCATCCAGTCTTCTATTGCCCTGTACTTCTGTGACTATATAATTCTTCACGACTTCCCTTCTGTCTAGTTAACTACTTTTCCTCCTCCTCCTCCTCCTCCTCCTCCTCCTCCTCCTCCTCCTCCTCCTCCTCCTCCTCCTCCTCCTCCTCCTCCTCCTCCTTCCCCCTCCTCCTCCTCCTCCTCCTTATTTTCCTCCTCCTCCTCCACTTCCTTCTCCTCTTCTCCTCCTCCTTCTCCTCTTCTCCTCCTCCTCCTTCTTCTTTTTTTGGTGCCATTCGTGCTGTTTGAATTTGGGGCCTGAGGACTATCCCTGGGCAGTTTTTTTCCACTTGAGTCATAGTTTTAGCTTTTTTTTTGGTGGTTAATTGGAAACATGAGTCTCAAGAATGTTCCTGCCTTGATTGGCTTAGAATGGCAATCCTAAACTCTCAGCCTTCTAAGTAGGTAGGATTACAGGTGTGAGCTACCTATGCTTGGCTTCCAACTTGTTTAAAATATTACATTGATTTAATACCCCTGAACACGTGTACATGTGCACACACACGTACCATTTATACCATGTAATTTCCACCTACACATCATTCTACCAGCTTGTTGTTAAACAACTCAAGGACCCAGAGGCCTGCTTCTAGCATAAATAACTGTCCCCTTCCCCAGCTCCCTACAGCCTGCCACCAGTACCCTGAACATTTCTCTTGCAGACTGGGGGTGGGCCCTCATCATTCAGTTTTCTGACACTCTGAACCATTTGATTCTGGAGCATCCCATTCATAAGGAAATGGAAAGACTTGGAAAAATTCCTATTATGTGAAGTAAGCCAGACTCAAAGAAACATAGACTCCATGGATTCCCTCATTTGTAATAATTAGTATATGTCTAGGATAGTCCTAGCAGAGGGTCACAATAGCTCAATAGCTATGTACATATGACAATAGCTGTGTACATGTAAGATGATGCTAATGAAAATGAACTCCAAGATAAGGAAACAAGAGGTTTCTTTGTTGTTGCTGTTGTTTTTAATGTACTGTGTGAAGGTATTTCTTTTTACTTCTGTTTCCCACCCCCCTTTGGTTTGTCCCTTGTTGTCATTGTATTTGATAGATGTATGTACATCTATCTGAATTGGGGAAGGGAAAGGGAATCATAAAATGGTGAGACAAAGGACCGAGGGTGAGCCAATGCAACAGTGATACTCACAAGACACTATGTTGGAAATGAACTTTACAACCTGAGGGGAGGGGAGTTGAGTGGAGAGGGAAAGTAGGAGACAAGGAGGGAGGGGATAACAATGTTTGACAAGAAATGTACTCACTACCTTACCCCTCTGTACATCACTTTAACAATAAAATTAAATTAAAACAATAAAAAATAAAATGAACAACAACAACAAAAATACTGGAAAAAAAAGCACAACATGAACAATGGCAGGAATGTCCACTGGAGCCAACTTTGCCCTTGAGGCCTCTTTGCTGTAGTGCCGTGGTCTTCACAACTTTGTTTGCAGAAGGCAGGGGCAGAATGGCTCTAAACTCCAGCCTTGGGTCTGTCTCTTCCTCCCAGGCAAGGTCACTGCCCTTTCTCTGCGCCGATGGGGCCTCTGTGATATTCACAACAGCATGTAGAAGTAACAGTTTCCTCTGCCTTCTCCATGGCCATGGGCTCCTCTGGGGCAGAAGCCAGGGAAGCACGATGTCCCATCCACCAAACATGTGTGCTGCTGGGGGGTGCCCAGTGCAGGTGGGCCCCACCTCAGAGCATCCTCCTGCCTGGTCCTTTTCTTTCTCATTCTTGAGTTCAGCCCACTGTGATAATATGTTGTCACCATCCTTTAAAACAGTGATTCGTGTTTTAAAGGTGCCTGGGGCTTTAGCTAATGGTGCAGTAAGGTCTAGCATGTGTTTTTATGTCCAAGAATTACAGCCTCTGACAGCGACATCCTTCCAGCATCCATCACTAGTCACCTGCCTTGTGCCTCTTGGGGTGTTCTAATGAACAGTGCTTAGCTCTCCCAAATGAAACATTCCTACACCACAATTGCCTTTTAATTAAGTCATCATTGTCTCTTGAGTTTAATGATCTTAATCTCCCTGTAAAGGAGAGAAAAGACAACAGTTTTTTCCAGGTGGTGTTCCTGGCTTTACACAGACCTGTTCATTTCAGTGTGCTCAATTGCTTTGGGGAAGAAATGGGGGTCAATTAACATGCATGGTTTGGTTGCTATTTCATAGACATTGTAAGTTCCTTTTCTCATTCCCAGTAGCCTAAAGCAGTGGTTACACGTGAAGGCTTTGGAACTGCACTGCCTCTGCCCAACTCCTGCATTGCCACTTGCTTGCTGTGTGATCCGGGCACAGTAGTCAACCTCACAGAGCCTCTGTTTCTTCATATTTTCTGTGCCTCTGTTTTTCCCCTCTATATAAAGAAAGAATAGTCTCATGGTTCTCTATTGTTTTAAGATACATTTCAAACTGCTTAGTATGATACATAGGCATTATGTGTGAGCATGCTGTTACTTGGACTTGAATTCAGGGCCTCATGCTCTTCCTTGACTTTTGCACTCAAGGCATGGCCTACCACTTGAATCACAACTCCATTTCTGACTTTCTGCTGGTTTAATTGGAGATAAGAATCTCATGGGGACTTTTCTGTCCTGACTGGCTTCTAGCTGTGATCCTCAGTTCTCGGTTTCCTGAGTAGCTAGGAATAGATGTGAGCCAACAGCTCCCCTAGTCTAAGGCATTTCTGATTTGCTTCTGGCTCATGGTGGGTAACTCATTCCATGAAAAGTGTGATATTCTCAGTCAGATGCAAATACATGTTCTTATTGGTGACTGTTTGGTGGTGATTGGAGTCCATACATTATTTTGGGGGAAAAAGAATAGTATAAAGTGATTATGAACAACCATATAATAACATCTATGAACTACATTCCATGGAGGCAGGAAAGAGTCCAGGTTCTTCAACCCCCTAAATTCAGACATTTGCATACCTTCTGAAATTCTAGATTGTATCACCCCACATTAATATGAATTTCTAGGATATATTACCAACAGCTAAAATGAAATACCTTTACATTTCTAAGACTGTTTCCTTGAAATTTCCATTTGACATGCATGGTTCTGATATTTGTGTGGTTTTTAACCACAAGAAAATGTAATAAACATTAACTCGTTGATTAAACTTTACAAAGGAGGCATCAGGGCAAAAATTACAGTAGGATGTACTTCTGGATGGGAAGGCAGACAAATCGTGTTAGTAAAGAGTAAATTTGTAGAGAATGGTAAATATAATTTTCACAGTAATATTGTGTGATAGAAGACTGCAAGAGACAGGAATTACAAATATCATGCCCATTAGCTACATGTTGTTACTGACCACATAAAACACACCAGTGTGACTGAAGAACTTAGTTAATGAACTAAATTTAAATTTAAATAGCATATGTGTAGGGACTACCATATTTCCCATTTCAGTTCTATATAATTTCCATCTTTTGAAAATTTTAAGACTTGTAGGCTAGGGGGTTAAGATCTAAATTGAAAAGTGCTTACTTAGCAAACATGAGGCATTGAGTTCAAACCCCAGTAAACCACACTTCTTCCAAAAAGAAAAAGAAAAAGGATAACCTGTACAAACATTAAGAATAACCACTGCATATAGATTAATACAATAAAAGTACAACTGATGGCAAAAATAACATGATGAGAAATGAAGATGTTCATATATTGGTGAAATAACAACAACAACAAAAAGGTCAATTTTACATAGAAACATAACAATTCTAAATTCAGATGCCCTTAATAATGACTTCAAAAAATAAAAGGCAAATATCTACAGTGCTAAAAGAAGAAATAGAAGTATTTATAATTACAATGGAAAATATTGATATACTGTCTTGATAATTGATGAAGTATTTTCTGAAAGTAAAGCTATAGGAAAAGAAGAAAACAAAGGACTTGGTTTTATAGAAATAAGCATATGAAACACACCATCAAACAATGGGATAATACTTAACACTTTTAAAGACTGGTCATGCTTTAAGGCATAGAGCAAATCTTTTTGTGTCTATTTGCGGTACTGGGGTTTGAACTTAGCATAGGTTAATTTTTGGATAGGGTTTTGTGCTTTTGCCTGGCCAGCTTGGACTTACATTTTCCTGTTTAAGCTTCTTTCATAGGTGGGCTTACGGGGATGCACCATCATTTCATGGGGTCTTGCTAACTTGTTTGCCCAGGCTGGCTCTGTACCACAGTTCTCCCAATCTCTGCCTCCCCAGTAGCTGGGATTCCATGCGCCAGCATGCCCTACAGATGTCTTCATTCTTGTACTTTCAAAAGTTTCCTTATATTTCAGATGCAGCTTTTTTTGAATAACAAAGGCTTCTTTATTTAAGATATTATATATTTCAGATGTAGAACTTTGTCTTTATTCTTCTGAATATTGGTGATGTTCCTTGTTTTTGATGCTAACAGAGAAAATTTAATGTGAAAATTACTTAATTTTTATGGGGCTGACATAAGAAAGTAAAAACTGGATGTCTTAACAGAATAGAATGATTTACCACTTTTTGCATATTATTGTTATTATTAAGTCAAGTTACGAGTATAATGGTATAATGGTTCTCGGTCAATGTCACTCCTTTCATTCTCCCTCATCTTCCTCTTCCCGCCCCTATCCTCGTTACATAGTTCATTTTTTTAACATAATGTACATTGGATATGATAGCTGCATTTGCTGACCCTTCCTCCCTGCATTCCTGTGCTCCCCCATATCCACCCCCCACAGTGTTTCCACTTCTTGGTATTCATTTTGATAAGCAGTAGTATAGTTGTTCAGAAGAGTTGGCCTTCAGATTCCTCCTCTTTAAGTGTAGCATTCTTTAGTCAGCTTGTTTGTGTGTAATTACATTGAGCCATGTATATGTTATTCTGCATAGAAGTATTTTAGGTTTAGCTTCCACATATGAGAGAAAACATGTGCCATTTGTTTCTCTGAGCCTGGCATAGGTCACTTAACATAATTTGTTCTGGGTCCATCCATTTCCCTGAAAACTAAATAATTCTCTCTAATGAATGTCCTTTTGAGAGAGAGAGAGAGAGAGAGAGAGAGAGAGAGAGAGAGAGAGAGAGAGAGAGAGAGAAAGGAAGAGAGAGAGAGAGTCTGCTATATTTGGGGCTTGATCTCAGAGCCTGAGCACTGTTGCTGAGCTTTTGAGCTCAAGGCTAGAGCTCTACTACTTCAAGCCACAGCTCCATTTTTGCCTTTTTTGGTAGTTAATTGATGATAAGTCTCACAGACTTTCTTTCCCCAGGCTGGCTTCGAACTGTAATCCTCAGATCTCAGCTTCCTGAGTAGCTAGTCATAGGCATGAGCCACCAACACTTGGCCTTCTCTTTTTAGATTTTTGATCCTTTGTGATGCTTTGGAGCTTGACTTTCGTACCCTTTAATTGGAGGTAGTTGTTTCATAGTCTCTGTTCACTCAGTTCAATGTGGAGTATCTGTGGGTCTTGTTTGTTGTCTGGATTTCCTGATAGCTTGTGGTATCATCTTCACATCTACCAGACCGTTGTTGCTTAGAGTGAGACTTTATTTGTTGAAATAACTTAAGGCCTACACGACACTGTCTACAGATATGGAGGATTTATTTTGTTTTGCTCTCTACATAAAGATTCTGGGTATGCTGAGTTATTTCGATCTGACTTGAAATCTTCTGTGGGCATCAGGTGATGGGAAGCTTGATCATAAAAATGCTGATTCATGTTTCAAACACCTTTATCCCAGGTGCAACCTTGGTCACTCTCCTGAGGTTGAAGTGAAACTACATTTCCTGTATTTCTTTTCTTAGAAGGCACCAGAGAAAAAAATTTGCTTCAAAATCATGACATAATCTTTTGATGACCTTGTCCTGATCAGCAAATATCCTGTGGCACAAGGGATCTCAACTGATAGACCAGTCCTCACTATTTCATTAGTGGATAATGCTTGAAAGATGTTTGCTTTTGTCTTTTTCCCAACTTTATTTTATTTCTTTATTGTCAAAGTGAAGTACAGAGGGGTTACAGTTTCATATGTAAGAAGTGAGTACATTTCTTTTCCAACTTGTTACCTCCTCCCTCGTTTTTCCCCCACTTCCCCCTTCCCATTTCCCTCTCTCCCCATAAATTGTACAGTTGGTTCATACCATATAGTTTTGTGAGTATTGCTGTTGCATTGGTTTGTCTTTTTATCCTTTGTCTCTTGATTTTGGTAGTCCCTTTCTCTTCCCTAGTTCCAATACACATTTAAACAATATCCATGGAACTAAAATCAGTTACAGTGAAGTGATATCAGGAGTAAAAACATGGGAAAGAAAGACAAAATAAAAAGGGCATAATTTCACATGGTATGTTGAAAATAACAACAACGATATACTACTTGTTTCCATAACTTGAAGTTCATTTTGCTTAGCATCATCTTATGTGTTCATATGGGCATAGGTATTGAGCCATTGTGATTTTCTGCTAGGACTATCCTAGACATGTACTAATTATTACCAATGAGGGCAATCATAGAGCCTATGTTTCTTTGGGTCTGTCTCACATCACTTAGTATGATTTTTTTCCAAGTCTTTCCATTTCCTTATGAATGGGGGCAATGTCATTCTTTTTTTTTTTTTTTTTTGCCAGTCCTGGGGCTTGGACTCAGGGCCTGAGCACTGTCCCTGGCTTCTTTTTGCTCACACTCTGCCACTTGAGCCACAGCGCCATTTCTGGCTTTTTCTATATATGTGGTGCTGAGGAATTGAACCTAGGGCTTCATGTAAACGAGACAAGCACTATTGCCACTAGGCCATATTCCCAGCCCTGGCAATGTCATTCTTTCTGATAGAGGCATAGAATTCCATTGTGTATATGTACCACATTTTCTTGATCTGTTCATCTACTGCGGGTCATCTGGGTTGATTCCATATGTTAGAGATGACAAATTGTGCTACAATGAACATAGTTGTGCTGGTGGCTTTATTTATTTTTTCTTTCTCTTTTTCAGTTCTGGAAGGTTTGGCATTTATTTGCTGCAGTTTCTTGGTGCTAGTTTACAAGGTAGAACAAATAAAAAAAACAATTGGAATAATAATTAATTTTTTAAAAAATCCTGTCAACAACTTTCAGTCATTTCTTTATATTTTGTATTTTGAAAAAATGCTTTATTAAACAAATATAAAATAATCTAAACGGAGAAAAGCTATACATGGGTTATTTGCACCTCTGATAAATAAACTAATACTGATCCAGGGGTCTTCACTATTTTTTCAAATAGTAATTTTCTATGAAAGCTATTATTTATGTAACAGATAATGTGTTTTCAGAAATTACTAAATCAATTAATAGGTAGATATTAAATGTCTTATTTTTAACTCAGTAAGCATTGATAGATTAAATAAAAATAAACCTGAGCTTGAAAGTTCTCTCTTTTTTAGGATAGAAATTTAAAATTTTAAAGTCAAAATTAAATGTAAAAAGCTTCCTTCAATTACACAATGTTCACAGAGTTCTGTACTGTTTGGGCCTAAATAGTTTCTAGAAATATAAAAGGTTCTTAGGACCAAAAGCTTTGAGAAGTGCTGATAGATGGGGAGCAGGGGGCCCTATGCTGATAGGAGGCCATGATTGGCAGGCACACATCCCTCCCCTACCCCCTGGCTACTAGGAACCCAGTTCCTTAGGCTGAACATTCTAATCAAGGCATAGAAATCTGAAGCTTAGGAAGGTTTCTGAGTTTCGATATGGGAGGAGGATTAAAGATGAGTATAAGAAAACTAAGTACCTCATATGTAGAAATAAAGTGAAAATGAAAGAATGACTATTGTGAAAGACTGAATCTCAGCTCTCAAGGACTCTGGTCATTATTCATTTGCACCAAAGTGCTTCCTGCTGGTCTGAAGGGCACTAAACACTTTGGCTTCCTCTTCCTTTCATTTGGGCTTAGGGTTAGTGTTCTTTAGAGCAAAGAGGACCCAGTAGGCGTTAGACACGGCTAAGGGGCCTTCTTGGCCTGCTCGGTGGCTGGTGGCTTTAGTGTGGCCTTGCTTCTAATATTTTGGGTAGATGCCCAAAAGTGTCACCCAACTTTTAAAAGTATGTATGTGTTTCTTTTCCTTTTCCTCCTTTTTTTTGTGTCAGTTGTGGGTTTGAACTCAGGGCCTGAGCGCTGCCCCTGAGCTTTTTTCACTCAAGACTAGCACTCAACCACTTTGAGCCACAGTACCACTTCTGATTTTCTGGTGGCTAATTGAAGATAAGAGTCTCATGGACCTTCCTACCCTGACTGGCTTTGAACTGCCATTCTCAGACCTAGGATTACAGGTGTGACGCACCAGCAGTTGGCTTTTTTTTTCTTTTCTTTTGATACGGGATCTTATTGTGCAGCTCATGATCATTATGCTTCAGCCTTATGAATGCTGAGATTGCAGGAATATACCAACACAGCTAGCCTTTGAAAAGTTTTCAGTGGGAAGATAGGTCTTATCTGGTTTCAGTTCTGAAAGTAGAAGTTTACTGTGTATCTTTAGGCAAATTAGTTAATCTTTCTGAGTATAATTTTCTCTGACTCTTCGTTTTCTCTTATTTACTATTAATAAAATAATAAGGAAAAGCTAGTGTTTAGGGTGACAGCTGTCACTGATAGAGCTCGTTGGCACCTTTTACTTAGATGACTATTGGAACTTGTTCCCAGAAATAAATCAATGTTCTATGCATTAGCAAAAAGCATGTCCTGAGGCTGGTGCTAATGTGATGCTCTGCTGAACATTTTATGGAATATTCCCTTTTTACAAAGCAAGCACTCTACCAATAGGCCATATTCCCAGCCCACGAATATTCCCTTTTTTATGGAATTAAATAATGGGAAGGAACATGGCTTTATTTTTCTTCTCTTCCATTATGCTGCCAAAGACTTGCATGTGGCATTTTGTACAAGGAGTATATGTGGGAGATGACAGCCATAGCTTAGCCACTGAGGTGGGAACTGCATGTTAATCACATTTGGCTGCTCCACACAGATGAGGCGAACAACACTAGGAGTAGATGTCTATTTGCACAGTGCATTTTGGAATTGATTTATGAACACATTTGCACAAGTTAAACCTTTAAATTGGCTATACAGGTTTGAGATATAATAAATCAGGTCAAACTTGTTTAAATAATTTTTCTCAACTTTGATAAGGAAAAAGATTGTGGCAATTTTTATATTGCATTCATAGAAACATTGGGGCAGGATGGCCATGTATAATATTTATTAAACTCTATGTGAAAGAAATATTTGAAATAGCTTTAATGAAGTTAGATTTAAATGACATATATATGCATAAACATATACAGGGTCATTTGCATATATACACAAAAATATTAACTAAAGAATAGTATATGTAGGGGAAGATTGCAATGTTGTAACTCATTTGAACAACTAAGTTACAGTTTAACCAAGTGTTTCAGGGAAAGGAGGGCAAGTGCAGTCATAATATTCAATATACATATGTGAAAACAGGGAGAATGAGATGGGTGGGGTTGGGAGAGAGAGAGGAGAATGATGAAAAGGGCGATATTAATCAAGATACATTGTTCTCACAAACTGACAGGTTGAATTAAAACCCCTTTGTACAATTACTTAAAGATTATTTATTACAAATAGCTTCATGAATGTCAACTCACATTTTATCATATGAAACCAAATCTCTAGATGAGCAAAGTGCAGTTAGTGTGTGTGTGAGTCTGGAGTGAGAGGCCTATGGCCCAGGCTTCCCCACTCCTCATGAGTGACCGATTCTTTCCAATTCTCACTGTAATTCCTTTTGCTCAAGCATTACCTCTCACTGATATAACACAAATATGTGATATTTTGGAGGCACATCTGCTTTAGTTTTATGTCCAACTTGGCCTCATGGGCAGCTAAATCTGGGCTGTATGAGAACATACCATTTTTTCCAAGGTCACAGGACACAAGTAAATATGATAGGTTCTTCCTGTATAGTCCTAGCCCTTGACTATAAGTCACCAACTCTTGTCTGCTTCTGTATCCTATTTCCTCCAGAAGCTCAGCTCTTGCATGCTCACAGGTCCAGCCATATTTGTTCACCTTCTGCTTCTTCATTTCTCCTTTCCCTTTTCCTTCTCTATAAGGGCTATAAGGCAAGGTACTGACATTCATACCAAGCTAGGGAAGGGAGATGACCTGTGGATGATGATCTTTGCTGCTGCAGGTACACTCATATTCAGGGCTAGGAGCCTGGTTTCCAGTGTCGTGGAGATCAGTGGTTATGGCAATGATCTGCAATGTGCAAGGGATCCATGTGGGTTTTGGAGAGAGGTAATTGCCTTATTCTTCTAACTAGACTAGACTGAAGGGTCCAGGGAAGCTGTAAGAAATGTTTCAGGGAAAGGAGAAGGGCCCTCAAGAACATCAAGGAGCCCAGGGAGGACCCGGGCTGTGGAGCTGGCCTAACCACTGGCAAAATGTCTGGAGCCTGTCTTTGGAACCTAGGAAGCTGGATCCTGAATTTCCACTCACAAGCTATGGGTCCCTGTGGATGCCATTATCTTCACACACATCAGCTGGAGATAAATTCCACGTAACCTAGTTGTTTGAAGATTGAATGATGGGCAAAACTCTGAGACTGTTCCTGGCTTATCTAGGAATTCAGAGCATGCTGACTCTAATGGAAACAGAGCTGGGTTTTTCTGTTCTGGGCACTTTCCCTTCCGTAGCTTTGTTCTGTCATGTGAGGTAGAGACCAGGACACCATATGCTTTGTAGGAGGAAAGGACGGGTGCCTGCTCACTTGTTCACACAGCCTGCCCTTCCTGATGTGGCCAGCAGTTTGTTGGTGTATTTGGCAGCTGCATCCTGTTGTTCTAATGTTTTCTGGGAAGAGCCCATGAAAATTCACCTATTCCCAATCTGAGCACTGATGGATGGATCATAGCTCACTTCCAAGGCCTTCTGTGCATCACTAGTTCCAATTCCAGCTTCCCTGGCCCATCACTGAGTGATTCCCATTGGATGTCACTCCTGGAAGAGCTGGGCAGCAGCTGTTCACTTGGTTTTACGCAGTGAAGACTGGAGACTTTTGGTTGTGGTGAATCCATGTGTTCCCAGAAGAGATGCCAACTTATTTTTTCTTTTAATTTGCTCAGGCCTCCAACTTGGTCATCTAGCATGCACAAGCATCATTCTTCAACCCCAACATGCAGTTCCTTTCAAATATTTCTGGGGAGGAAGATGATGGAAGATGGTTCAGGGGAGAGCTCATGGTCTTTAGAGTATGGGTGGATTTGAAGCCCACTGTGGGACGAGGGCCTGTTGCTAAGCCCCAACTTCTTCATCTGATAAATAGAAACAATAATACCTTCTCCCTAGGGATTTTGTTAGACTAAGGCAGATATTATAAGTTTAATTGATGTTAATATACTATTTTATTCATTGAACCTTTGCAAAGTACTTTTTTTTTTTTTTTTTTTTTTTTGGCCAGTCCTGGGCCTTGGACTCAGGGCCTGAGCACTGTCCCTGCCTTCCTTTTTGCTCAAGGCTAGCACTCTGCCACTTGAGCCACAGCGCCACTTCTGGCCGTTTTCTGTATAAGTGGTGCTGGGGAATCGAACCCAGGGCCTCATGTATATGAGCCACTAGGCCATATCCCCAGCCCCCTGCAAAGTACTTTTAAGAGTGAAACAGACAAACAAACCAACAAACAAGGCTTCTTTTGGTTTATGTACGTTCTCAAAAATTTCTCAACCTGCAGGATAATATTGCTTTGTCAAGAAGACAAAGGTTGTGGGATAACCCAAGATCAGAGAGACAAACAGCACGTTTTCTCCCATGTGTGGAAGCTAGATCTAAAATACATAGGGACATGGTAAATTATACAGGACTCTAGGCATCCACACACAGTGAGACCAAAGGAGGATACTCTTTGGAGAGAAACAGAGTCATGCAACGCCTATGTGCATGTGAGCATAAAAAATAGTATTGATCAAAATGGAGATGAAAACAAGATGAAAGAAAAGAAGACATTGCCGATGCTGGTGGCTCAGGCCTGTAATCCTAGCTACTCAGGAGGCTGAGATCTGAGGATTGTGGTTCAAAGCCAGCCCAGGCAGGAAAGTCCGTGGGTCTCTTATCTCCAATTAATCACCAGAAAACTGGAAGCGACTCTGTGGCTCAAGTGGTAGAGCCTTAGCCGTGAGCTGAAGAGCTTACGAACAGTGCCCAGGCCCAGAGTTCAAGCCCATGACCAAAAAAAAAAAACAAACAAAAAGAAAAAATAAAAGAAGACCGAGATCTCCATCTGTGTGCCGGAGGATTGTACCAGAAGGTCCATGCCACACCGTGTGTAGCCAGGACTGTGGAGCAAGCTTACTTGCTTTATATTGGTGGCTTAATTGCTAAGTGACTCTGAGTAAGCTACTTAGCCTCTCTGGGCCTAAGTTTCCTTTTCTTATTTATTAACCTTACTTCAGGTTAATAGCAGTAGCCAGCTCATAGTATTGTTGTGAAGATTAAATAAATGAATGCATTCAAATTCCCACAGCAGTTTGTTGACTGGACTTACTCTTCCCTCAGGATGACAGGCAGAGGGGTTCACCCAAAACTTCCAGTCAGATCAATGGATTTTGTCCTCTTATTCACTCTCCTGATTCCTCTGGTTCCATATGCCCAAAGACTAGTGCAAGCATCTGCCTGTCTATTCTGGAGGGCTTCTCCCAAAATACCTCAGCTCAGTTGCATTTGCCTGCCCCAAGCTGGCCCAGCTCTACATTGGAAGAGGCCTTGTTAAGTCACCATGTGGAAACAAGCCCTGTGTGCAGCCATCTCTCATGTGTGTAACCTGTACCTTTTAATTTAATTTTTCATTAAATTAGATTATTATCTTTAAAATAGTTGTACAAAGAGGTTTCAGTTCAACACATCCATTTGTGAGTATAATGTATCTTGATCAATGCCATCCTTCCTCCATTTTCCATTTCTCCCAACCCCACTACCCTCTGTTTTCCTGGTTCCATTTTCACCTATGTGCATTGAATATTCTAATTACATTTATGTATGTTTTGTCTCTTTATTCATCTACCCCTTTCCTCTTGGCCTCAATTTACCTGTCACCTCAAGTTCCAGCTTCCTGGTTTATTTTGTTAGACTGGGTCACATCTTCAAAGGAGTTCCACCACTGAAATTCTCCCCTGCACATACCCATGTGGTATGTATGTATGTATGTATGTATGTATGTATGTATGTATGTATTAATTGTCAAAGTGATATACAGAAGGGTTACAGTTTCATACGTAAGGCAGTGCGTACATTTCTTATCCAACTTGTTACCTCGTCCCTTATTCCTCCCCCCATTCCCCCAGCCTCACCCCTCCCCATTTCCCTCCCCCCATGAATTGTGCAGTTGGTTTATACCATATAGTTTTTTATAAGTATTTCTGTTGTATTTATTTGTCTTATTATTGTTGTTGTTATTTTCAACATTCCATGTGAAATTATGCCCTTTTTTTCCCTCTCTTTCCTGTGGTTTTACCTCTGATGTCTCTGTAATTGATTTTGGTACCCTGAATATTGTATATACATGTATGGGAACTAGGGAAGGGAAAAGGAATATCAAAATTGAGAGACAAAGGATAAAAAGACATACTAATGTGTTTTTAAATGGCAGAGAGCAGTATTGGGCATGCTTCAGGCTTCTTTATTTTTTTATGATCTGTCTCTCCCTATTCCTATGTAACTTCAGGGAGACAGGAAAATGACCTCCTTTGCTATATGCAGCACAGAGAATAGTGCTTGTCATACAATATAACCCCCCAAATGCATTCATGATTATAATACATATACAAATTGTCTAAAACTCAGCTAATTACTGTCTGTTGGTGGTTGTTGACAATGTGCTAGGCATATGATAGGCCCACATTCTGTACCCCAGCTTGTGTTGAATAATGTGTAATAATAATAATATTACATATAGGAAAACCAGGCCTCTTAGCAAGCCAAGCTCTGCAGATGAGCAATATTCACC
Organism: Perognathus longimembris pacificus; assembly: GCF_023159225.1. Classification (NCBI taxonomy): domain Eukaryota; kingdom Metazoa; phylum Chordata; class Mammalia; order Rodentia; family Heteromyidae; genus Perognathus; species Perognathus longimembris. Next base: position 4,947,862 of record NC_063180.1, on the reverse strand, counting down.
CTGCAGACTACTGGATGATTGAGGAGGAGCTGGGAGCTATAGAGACCTATGCCTCCAACAGAGAGTTGTTGTCAAGGAAATCAGAGTTATAGTCGCTTTGAAATTCTAGATTTTGACTTCTGTTTAGAAACTAGGTTAACTAAGTTAAGAGCATTTACTCTGCCCCCTGGAAGAGCTTCCTTTGTATAGAATTCCTTTTCTTTTTTTTTTTTCTTAAATTCACTTACATGCCAGGTATTGGTAGCTCATGCCTGTCATTCTAGCGACTTAAGAAACTGAGATCTGAGGATCACAGTTAGAAGATAGCCTGGGAAGACAAATCTGAGAGACTCTTACATTAATTAGCATAAAGCTGGAAATGGAAGTGTGACTTGAAGTAGAGTACCAAATCCATTTGGTGTAAACCCACTGTACAACTCATAGGGAGAGAGGGAAAGTGGGAGGGGGGGGAAATGAGGGAGGAAGTAACAAGTTGAACAAGAAATGTACTCACTGTCTTACATATGGAGCTGTAATCCCTCTGTATTTCACTTAGACAAGAAAGGGAAAAAATGAAAAAAATAGAAAAGGACACAAAAGGTTAAAATCTTACATGCGGGAAAGGACTGAATTTGAAACGGTGTTATGTAGCATTTGGTAGAAATAGATCTGGCAATGGCTTACCAGGTTTGAAGGTTCAGGTCTTCCAAAAATAACAACCTAATAATGCTTTTGAATTATGTGTGAAGTCAAGTTTAAGAAACTGTTGGTGAAAGTTATAATATCATTTTTACATATGATTGGCAGATACAAAAAAGCACTCTTTCCATATTGATGCTTATTGCTCTCTGTGCCATCTGCTAATCAGAAAATAAAACTCTATGATGTAAGACATCCATTGTTACTTGTGACATAGATTGCTCCTGTCACTGTCAGCATAGATCTATGGCACGCCTCTATTTGTTTTAATATTTTAATAAAGCATTTTTGGAAAATAAAAAAGTAAATGGGAAGAAGGAAAGTTGAAAAAAGAAGTAGAGTACCAGGCTTGAGAAAAAAAAAAAAGCTAAGGAAGAGTACAGGTCCCCAGATTCTGGATGCTCTGAGAGTCCTCTGGATCTTCATCATTGAAGGCAAGGAGGACATTCCACAGAGGGCTTGCCTGGCTCATCAGGGCTCCATCATCACTTACAAACATTTCTCTCCAAAGAGGCCTGGAAGCAGAGAACTCAACTTTGCAGAGTTAAGGAAGCCTGGATGCCCTGCTATCACAAGACTGCAGGCTCAACTGGGCTACCAACCATGTGCATCACACTGCACCTCCACTGTGAATGTTGCCTCCTGCAGGTGTAGGGATTGGACATTTGCTTCTGAACTGTCCCTCTACTATGTGCTGGGCAGATAAATGTTCATAAAATAGATTGGGTCTACCTTCGGGCATGGGCTCTTTGTATGCCACCATAGTATCTCAGAGCCACAGAGGGTGTGGGCTCAGGATCTCAGAGAACCTGAGAAGACTGTTTGATATGTCTTGTCTGGAGACCTGTGGGCTGTGATCTTCCTTCCACATCAGGAAGACTGATGTGGCTTTGTGGCAGTGTTCCCAGGAAACATGATGGAATGTCTTCCTCAGAGGGCCAATGCCCAAAATGAATGAGCCAGTGACACACAAGACATGGTCCCTGCCCTCACAGGTAGGAGGCTGCAGAATCTCCAAGGCTGGGGTCTCCCTCATCTTGCTGCTTATCCTGCTAACCACAACTGCATATTTCTATTTTGGGTGACAATAATCTTCAGAAGGATTAAATGATGGAGAAGGGAGACACATGTAAGCAAATAACAATGTTGATTCTTTTGTGAGATGTCTGTGATATATGTATAATGAACACTTTAGAAGCATGAATTGTTTCCACCTTTCACTTCTTTTTTTTTTAACTATTTTTTTCAATCACAAAGCTACAAAGCATTTGGAGACAAATGATTTTTGGGTGCTTTAGATCAGCTGATACCTACTTACTTTAGTGCTCAGATCAGCATTCACATTTATATTCAAGAGAAATACTAATGGACAGAAGTAAACAGCCCTGTGTTAAGAATGGAACATTCTTGTGTGGGGAGAAGATACTGGGACAGACTTAAAAATGGCATAAAGAGAAAAACATGCATGCAGAAAGATCATGTAAGGGGAAGTCAATTAACTGGACAGGGCAAAGATAGGTGGAAGAACCTACTTTACAGATAAGTGCATTTTAGGCAAGTATTACACAACTATTATCTAAGTGTATGGTGTTCCATGCTTGGTCACCAGTGCAGAAATGTCTACCTTGTACCTAGGTCTAAGAACATCAGCCTTGATCTACTTTTATCTCCACTCAGTCTCTCCCCTCCATTCTAGTTTTTTCTTTTCTCCTTTCCAGTACTGGAGTTAGTAGCCAGGCCACGTGTTCACTTTGCTTGCTTGGCTGTTACTCCACCAGTTGAGTTGTACCTCCAAGCCCACTTTTTGCTGGTTATTGTTGGAGATGAAGTTTCTCAGACTTTTCTATTCAAGCTTATTTCGGATCTCAGTCTTCTGGATCTCAACTTTCTGCGTGGCCAAGATTATGAAGATTATGAACAAGACCCAGTGTCTACTACATGTTTTGAATATAAACATTTGAATGAGAACTCCGGATACCTAGCTGTGTTTGCTGAAAAAATATTTTTTCAGGGTAAACTGTTACCCCATTTAATTTCTTTCTCAGTTTTTTATGAAGTATAGTTAAATAGCTTCCAACTTTTTCCATTTGTACTTTCCAGTAATTTTTTTGTTGTTTAAATCATTTTTTTCACATACATTTTCCTCTGGAGGTTTAATTTGTTGATCAGTTTTACTATTGCTAAGAAATTTTTATAGATTACAGTTTGGGACACTGTGAATTTTCTCCTGTGGTCAGTCATTCCCAAAAGTCTAACTTTTGGGCTGGGGATATAGCCTAGTGGCAAGAGTGCCTGCCTCGGATACAGGAGGCCCTAGGTTCAATTCCCCAGCACCACATATACTGAAAACGGCCAGAAGCGGCGCTGTGGCTCAAGTGGCAGAGTGCTAGCCTTGAGCGGGAAGAAGCCAGGGACAGTGCTCAGGCCCTGAGTCCAAGGCCCAGGACTGGCAAAAAAAAAAAGTCTAACTTTTGGCATCCAGTTTTACAGGCATAAGTTTTACCTTGTCAATTAACTGGACAGGGCAGTGTTGGACATTGCCTCCAGTTTGAGTTGATTATTTACATCAATATTACTTGCTACAGGGAGGATAAAAGATTTGCTTACAGCCATTTCGGTACAAATCTGTGAGAAGGCAAGGGAAATTCTCTGCGTAAAATTCAACAGTGCCTTGATGTCTTCAAGGTCTGTTGTTTGGTTAATCCACATTTTCCACCTATTCCTATCATTTCACACCTTAGGAATGAACGTGTCCACACTGCTTTTAGATGAACATATAAGCAGTTGCTTGGGGCAAAACAGCGATTTGTAAGCTATCTTTTCATGTTGACTGGTTCACACTCAGTTCTTTAACTCGACTCGGGGAGACCCTTGTGTCCACTGCTGTGTCTTCCTTGGATGTATGGCCCAGCCGAGGGCTCCACTGGGAGCCACTGGCCTGCTTGTCCAACAGGGAATAACCATGATGAGCTGTCATTAAGGAAATACTCAGAAGTTTGCTCAGATGAAAAATGAATTCTCTACTAAGTTTGGGAATACCTATGGGCATCTGATCATATAATATTATTTATCAACATAAACTCCAGAAAATAGAAACAATAGGATTTTTTCTTTTTTGCTCGTTTTGTTTTCTTTTCCTTCTGTCTTGTTTTTATCTGTTTTTGAGAGGGTAAAGGGGCCCTGGAATGGAGGGACAAAGGGTAAACAAATGTAGCAGTGCTACTCACAAGACACTAGGTTGAAAATGAACTACACAACTTGTGAGTGGAGGTGGGAGGGGAAAACTGAAAGAGAACAAGGGAAGAGGTGACACTATCCAAAAAGAAATGTACTCATTACCTGATGTACATAACTGTAATCCCTTCATACATCACCATTATAATAATAATTAAAATGCATGAAAGGAAAAAAAGAAGTTTGCTCAGGGACAGCTGGATTCATTAATGCATTTTTTGAGGTACTGCTTCAAGGGTTTTTGGATGTTGGGTAATGGTGCCTCATGCCTATAATCCTAACTACTCAGGGGGTTGAGACCTAAGGGTCATGGTTTGAAGTTAGCCCAGGGAAGAAAAGTCTATGGGATTTTTAATCTCCAATTAATTGGCAGAAAGTGGGAAATGGAGCTGTGGCTCAAGTGGTAGAGCACCAGCCTTAAGTAATAAAAGCTAAGCAAGAGGATGAAGCCCTGAGTTCAAGTCCCAGTACTTGCATGTGTGTACACACACACACACACACACACACACACACACACACACACATACACACACCTCCCCCCACCCCTTACAAACAATCTTTTGGACAGTAAGAAATTGTGCTTGGGGCTTGGGATATAGCCTAGTGGCAAGAGTGCCTGCCTCGGATACACGAGGCCCTAGGTTCGATTCCCCAGCACCACATATACAGAAAAAAAAACGGCCAGAAGCGGCGCTGTGGCTCAAGTGGCAGAGTGCTGGCCTTGAGCGGGAAGAAGCCAGGGACAGTGCTCAGGCCCTGAGTCCAAGGCCCAGGACTGGCCAAAAAAAAAAAAAAAAAAAAAAAGAAATTGTGCTTGATTCTTAAAAGGTAATGTTAGGTCATGATGTGTGTGTGTGTGTGTGTGTGTGTGTGTGTGTGTGTATGGAAAGGAGATCCAGGGTCCAACAAGACCAAGGAATGATGGAGCCCATGAATGATGGGTTCTCCTCACCTCTGTAAGAGATTTCTCTGGAACCCTCAATTGGTTATGCTGGCCCTACTCACCAAAGCTGGGGGTGAGGTGGGTTTCCTCTGGAAATGTGTAAAGGGGCTCAGAGAAAGTTTTCTCAGGAATTGGTGAAATTATGGGAAGGACTTTAGACTTTAATAAACCATAAAATCAAAGAATAGGGCCATGTTTAATTAGTTTTCAGATAATTATAACATCTGTATCAACATCATGAAACATATAGGCATACACGTATAAGCTACATCTACTAATTTTGTTTCCAGTTATAGCTATCCTTATTAAAAGACTTGAAGTTGATGGAAAAACATGAAAATGTAATGAGGGAAGGAAATCAAGTAAGTGAGAAAACTTAGGGAAGAAAGTAAATAGTCATAAAATCCCTCTGCAGAAATGCTGAGGGAAATGGAAAATTTCAAATTTTGCAGGCTTCATGTGGGTGCTAAGCATCCTGTAGCCAGGAGAAGAATGCCTGATAAGCATCCAGAACATCTGTGTCTCTAAGATACACGTTCCACCCAAAGGATCAGTAAGCTTAACTCTGCTCTGTATCCTCCTTAGTATTTGGTGGGTTTAGCCAACCTCGGCAGCAAAAGGGGATGATGACTTAAACCTGAGATATATGCATTAAACTTTTAACAGCATTTCTGTATTTGCAGATGTAGTCTTCAATTGCAGATGAAATTTAAGAAATCAACACTTCAGAGAGGAACCATGGATAAGCTGGATTAAACATTTACCCAGGCCCGCTGTGTACTTGACCATGTGTGTGGTGTCATGGCCTATGCCACTGCCCTTACTGATGTTAATATAGACAGCTGGCATGGACTAGAGACATACTGGTTTATTCTCTTGTACTCTTCATGGATCTTACAAATATTTTCTAGGCCCGTGGTGGTGCCAGCTCTTGCTCTGGATACTGGTGGTGCCAGAAGGACAAATTTCCTTGTCTTCAAGGGTCAAATGCCTGAAATATCATCATTGAAAAATGGTTCACAAAGGTAGACTCAGGATGTCTGGGAACCAATAGCTCACTTGAGTAGTTCAAGTAGCTGTTGATCACATGGAGGACTTGCCATTTAGCAAACACGTTGGAAAACACTGGCTTCCTCCCTCAGAGCTCACCTTTTGGTCCATCCAGGCATAGATGCAGAATAAAGCCTAGCTCTGTGTCATGGTAAAGCTAGATTAGGGTTCACCCAGTCCATAGCAGGTTGGACTCCCTCTCACATGTTTCCCAGATATGGGTAAGGAACTCCTCGGTGTGGGCCTAGCTAGACCTAGCTCTGGTGTGTGGCTTTTGTGACAAAGAAATTACTAAAGAATCTTTTACGTACAATGCAATCTTTCTGAAAAAGCTTAATTTGAAAACCCCAATAAGGCAGCCATTTTCTTATGCTGTAATGTGTTTGCTATTCCTCCTCTCCTTAGGCCTGGGTAATGATGGAACCCTCTCTCCTTCCTTGGGAACACACATGCCCTATTGGTTCTCTAGAATCCCACCACACTAACAAGCATGCAGTCCCTATGAGATAGATGCTACCGTTATTTTCACTACAGGGGAAACCGAGGCTGGGATTGGTCCAGCTCCAGATGCAGTAATCTTCTCCATTATATAGTTTTGCTTCTCAAATAGCCAGGACTTGGGAGAGTCTCAACTGTCAGGTGCTGGAAGAATGGAGGCCTTTGGCTCCATGGTCCTGGGGGCTCCCAATGTCCCAGTCTATATATATCCTGTCTGGCAGGGGTTGGCAGTATTGAAATGATCTGCTCACAAAAGCCATCTGAGACAGTCCCAGGAACTCATGTAAGTGGTGAGCTTCCTGGCCATCTACCTGGAGATTTTGCAGATGGGCCTGATAGAATCACATTTCTGAGTGTATATGGGTATCTGTGTCAAGACTTCCTCAAAGCGGATACCAGGAAACTGGCACTTGAAGGTGTGTGTGGGGAGAACAAGGGGAAGGAGTTAAATAATTGAAGAGAGGAAAGGGAAGAGAATGCATTCATAATATTCAATGCAAATCCTGAGAAAATTGAAGGGAGAGGTTGGGTTGGGAGGAATGGGGAACAATGATGGAAGGGATGAAACCAAATAAGAGGCATTATGCTCACACATTGGTTTGTTGAATGGCACCTCCTTTGTACAACCACTTGTTAGGAAAGATCAAATGTAAAAAAGGAAGGAAGAAGACAAGAGTCCTCAACAGATCGAGCCAGGGCTTATTCCTTGTGGCACCCAGCAGAAAAGCAAGGAGCGAGGGGCTTGAAAGTTTTAGGGTTGAAATACAGTTGAGCAGGAGAGTTTTGGGTTTGTAATATCCTTGTTGTTGCAGAAGGTCCTGTTTGGGGTTTGTGATGTCTTTGTACTTCTGGCAGATAAGGCCAGGGTGGCGTCTTGCTGAGAATAGCTCAAGGATAGGAATAAGAGTCCAGGGAGCAGATTGCTGGAAAGGTTCTCTGAGGGGAGGGTGGCAACATTAAGTTATGAAAGCAAAGCGGATTGCCACTATTACTTAAAGATAATAATAAAAAACAACCTTACCCAATGGTGTCCTTGAAATAAGTACATTTTAGTGTATGTGAGTTATAACTCAGACAAATTGATTTTAAAAGAGAAAGAAGAAAATGCATACCCCAAGTCCCTGAAAACCTGAATCCCAGGCCCTTTGATGCTCAGGTGTCCTTTGTGCCCCTTCAGGGCCCCCTTACACCATGACCTTCCCAGATATTTGGGAGCAGGCTGTGTGTTTAGGAATGAGACTGGAAAGCTTTGAACAAGCTCTGCCCTGATTGAATTTATGGGCGTTTATTATCTAAACCTGCTTCTGGTGCTTCTGCTGCTACTGAATTGGGTCGGGAACCAGGGAGTCAGCCAGCCCAGTCAGTCCAGCAGAAAACAGGAGGGTCTGCAGCCCTGAAATCACAGAGGTCATTGGACTTGTTACTTGCAAACATGGACAGGGAAGGCTTGGGATATTCTTCTCAACCATTTAGGGTGCTGAGGGTTCATCTGGGGTTCAATTACCTCAGTTTTCCATGAAGCCAAGTGGAGCAAGGACTTGGTGCCTCTGGGGATGAGGAGCAAAATTATGGGCATGTGAGCCTCAGTGTTGTTGTCTATGAAATGGGTACAGTGCAGCCTGGCTCATGGGAGGGGCTGCGTGTTGGGAACTCTTGAGTGACTCGTGTTTCCAGTGGGGCTTTCAGTGCCCCTCTTCTGTGTTGTGTCAACAGTGACCCCACATTTTCCGTTTTGAAGCTCTCCATGTCTCCAGGGATAACACTGCTTTGGACTTCACCATTGTGGAATGTAGTTTAACCCTCATCTAGAATGTTAACAACTAGTGTGCATAGGTGGATGCTGTGTGTGTGTGTGTGTGTGTGTGTGTGTGTGTGTGTGTCCTGGAGCTTAAACTCAGGACCTAGGTGCTGTCCTCGAGCTTTGTAGCTTTTTCTCAGGGCTTATGCTTTCCTACTTCAGCACAACTTCCACCTTCAGCTTTTTGCTAATTAATTGGAGATAAGATTCTCATGTACTTTTTTGCCTGGGTTGGCTTCAAACCATGATCCTCATATCTCAGCCTCCTTAGTGGCTAGGATTACAGGCTTGAACCATTGGCACCTGGCACACAGGTGGAATTTGTGTGTGTGTGTGTGTGTGTGTGTGTGTGTGTGTGTGTGTGTATGTGCTGGGGCTGTTGCTCAGGGTACTGTCTCAGCTTTTTCACTCAAGGCTAGAGCTCTACCATGTGAGCCACCGCTCCACTTCCAGCTTTTTTGCTGATTAATCGGAGATAAAATCTCACAGATTTTCCTACTCAGGCTGACTTTGAATTGCAGTCCTTGTTCTCAGCCTCCTGAGTAGCTAGAATTATGACTGTGAGCCATTGGCTCTCATCTTACAGGTGGATTTTTGTACCAATTTCCCAACATCCTCTCCTCTCTCTAATCATTACCTTGCAATACCATCTCCATAGCCCTTCCCTACTGTGCTGGAAATGATATTGTTAATTGTTTACTCACTTATCTCCCACAGATGGTAACCTTTTGTCTATGTTTACTGCCTTCCCCTTCAGCATCTAGAATGACTGGTGTCAGAGATACTGTGGTCCCCTGCAAATGTTTGGAGATGGAGTTCTGAGCCAATCACCTTTTCAGCACAGATGTTCTGGTCTGTTAACTGCTTGACAGAATTGTGCACAGGGCCAGCCCCTGTCAACAGATGGGCAGGGATGGGATCAGGAGGGATCCCAGGTGTCTGGCATGAATGGGACACTAGGGACACGGCTGTCTTTCTGCCTCCATTTGTGGCTGCTGATAGTCAAAGTATGAGCTGAGATGGCTTCAAACCAGGGGATGCCACCATCTATCTCTAGCATTCTCTTGTGGATCTGTCTTGAAAATGGATTTTTATGAAAGAGAGTTGTAATGGAAATGCCACATTGTGAAATGGAAGCCAAAGGTTGGAGGATGCCTTTAAAGCCTATTAGTAGTTTTTAAATTTAGAAAGCAAATTCGAAAGGGGGAATTGACAGTTTTATCTCTCTTCAATTTTCAAATAAGATAGGTCTTTCTTTCACAATAGGATTCTGGGAGAGGCCAATCAATTTCCTTTTGAGCAAAAATCCATTTGGTGTGAATGACCTTTGCCCTACTCCATGTGGGAAGGACAGGATGTTGCTATAAATCCTTGAGAGCAGCCCAACCTCTGTCTATTTTCTCCTATCCCATTCCTGCTCCATTTACTAAGGGTGAATATTCCAGAGTCAGTGAGCCCAACTTGGGGGAGTCCTCCTCCAGTATATAGTACTGTCAATATATGACCCCCAATTTTATGTCACTTCATAGATTGCTATGTTATTGTTAGCTTTCTGTTATCTAAGTGCATACTCAGAACATCAATTTATAAAGGGAAACAGATGATTTTGGTTCCCAGTATTGGGGGTCTTGATCTATAAGCAGTTGGACCAGTTTCTTCAGGCCTATAATTAGACAGTAAATCATAGCAGGAACATGTGGTGAAGCAACTTACCTCATGCCCAGGAGTCAAAAGGTAGAAAGAGGTAGGAATCCCACAATCCTCTTCAAAGGTTCCCCCCACCTCAATGACTTAAGGACCTCTTATTAGGCTCTTCCTACTAAAGTCATCACCACCTTCTCCAAGGTTTCAACACATAGCCTTTTAGGAGATAGTTAAGATCCAGATTATAGCATTTGGTAGCTCACAATCTGCTAGTAGTAGGGTGGGGTTGGCTGCCAGGACTGTCAGTTAAGATGCTGGAGCCTAGCGTATAAACCACAGTGTATGGAGGGAAGGGGCTTCTTTCTCTTGGGTCCAGAACAGATGCTCTCAGGCTTTACCTTTCCCTTATAGTTTCAATCTAAAAAAATAATCAGCACATTGCCTCTGGCAAAAGCTCTATGAAATCTAACAGGCCTCAGAAAAATCCCAAGATGTAGTTCCCCAGTCTACTTCTTGCACAGAAGCAGGAAGAACTGGATCTGTTGAACCTGGCATTCCAGGGCGGGAGCTTTGATTGTCTGTCAGTGAGGGAAGGGAGCTCTGTAAGCTACAAGTCAAGTGGCTTCCCAGACAAGGTGGTCATAAATTTCAGAGGATATGGGGGATGGAGAGGGAGAATAGGACTCCTCTCTGGAAGGTGGGAGTGGGCCAGTTGTGGAAATCCCATGTGGAGGCAAGTGTGTGTGTGTCTGTGTGTGCATGCTGTGGTGACCACTGAGGGAGGGAGTGAAGTAGGTCATGGAAAAGGCAGACTAGGAAACTGAACACTAGGGATCCAAGGTGAGTGGCTAGTAGAGGTAGAGCCAGAGGAAAATCTAGCTTAACCATGTCTGGAGCAGTTTAGAGGCAGAGGTGCAAGCTGGATGTTCACAATTGGCTTCTGGCCCGGTTGGTTTCCTAGAGGACTTGGTTGTCTGCAGTGGGATAGTCCAGCATAGACCCATGAGTGGGGCTTGAATTATCTTTATTCCTCCTATCCCGACTGTATTTCTTTCATAGGGAGATCCTTTCACCTCTGCACTGTGGCCCATGTTCCAGGACAGTAGTAATATTGGAGGAGGGGAGAGAGAGAGAGAGAGAGAGAGAGAGAGAGAGAGAGAGAGAGAGAGAGAGAGAGAGAGAGAGGAGAGAGAGAGAGAGAGAGAGAGAGACAGAGAGACAGAGAGAGAGACAGAGAGACAGAGAGAGACAGACAGAGATAGAGAGAGAGAGAGAGAGACAGAGAGAGAGAGAGCACACCAATGTTTTCTGATGGCTATGGAGCCTTCTTCCATTGAATTCACCTTTAGGACTAAGAAGTAGTTACATAGGATCACACTCAAGTGTTTCAGATGGAAAAAGTCATCTTTGTTCTGATGACTCAGAGGAATCTCTCATAAAGTCACAAAAAGAAATGAATGAAAACAATAGGCCTCCCTTACTCTACACAAAGAACCCTGTGTGCCTGACCTTAGGGAACCTGAAAGCAGAGGATGTTAGGCATGGAACCCATTTCTTATCCACCTTTCCATTGGGCAATAATGACGTGTTTTTAAATGGTTTTGTTACTGGATACCTTTTCCTATAACTAAAAGTGATTTATACCGAAAAGCAAAGAAGATATAGATATACCATAACCTAGAAAATTGCATGATTTAGTGCTTCAAAACCTGTGTTTAGCTGGTCACTGGAACTCCTCTGGTGTAGGACCACAGTAATCTCTGTAATTTCTCCCAGGATAAATATATTAGGAATGGTCTTTAAAAGAGATTTAAGCGTTATATATTCTCTGTGTGTCATTGTTCATCATAATAGAAAAACACCAACATACAAGGCATTGTGCAAACCTATGTAATCCATGCCAAAGCTTGTGAGCTGCCATTAGCTTTATTTTGTGAAAAATATTGCAGATTCAGAGACTGAACCAAGTGGTTGATATCAGCCATGGTCAAACCCAGGGGTACCCAGAAGTCTTTGCCAGGATGCTGCTTCCCTCCTCTCATTCAAGGAGGAATGAGCAATGCCTTCAGCAGAGAATTCCCAGTTCCCCCCCCAACCTGGTAATTCCTAAGAAACATGATACCAGTATCATTAATTAATAAAGCCACCAATTTCCTCCAGAAAATCTAGCAATTGAGAATTATAAGCTTGTAAGTGACACATTTTTATTTAATTACAAAGGCTCCCGAGATGGAATGTAATTTCATGCTACGTCTCCTTGACTCACTTATTACTTTAAAGCAACTATGTCAGTGAAAGTATTTAAAAAAGAAATTGCTCCAGGGAATATAAAAATCTTTGGATGTTTGCATCTAAATAAAGTGGCAGTACCATTAAAGAACAGATAAAGGAATATTATTAAGCACTCTATAATTGAAGTATTGATTCTTTCTGCATGAATAAAAAGCAAAAAAGTATTAATTAGTGATTAATATAATCTAAGATTAGGCTAGAAAGATGTTCAAGTGGAACACTCAATCTAATATTGAGCAGTAGATTGTTTTCCAATTAGAAGGTTTATATTTGAGAGGAATTAGAAAAAGTGAAGTCAATGTTTCTATTCAATTGAAAGCTGGAATTTCTCTCTCTCTCTCTCTCTCTCTCTCTCTCTCTCTCTCTCTCTCTCTCTCTCTCTGTGTCCTGGGGCTTAAAATCAGGGCCTGGGATCTTTACCTTAGCTTTTTACCTCAAGGCTGGTGCTCTACCACTTGAGCCACAGCTGCAATTTTGATGTTGATGGTTAAGTGGAGATTCGAGTCTCATGGACTTTTCTACCAGAACTGGCCTTGAACAGCAATCCTCAGATATTAACCTCCTGACCAACCAGAATAACAAGCCTGGATCATAGCCGCCAGCCTGGATTCACTTTTTATAGGACTTTGGGACCTTCTTCTTCTTTTTAAAATTCCTATGAGCTTCTGGGGCTTCCAGGAAGAACAAACGAAATGCTGCTATTTTACACCGGAGTAAATATCAGGTTGTGCTTGGCTAAGCATCAGACTCATCTGAAGCATTCAAACTCTAGGCCCAGCAAGCCCTCGGTGGATGGACCAGCCCTCAGATCTCATTCTTCTGTCAGTGGCTTCCAGATGCAGAACATTATCTTGGATTTCCCCCCTTACCACCACCACTACCAGTGGAGCTCAGAACACAACGTTGAGCAGTGTGGAGAAAGGCTAGGAAAAGGGACAGAAAGCAGGGCTTTGAGGCGCAGAATTTGAACCCTAGAGTTGCCATTTAACCATTGCAAATCATAGTACTGTCCTAACCAAGAATCTGCCCTCTGAAACTTCTTTCTATCTTTGTGGATACTTAGTTGACCTTTTGTTTGTTTACCTTCAAAGTAGACATGTGTACCTGCACAAAGATATAAATAAATCCAACAACATGAACCAGGTTGAACCATGAACCATGGGAACCAGTTTAACTCCATATAACAAGCTGTTTTTTTTATACCTGTTAAGGCTGTTTTCCAGGGAGCTTGACTGGGTTTTGTACGTCCCTAGTGGTGGTAAGAAATGAAGGCAGTGTTTAAATGGAGTTTCATGGCACAGTTTGCTTGTACTGTAGGAAAGGTTCAATACTCTGAGGATTATGCAGTTCATTTGCAAGCTCTCAACCCAATGTCATAAAAAGTACTTAAAAAAGCAAACAAAAAAATCAAAAGCATGCTGAAGTTGAACCCAAGTAGAGTTGCTGAATCAGAGCACTTGCATGTGGAGTATTTTGGGATGTTGGAGAATCCATAGGATTTCTAGTGGCCTAAAGTGCTGCTGGCTGTGTGTCCAAGAGAGCTGGGGTGGGATGTCTTACACATTATCCATGAGGGTGCCTGTGAGGAGTTCTTTGAGCAGGAAGGAACTGGAAGATTCACAAGCAAGGTCTGGGGACTGGGGATGTAATCTTTTTTTCTCCCAAACCAAAAAACTTGGTATGAGATTCCTGCCAGGGATAAGGTATTGCTAACAAATGTAAGTGTGATTCCTAACAGAGTTGGGTTTAACTCCCCTGTCAATCACAGATGGCTCTGATTCTAAATTATTGGAAGGGGATTGTGTGAATTAGAACTTCTCCATTAGTGGAAGTGGTTAGAGACCTTAAGTAGCAAGGCAGATGGAGCTACAAAAGCAAAAGTTGGACAATGAGTGAGCAATACCCATCTCCTTTTCTACCTCAGCCATGAGAAGGGTGATCCAACTTATTATTATGACAGGTTTTTTTCTTTTTTGTGTATGTATGTGTTTATGTGAGTCTTGGGGCTTGAACCCAGGGCTTGGGCTCTGCCCCTGAACATTTTTGCTCAAGGCTAGTGCTCTACCATTTGGGCTACACCTTCACTTCTTTCCTCCAACCTTTAAACAAAGTTACATGGAGAGTGGCAGGTTCCACCCCCTCACGAGTGGGATGGATGACTTCTTGGGAAGATGTACTGCTGGAACGGCCCTCTTGGGTGGTTTCTTTGATGAAGGTCAGGGAGGATGGCTGAGTCCCCTTCAGGAAGTGCACTTCTTTGCCAGGAAGCACAGCTGGGTTCTGGACAATCGGTTTGCATGGCAGAGGCTGTACTTCTGCCTCTTTCTATTAAGACCAGATTTAAGTGGCAGGACCAAGTAGATAGAGCCTCGGTGCCTATTATAGGCAGCATGCCACCCCAGCAGGTGGGCAGAGTGGGGGCAGGTGCCAGGGAAGCAGAGGTCTGAGGATTTAGATCCAGACACCTGTCACCATACAGAAGCACAGCCCCTGGGGCTGAGTCCTGCTCACAAATAGAGGCTGGGGAGGGAAGCCTACTAGCTTCTGTCACTTTCTATCCAGGAAGCTGCTGCTTCTAGAGTCTGGATTCTTGGTTGGATTTGACTTTCATTTCTTTGCCTGTTGAGATAAGAGTTGGCCATGAGCATTTCCTCTTGAGGGGATGCCAGGACTGAGCACTAATAAGTCACTCACTGTTCCCTTCATGGCGTAGGAATCCTAGGGCTGCTGTTGTATTCTCCAGCAAGCCATTTCTGCTTAGATACCTGTGATAAACTGTCCTAAAACTATAGTTCCATTCTTTCTCAGATGCATGTTTTGAGAGGAGTTCTACTGTCATCAGAGGATGAGGGGGGCTTGGCTTGGATGAGAGCAGGTTCTTCCCTCCACAGCAGAACCTCTGTTTGGCAAATGGGAGTGAATGAATGTTGTATTCTCAAGTTTCATACATTAAACCTAACCCCCAGGGTGATGGTGTTAGGAGATAGGGTCATTAGGTCACAAGGGTGGATCCTTTGTGGATAGAAGTAGTTCCCTTATAAGAGACCCAAGTGACCTGCCTCACCCCTTCCATCATGTGAGGACCTAGGAAGGAAATGACTATTTGTGAATCAAGGCACCACTGTCACCAGACACCAATTTTTCCAATGCTTTATTGCAGACATCCCACCCTCCAGAACTGTGCATCTCTATTGATACAATCCGTGCAGCTTACTGAAGTGGCTATCGGAGCCCATATGGACTAAGGCAGTACACGTGTCTACAATTATTATGATAATATCCTCAGACTGACTAGGGTGAAGCTTGTGTGAAGTATGGAGATACTGTAAGACAGTCTCTTTTCCTTGCTAAATGTACAAGGTAAGGTGTGGGAGAGGTGTTCCTTTTGATCCCAGAATCTGTAGAAAAATTTTTTGTTATCCTTTTCTTCAAATGGTGACTAAGATTGTTTCCTCCTGTGAACAACATAAACTGGATAATTTATACTCTATCCCTTCTTGCTTTGACTGTTAGGAACTCAGCACCAAATTTGCAAAGTAGTTTTCATGACACTACTGTAGTCAACTACTTCTCCCCTGGTATTGTTATACTATTCTAGTAATGATTTGTCTGCTCCTGAATTAAGAAAAAATACATTTCTATGCTGTTTACTGAACTTACAGATAGACTGTGTTGTTACAGATCCTCACAGAAGTGGTGGGAAAATCTATAAATACAAACACCAGGCTTTCAGGTGGATCTTGTTTGTTTTCTGTTTTTTCTTGAGACATGAGAAAAATAAGTGACAGATTCTAAAATCATCACCATGCAAACATTTCAAAATAGGTGCCAAACAATTGGCTGCCAGATTCTTGAATTTGCCACTCAGATTAAGAATATCAAACTATCTGGAGGGTGGAGACAAGCAAAGACTAGGGAGAGAGATTTCTCTGAGGATAGTCTGTCTTTTTTGTCATAGTCAGGGAGCTTTCCTTCTATTTTCAGTTCCCACTGAGTCAAGAGCAGACAAGGGTGTCAGTAGGACTTATCAGGGTTTGAGCTGTTCTCAGCAGCAGGGGGTGCTGTGACCCTCTCCACCCCCACAGAGATGGTCTTGGGCAGTTGTCTGCAGCTATTTGGGACCTAGAAAGGAGCACTGCAGCCAGGCCACCTTCTTTCCAGATTATTCAGCAATGTGAATTTGCTTCTCATGGACTAACAGGGGTGAGCTTCATAAGATGGGGTTGACCTAGAGCCACTTAACATTCTGCCTGAAAGGACCAGATAGGAGAGTAATGGGCAAGAACTGGATCCGTGAGCGTCTAGACACCTGAGCAGGCAGGGCCCCAGCACCCATGTCCAGGGAAGTGTCTTCAGAAGTCACCATGTCTCCCATGGAAGCCAATCAGCTCTCAACATTTTGGGGCCAGAGAGGACAAGGCCATCTGCCACAAGATGGACAATTAAAATCTTCCACCATGCACCAAGATCAACTCAAAATGGATTAAGGACCTCAACATCAGACCTGAATCCTTGAAACTACTGAAGGACAGAGTAGGAGAGATGCTAGAACTTATAGGCGCAGGAAGGAACTTCCTGAATAGAGTCCCAGGGGCACACAGATAGGGGAGAGTCTCAACAAATGGGACTACTAAAAATAAAAAGTTTCTGCACAGCTAAAGACATAGCCATCAAACTAGAAAGACAGGCAACCATATGGGAAAGGATCTTCACCAGCACAGCAATAAGCAAGGCCTAATATCCGTTATCTACAGAGAACTAAAAAAAACACAACCCCCTCCAAACCCAGTAAACCAATTATTAAATGGGCAAAGGAGCTAAAGAGAGTCTTCACAGGAGAAGAGATAAAAATGGCAAAGAAACATATGAGGAAATGTTCAACATCCCTGGCAGTAAAGGAAATGCAAATAAAAACAACCCTGAGATACCACCTCACTCCAGTTAGAATGGCCTATACTCTGAACTCAGGCAACAACAAATGCTGGAGGGGGTGTGGGGAAAGAGGAACCAGTCTCCACTGTTGGTGGGAGTGCAAATTAGTACAAGCACTTTGGAGAACAGTATGGAGGTTCCTCAAAAACCTCAGCATAGACATAACCTATGACCCAGTCATACCACTCCTAGACCTCTATCCTGAACAACAGGTCTCAGGATATCAAAAAGACACATCTGCACATCCATGTTTATCGCTGCACAATTCACAATAGCCAAAATATGGAAACAACCCAGATGCCCCACTACAGATGAACGGATCCAAAAAAATGTGGTACCTATACACAATGGAATACTACATAGCAATTAGAAATGATAAAATATTGGTATTCGAAGGGAAATGGTCAGAACTTGAACAAATAATGTTGAGCGAGACAAGCCTAGAACACAGAGCACAAAGGGGCATGGTCTCCTTAATATATGACTGTGGGGTGGGGGTGGGGCAGTAGAGACCAGCTCTGAGAAAAAAAAAACTTCTTTTCAAATGGTATTTCCACAGGTTTGGGTCAGTGACCTTACATTATGTATCTAAAACCAAACAACTACTAAACATAAAGAAGGTCTAGAATAGACCTATCAGTGGATCACAATAGCTCAACAGTTATGTACATATGATCATATAAGATGAGGATAAGCAAAAACAACTGCAAGAGAAGGGTGCAAGAGGATTCTATTGTTGATGTTACATTTAACACCACGTGGCATACGCCACGTGGTTACTGTATATGATTTTGGTACACTGGGTATTATATATGCCTACCTGATCTAGGGAAGGGAAAGAAAAATGAGGGTGTAGGCTATCACAAGAAATGTACTCTCTGCCTTATTATGTAACTGTACCCCTTTTGCACAACACCTTGTCAACAAAATTTAATTAATAAAAAAACACAAAACAAAAAAAAAGTGAAGGGATAGCACCCAGGCTTGAATTCAGGCCCCAGAACCAAAAAATAAAAAAAATCTTCCAATCTATCCACCAACCTTGAGGGGCCTGGGGGTCTCTGAGCCTGGGTTCCAGGGGGAGAGACTGCAGGTCTTCTCTGGACATGGCCCACACTCCCAGCTCTGCTGAGCATATAGTAACATCTGCTGGCTTACAACTGTGATTGAGACCTCACTGCCCTGGAACATACAAGTGTCTGGGAGAGAGGAGAGAGTCCCAGCCTTCACAGGGCAGACAAAGGACCACCTTGCCCATCCATTTGAAAGCAGGCAGCAGGAGGCTCAAGTAGCATTTTGTTTCTGATGATTTCCTATGAGTTCCACATGTTTCCAGTGCAGATTGTGTTGGTTCTATATATGGAAGGAGGCATGCAGGCCTTCTGGCCTTCCATCAGAGAGTTTGCTTTTAGTGCAGTAGCATCAAGGTCCAGCCTTAGGCAAAGAATGTTCACTTTGATTCCTCCCCACCTTGTCTGGTCTGGCCTAACTCCTGATCTTCTCTCTCCTTTCCTCTCTACTCTGGTATATTTTACTTCCCATCTTGGCCCATACAGTGTGGGTTTGTTAATATAGTGACATGAAGAACTGACTCTGGATAGAATCACAGGCAAGAGCCTGGCACTCAGAGCAGGTGCAGCAGGCTCTGCTCCTAAATCCTCTCCACATCCAGCCTCCTCAGTGCCTTGTGGGCTTCCACCCACCGCCAGACCTTTGTCTGCCTTTGCTTGTTGTCTCTGAAGCCTGGAAGCCTCTCTTAGCAGAGTCAGTGAGGAGACTTCAAGGAAAGGACTTTCCAGAATCAGGCTCCATGGTGGATCCTTTAAAGTCTTCTCACCAGAGCCTTGGAGATTCTGGGCTGGGGTGTGCCACTCAAGCCAGGCCAAGTGCACTGGAACCACCCAATAAAGAGAAGTTCAGAGACAGTGAAATTTGCCCAAGATTATGTAGCAAAAGTGAAAGGAGCTGGGACTGGGGTCCATGTCATTGCCTGGGATGGGGGAGGGGCAGTGCTTTGTTCCTCAGCTATACCTTCTCTCTTCTTCCAGGTCAGATGTTAGAAGGGCAGTGAGGAAGGAGGAGGGAGCTTGGGGGAATTCAGCTGGTCTTGGGGTAGAATACTTTAAGGCATGGAGTGGGTGTGGCAACTTTGAGGGGGAAAGCAGCAGGCTGAGTCTCTTCATAGGAAGTCAGCAGGAAGAGGGTCTGTGAGGGCAGCTACTGCCCCCACCCCACACATGGTGACATGCTGTGGCTGTGCAAGTGACAGAGGTTCTGATGCCTCTGTAGTGTGAGTGGTTCACACTGAGCTGCAGTGTCTTTGTCAGCCCTGTTTTCCAACCCAGCTTAGTATCAGTATATCTCCTGAGCCTGGGGATATAGATTGGAGAGCAGAGCCTGGATTTAGAGAAATCAAGAAAGTGGAAACTCCAGGGCAGCCATGCTAACAGAAATCAGTTCAGGCCGCAAGTGTTGTCTGAAGGTTTCTAGTGGACGTGTGTGTGTGTGTGTGTGTGTGTGTGTGTGTGTGTGTTTGTGTGTGTGTGTGTGTAAGAGAGAGAGAGACAAAGAGAGGCAGAAAGAGACAGAGAGAGAGACAGAGAGACAGAATGAGAAAGAGAGAGAGACAGAGAGAGAAAGAGAGAGACTAATGGTTTATGCTTGTAATTTTAGCTACTCAGAAGGCTGAGATCCTCAGATCCCGTTTTGGAGCCAGCCTGGGTAGGAAGCCTGTGAGACTCTTACCACTCTTATCTCCAATTAACTACCAAATAAGCTGGAAGTGAAGCTTAATAGGCTTAAGTGGTTGAGTGCTAGCCTTAAGCACAAAAGCTCAGGTACAGCATGCCCAGGCTATGAGTATAAGCTCCAGGATCAGCATGCACGCTAGTGCATACACACACACGAATACACACACACGAATGAGGGGTAGAAAATGGACAGAAGAAGGGTTGGAAAATGCAGTCATAATATTTAATGTATACATGTGAAAATGGAACTAGGTAAATTGAGGTGATTGGTGGAGTTGGGAGTAATGGGGAGAACAATGAAATGGGTGACATTGATCAAGATGTGTTGTACATATAAACTGACATATTGAATTGAAATACCTTTGTACAACTACTTAGAGAGAAAAAAAGAGACAGTCTCAAAAAAGTGGAATTCATTATCATAGTATAGTTTATTTTATCTAGTTTATCAATATATTAATTTTAAACATATACCTGATGCAAAAATTCACTGAAGTATTTTGCCACATTTTGGGCCTGTCTTGAATCTGGTGTGTTTGTTTACACTTGTTTGGACCAGCCATGTCTCAAGCATGCTTCATGGCCACAGTGGTTTCCATGCTGGACTGTGCAGGTGTAGAGAACTCCTGGTTTAGGCTGGAGAGCACAGAATGCAGGAGTCGTTCTGGCCCCGTGGGGGTTTGGTGAGACCCTGGTAAGTGTTCCTAGGCTTAGGAAGTGCTTTTTTTCTAAATTACTTTATTGTTGTTTTAAAGGAGATGGACGGTGGAGTTACCTACATGCATCAGTTAATAAGTATATTTTCTTTTGCGTAGTAGGGAGTGATCCCGAGTATCCTCAAGCAGAGAGAGCAGGGGTGGCCAGGGGCACAGTGCCTGAAGTCTGCACTGACTGCAGATCCCTAGGAGCACAGGGCTGTCCAGGGGACCTCAAGCTGGCCTTCCCAGGGCCATGGCTGGTCCTGCCTGATTCTCAGTAAGCAGATGCTTGGGCAGGGGCAGAAGTGAACTTTCTGAAGATTGTTTCTGTCCCTCTGATCTCACCAGCCTGCAGATTTTAGGACATCCTCTACTGCCACAGCCTATAGAAGGTAGATGTGTAATAGCTTTGGTTGGCTGAGTCTACAGCCAGCTAGGGGAACTTGCAAGCTGACTCAGCATCTAGCTTGGCTGCCATTATTTGTGGCACTGGCAAGTCTGGTGTCTGGAAAAAATGGGCACACAAGGCTGCTAAGAGGTTTGCTTGACATTTCTTCTAGTCTTTTTCTTATTAGGCTCCTGTGATCACTTGCTGGCTTGCTCCTGGGTATGCAAACATGAACATACAGTGAAAGTTGCCCATGAGAACAGGAAGATATTGTGCCATTTGTTTTCATGTCTCATCCCTTGTGCTGGCTTCTTTTTCTCCCTCTTCCATCCATTCCTCCCTCCGATAGCTCCTGTTCTGGTATTGTAAATTTCATCTAGGCAGAGAAAAATCAGTTTGGCAAAGTGTATCCCCAGAGAAGCCCTGAGATGGAACCAATTGTGGTTTCTCAAAATACTCTGCTCTGCAAACTTCTAGATCTCAGGGTGGTACCTTTTGCTCCTCTTCTCTGAAAGGTATTTTCTTTTATTTTTTTCAAATTTTTATTATCAAGCTGATGTACAGAGAGGCTAAAGTTTCATATGTTAGGCATTGGATACATTTCTTGTACTGTTTGTTACCTTGTCCCTCATACCCCCCACCCTCCTCTCCCTTTCCCTTCCCCCCTTGAGGTGTTCAGTTCACTTACACCAAACAGTTTTGCAAGTATTGCTTTTGTAGTTGTTTGTCTTTTTTTTTTTACCCTGTGTCTCTCAATTTTGGTATTCCCTTTCAATTTCCTACTACTTCTAATACCAGTATACATGGTTTCCAATATACTCAGATAAGATTACAGAGATAGTGTAGGTACAATCACAGGAAGGTGATACAAGAACATCTGAAAGGTATTTTCTCACCTTGGCTGACTGTTAAACTAAAAATGTTCTAGTTGCTCTTCACTTATGCCTTGAAGCTCCTCCCTTCTAGTGGAAGAGCCAGTGGCTTTGGGCTCTGTGCTGGTTGTGTTTCAGCGTATGACACGGGCATGGGTGCTGACCCCTACCCCTCCCCGACTGCTGCCACCTCAAGGGAAGGAGCTGCTGCCCCCCTCCATGCTCATCCCATTCCCAGTACTTAGAACAACCACACAATGTGTGTGTGTGTGTGTGTGTGTGTGTGTGTGTGTGTGTGTCCTAAACTAAATGGATTTTAGGGAAGCAATTCATTGCCTCTAAGGATTATTTCCCTTTAGGAAGTGAGGGACAGAATGCTTAACATCAAGGAAGCCTTGGAATTTGAATTTGACCTTGAGCATCTGCAGATTTCAGGAACCATGGGAGGCTATGGCTACCGAGGAACAGATGTTTCTGTATATAGTATACGAAAACACAAAAAGTTATTTGTTTAGCCATGGTGCTGGTGGCTCACACCTGTAATCCTAGCTGCTCAGGAGGCTGAGATCTGAGAAACATGGCTAGCCTAGGAAGACATATTCAGGAGGCTACGTCTAATTAACCAGTAAAAAGCTAGAAGTGGAGGTCTGGCTCATGTGATAGAGCTCCAATTTAACCACGAGTGAAAAAGCCAAGTGAGAAGCAAGAATCTCTGAGTTCAATCTTCAGTATGCATGCGCGTACACAGACAGAAAAAATATTGAAAGTAGCTTTGTTTACTCGATGACTACAAATGAAAGGGATATTCAGGTTGGATGGCTCATATCTGTAAATCCTAGCTACTCAGAGGCAGAAATCAGGATTGCTGTTCAACGTAGCCCAGGCAAAAAGTTAGTGAATCAGTGAGACCTTGTCTCAACAAAAAAAAGCCACATGGGTGGCATACATAGGAGGATTGTAGCCAAGGTTGACCATGGGAAAACATGTGAGACTTTATCTGAAAAAGAACCAAAGCAAAAGAAGGCTGGTGGTATGGCTTAAGAGACAGGACCTCTGCCTTGCAAGCTTGCGACCAGGAGTTCAAATGCCAATACTACAAGAGAAAAAGATACCTACTCTTACTTAGATCCATATGCAAAGTACACTTTTTGTATGGAGGGACTGACTGGCTGAAGAGAAATTCATTTTGTAATTATTTCATATATGGACAGGAGTTAGAAATTTAAGAAATTGGACAAAGGTAATGTTTTTAGGGTCGACAATGCAATAATTTGGAGTGTTAAGGCAGGGATAAGAGACTTCATAGGTTGTGAATTTTCCCAGTGACACCAGTGGATTGATTAATTGATGAACTTTTACCATCATGAATCACATATTAATCTCATGTTTAAAGAATGGACTTCTCAAATGAAATTCCATTTCAAGGTTGAAATGTATATTGGTAAAAGCAAAATTGAGAGTTCCCCGAAGTGCTACAAGTGGCTGGAGTTTGGCACAGCTCGGGAAGGAACTCGATTATGGCGGTGTCTCTAGGGGGAAGGTGTGTATATTGATTAGTTCTCCTTCAGATGTCTGCCATGTGTTTGAAAAAGGCTACTTCTTACATGGTTATTGATGCTAGGATTATTTTTCTGTTACTTCTTCCACTTTACATGGTGTTTTGGACTGGCTCTGTGAGGACTCAAAGAAAAGCAACAAAAAATGCAATAGATCAAAGGAAATGACAGCAGAGGTGGCCCTTGAGAGAGGTGGCTTGCATGTTGGAGGAAGCCTAGGTATGAGGAACAGGAAGGCTTGGCTTTGAATCTTTATCCCAACATACCTGGGAGTAGCTGCTGTCAACTCCTGTGCTTTGCCAGCTTATCTGAGTAAAGGGACCAGAATGGCTGCCTTCAGAGATCAGCTTCCTGGAGCCTGGCCCACTGGTTTGGGTCTTGCTGCTGTATCTAGGATGACAAGACACACAGAATCTTCTTGTGGACTCTGTCAGGCTCAAGATAGGCTCTTGGGAGACTCAGGAGGAAAAAATGGATAACTAAATTCCACACCAAGAAAACTCATTCCTTCCCAAATCCTGAACCCACCAATGGCTGAAAAAAGGTCATTGTTTTAACCAAGTAGGTAATTCTCTCATCCTGAAAAGAGTAACTACTTTGGGTTTATGTTCTCTTTCACACAATGTGCAGAGTTTATATGCTACAGTGTTAATTAAAATTTTATTATTTGATAGAAATCGATGTTTCTAAGTGCCTTGTATAAATTCAAGGCAGATCCTCCTCCTCCTCCTCCTCCCAGTCCCCCTCCCCCTCCCCTCCCCCTCCCCCTCCCCCTTCCCCTCCCCCTCCTCCTCCTCCTCTCCCCTATCAGTCCAAATCAGGGTTTCAGGGGATTGGATGATTTAATTCTGATATTTGACTGGCAGGTTCTGTCCTGAGGAGAGCTGTGGCAGCGGAGGATTACTGGGGCTGGTTTCTGAGTTTCTTTCTGTGGCCGAAATAGCTCTTTATTTCCAAGGGAAAGAGGGCTAAGAATTATTGCTATCAGCTGGCTAGCTCACACTGGGCAGAGCACCTCTCAGAGCTGGCTCTAGTCTCGGCTTTGAGGGGAGACTGCTGCCTCCATCCTCATGGATCCTTGGACCAGTTCCTCCATTAGGTTCACATGGTTGTCTGGGCTCCAAACAGGTTGCAGGACAGCTTGGCTGACGTTCCCATTTTCAGTGGCCTAAAAGCAGTTTGGAAGTGAGGGCTATGCTTGTTCTGGCAAAGAATATATTTTAAAGTTGATTTTTTAAAAAAAACCAAGATACTCTAATAGCCATGTATTGAAGCAAATGTTTCCGACTAAGGAAAAGACTTGAGACTTGATTGTCGGCCACCAAACTTGTGGTTACACAGCTTCATTTATTTTCTCAGCATTTATTTGTCAGAAAGTCCATGATATTGGCTTTTATTTTTACTTATTTATTTTTTTTGCTGCTCTGGCTGGCTTTGAACCATGATCCTTAGATCTCAGCCTCCTGAGTAGCTAGTATTATAGGCTTGAGCCACTTGTACCCAGCTGACACTGGTTTTAATAAGGAATTTGTTACTTGCTAATGCATAACTAGATTGCTTTCCTCAATACCAGGACTCTATTGTCAGCCTCCCTTTTGGAGTTAATAGAGGACAAAGTGCCATCAGGCTCATAAAATTTAGGGGATTTCATTAGTATCCAGATAAGCTGTCTGGCATCATAGGTTTTGGGCAGGGTTGCCTGCTGTTTGTCTAGATGCTCAGTGGACTGTTCCCAGGCTGGCCTTGCACTTTCAATCCCTTTTGTCATCACCTTCAATAGAAAGTCTTCCAGTTGGAGCCAGCTTGCCTTGATTGTCACTTGCCACATATTCGTCCAGGGAACTCCCTTCCAATTCTCTAGCAAACATGTGGCATTGTGGGGGTGTTCAGTCTGCCATCTTGGCACTTGACCGCACTAATGCCAGACCAAATAAATAACATGAGTGACATAGATTATACACCAATTAGGTGAAAAGCCAAATGTTCAGAGACAAAGGGATTGCTGTCATATGTGGTTATATTGAGTGATCCAATCTGTAGAAATGTCTGTATTGTGATTTAATCTGTAGAAATGTCTGTATTCTTGTGTGTATGTGTGTGTGTGAGAGAGAGAGAGAGAGAGAGAGAGACAGAGACAGAGATAGAGAGACAGACAGTACTGGGGCTGGAACTCAGGGCCATTTACCTTCACTTGACTTTTCTGCTCGAGGCCGGAGCTCTTCAGTCATGTCTCCATTTCCAGCTTAATAAAAACTGGCTAACTGGCTTCAAATTATGATCCTCAGATCTCAGCCTTTTGACTATCTGGGATTACAGATGAGCCACCAGCATCCAGCTGAAATGTCTATATTTTTGCTTGTCTTGGAGCAAATTTGACTCTACATTCTTAGATCTCTTGTGCATTGTGGTTCTTTAGTCAGAGAATGACTAAGTGTACACAAAGAATGACTAAATGTACATACAGCTGCCTCTCATCACTGTCTATTTTTCCTTCCTTTGTGAGCACAAGGACATCATACTTCCTCAATCCTTTCAGTTAGACTGTATGAACTTCCAGGCAAAGAAATGAGGATGGACATACTGTATGTCAATTTGGCTGAGAAAGTCACGAGCCTGCATGTGATTCTCATAGTCTCTGTCTTTCTTCTGCTGTACTAGGTCTGGAAGACTCCTGCACATGTGTAGATACATAAGGTCAAGGTCAAACATAAGGTCAAAGACTGGATCACCAGAGATGCAGAGAGCCTCCCAGAGCCATATAGGACCAAGCAAGAGATGGATTTCCATAGTGTTCAACCATTATGGTTTGGTGGTTATCTGTTGTCACAGCGTATGCTTCTCTTGTCCTGACAACTAAGCTAAACAGGGCTTTGGTAGGTGCATGTGTGCAAGTGTTTGCACATGAGTCTATGATAGACAGGGACTTGAAAGAAGGAGGCTTCCAAGAAAATTCTGTGGCTAGATGAAAATAGTGATTCATGCAAGGCAGAGCTTGGTTTTCTAGTAGGACTGAAGAGGAGGAAAAGAAGGTTTACATTGGAGAGTATGTGGACATGTAGGTTGGTCTACAATTGATGGAAGAAATGGAATAATTCCTTATGTTTCAAAGTTACATCACATGCAATTTGAGAAGCCACTTGCTAAGGCTGACTCCTAGGATCAATATCCTCCATTGAGGCCTTATTATTACAGGGCACTCAGGTTTAATTTCACATTCCTTGGCCCATTGCCTGAGATCTCCCAAGGGAGGCAGAGTCAGCCAGTTCAGAATTAACCTCCTGTTTCCAGGCATTGGCATCTCTCAGCCAGTGTGGAAAGGGCCTGGCTTGCAGATGGGATCTGCTTCCCAATGTGCATGGTGTGTACATTCCTTCACTGGGTCCCTCTGCAGGGCCATGCACCAGGCACCACAGTGGGGCCTTGTTTGCTAACAACATTTACAGCTGAGTTCCCTGCATTCCCACTCCCTGGTCGAGGTATCCTGGGATCACTTCTGAAAAATCTCCTCATACTCGAATGCTTATCTCAGCGTGCTTCCAGGGGAGCCCAAAATATGGACAATTGTCTTTGTGGATGGCTGTCCTTACCAACAGATGTAAATAGAAATAGAAATGGGATTTTGTTACATTGAGAAAGACAACTGTTTAGATATTGTCTTCTATTGGCATGACACTCCATAATTTCTACTATCTTTTCACATATAATTAAAACAACCACTTTATGAGACAGATTTCACCTCAGCTTCACAGAGAAAAGTTTAAAGAAGTTAAGCCTCATGACTAGAGCTCACAGGTAGAAGGAGTTTGCAGCTGAGATGCCAAGGGAGATCACTGGCAGTGGAGGAGGAATCCCACATGCTGGGGACTTTGTCTCAGAGCAGGCCTCTGCCTCTGAGTGTCTTGTCCCCCTGGAGAGATTCAGCCATTATTCTTCATTCACCCCAGTGGCAAATTGTGGCTAGAGATGGGTGGACATAGAATAGGCTGTACTACTCCATTCATGGGAGTTTAAAGGGATTCCTAGACAAGCCAGCTACCAGTGGCTCACACCTGTAATCCTAGTTACTCAGGAGGCTGAGATCTGGAAACTGAGGTTCAAAAAGAGCTTGGGCAGAAAAGTCTGTGATACTCTTTACCTAACAAGGAAAAATCCAGAAGTTGAAGTGTGGTTCATGTAGGGTCCCAGCCTTGGGCAAAAACCTTAGGGAGAGTATGAGGCCTTGAGTTCAAACCCCAGTACTGGGGAACAAAGACTTCCTAGAAATAACATCACTGTGAGCCTTCCTGGGAATTTCACCCCTAATTTCAACAAATTCTTTTAAACTTGGGACATGTGGTTTATGTATTCATCAACTCCAGCTGCCACACAAAGTACAACAGACTGTGTGGCTTAAATTTATCTTCTTACTGCCCTGGAAGCCGAAGCCGAAATTAAGGGATGGCTGGGTTTGAGTCTCCTCTCCATGGTGAGCAGCTGGTCTGTATGCTCCCTGTGTCCTCCCACAGCCTTCCCAGTGTGTGTGTGTGTGTGTGTGTGTGTGTGTGTGTGTGTGTGTGTGTGTGACAGAGAGAGAGAGTTGATAGTGTGGCTGCAATGGGCAATGGGTTCAGTACTATGAACAGAAGATGGAATACGGTGGAATGAGGGTTGTGATGGAGGGACAGGGAGGTACTATGATATCCTGTGAGGGAGATAAGATACAGCTTGAGGAGGATAAGGACATTCCTTGCCTTCTCTCTCAACCAAGGCTGTGAGAAGACCTGCTTCTATTCTTCTGTGTGCTGCTGCTCATCTCCCTGCCTGCTTCTCAAGGAATCTCAGCTCCATTCCACCAGGGGCCCAGGCCAGCTGCACTGAGGCTGAGGAGCTGACAAGAGAAGTTAGACATTGCAGAAATAGCTTGTGGGGAGCTGTAGGCAAGGCCTGAGGCTGGCAGCTTAATGGGGCCAGGGTAAGGACTGGGCAGCTGAGTTGGATGGCCTGTGTTCTCAGGGTGGAGGAATCATCCACTTATGGACAGAATGATAGCTCCAGCATGGTCCTGGAATAGCACGTGGCATGAGCACACACAGAAAAATGCCCCCCACCCCCTTGGCAGCTTTGATGGTAAATAGGGATCAGCTTTATTTTCAGCATGGCAGGAGTCAGGCATTTATGAGGCAGGGTTTGGTCAGGAATACAGGACAACACAAGATATTTCACAAAGGGAATTTAGTATGGTGAGTTAAAAATACAGTCTTGAGCTGAAAAGGAATCACAGAAAGCCCTATGTATACGAGAGAGGTGAGTATTGACCAGAGACTATGGAAGTATAGGGAGAGGGGGCAGTTGTGACAAAATAATAGTGCAGAGAAGGTCACTGCAGGCCACATGCTCCCCAGTGCGGGCTGCTATCCAAGGGGCACAGAAGAGATGTGTAGGGGAAGGTGCCACCCAAGCACAGCCTAGAAACTCAGAGGAGCATCACAGGGCAGCCCAGCCCCCTGGAGAGTGAGCATTGCCTGTTGGAGGCTGGTTCCTTGAGGGGTCACAATGATGTTGATGGGGAAACTTCAACATGAGCTATACTGGACTGGGATCAGCTTCTGCAGCTGGAGTAAATGCTACATTTGGCACCTAGTGACAGGACAAACAAAAGGACAGACACTCTAGGCTCCCTAATTTCTGTCTTCCCATCTCCGGCTATTGGTACTGTGGGCAGGAGACAGCTGACAAAGAAGAAAGGCAGTTTGCATATCCTTGCTAGAGTCACAAAGTAGAGAACAGAAGGTGAATTTAAAAGTGGGAGACATGGTCTTTTAGAGCTCCTATAACAAGAAACCCCAGACAGGATGATTCATAAACAAAAGTAATTGTATTGTTCTAGAGGCAGAGAAGTCCAACTCAAAGATCTGGCAGATTCAGTGTTGGTGAGTCCAGTCCCTGGTTTAGAGGCCATATCTTCCTGCGGGGTCTCAGGTGGTAAGGGGCTCTCTGTAGCCTCTTTTATAAGGGCACTAATCTCATTCTCAAGGGCTCCACCCTCATGACCTAGTCACCTCTCAGAATTCCACCTCCTAATTTCATTACTGTCGTGATTATTTTGTTTTAAGTCTTTCTTTTCTCTTCTCTTAATTTTCTTTTTTTTTTTCTTTTTCTATAGTGGTGCTAGTACTGGGGCTTGAATTCAGGGCCTGTACTCTTGTCTTTTTTTTTTGCACACAGCAGGTGCTCTACCACTTAAACCATGTCTCCATGTCTGGCATTAAAAAAAAAACAAAAACTAGTTTACTGGAGATAACCATCTCTTGGACTGTCTGGGCTGGCTCCGCTTCATGATCCTCAGATCTCAGCTTCTGAGAAGCTAGGATTATCGACATGAGCCACTATGCCCCACATGATGACTAGGTTTTAATGCAAGAATTTTTTGGGACACAATATTCAGACTGTAGCAGAAACTACATCTTAGTAACTGCCACAATTCAGCCCTGGAGTCAAGCACTTTGAGTGTGAAGAGCAGAGTCAAGTTCAAAGCCCATGGATATCATAACAGGCTCAGGTTCAAAGTCCATGGATATCAGAACAGGCTCAGGTTCAAAGTCCATGGATAAGGGAATTTCAACTTGAAGGTTCTTATGAAGGAGTTCTTTTACAGTCTAGTGCTCGGAATATGGACTGCAGTTACACCGAGGCAAGTTCATATCTTCCCTTTGCTTCCCCACAGTGTGAAAGTGATCATGGCATTCAGTGCCTTAAGCACTTTTTTCATATCTCCAGTGGGACCTAAGCTTTCCTGAAGGTCAGAGATGTGAGAAGTTCTTGTAGACCGTCATTATGGTTCCTTTCCTGGGCTCTTTTCTCTACTGCAATTCATGATCTCGATGCATGAGATCAGGCTTAGGACAACAGCCATGAGTTTTGTTGCCAGACATATCTGCTGAGCTTCTATCTTAGCCACATTGGTTAGACATGGGCTTTTTTTTTTGGCAGCAAGTAGAGATGGCACAGAGGGACCCAGGGTAGGGCTGCTCAGTGGGGTAGCATCAGTAACATAATGCAGATCCTCAAAGAAAAAAAGGCCAGTTTTAGAATGTAGAGCAGATACTTTCTTTGAAATACAGTGGCTCTCAACTGCTCTTAAACTAATTGGCGATAAAAGGGGAAAAATACCCACAAGGCATCATATCTCAATTCTAAGTCTTAGCACGTACTTGAAAGTTCTGCTAGTAAGTTTCAGCCTTGTTGCAGGGTCAAGGGGAGGTGAAAACATTAGCTTGGGGGAGACACCATACAGCCTTGCTTTCCTTCACTGAAGGGAACCCTTCATTCTGGGGGGAATAACACACACACACACACACACACACACACACACACACACACACACACAGCTGATGCACACACATACACACACTACAGAGAAGTTACTCCAGACAACATAGGTGCTAGAATATAAAAATTAGTAGTTTGTAGAATGTTTGGAACAAGCTAAAATCAAAGCTCAGTAAAATGAAACACCAAGAAATAAGTACTCAGGAAGGGTAGGGGTCAATGGGTAAAGGGTTAATTAATGAAGAGAAGAGAGGGAAAATGCAGACAAGAATACAAGGTATACCCTATAAAATGAAGAAGAAGGAAAGAAAGAGTGGGTAAGGGAGGATGGGTGAGAATGTTGAAAGGGGTAACATTGAAGATATATTTATAAACTGTTTTATTAAATGGCAAGTCCTTTGTATAACTACTTAAAGATAATAAAAATAATGATTAAATGAATTGATATATGAATACACGAATAAATAATAATAATTATTTTTATTGTCAAACTGATAAACAAAGTGGTTACAGTTTCATACTTTAGGCATTGGATACATTTCTTGTACTGTTTGTTACCTCCTCCCTCATTCTCCCCTCCCCCCTTCCCACTTCCCTTTCCTCCCATGAGTTGTTCAGTAGATTTACACTAAACAGTTTTGCAAGTATTGCCTTTGTAATCGTTTGTCTTTTTTACCCTGTGTCTCTCGATTTTGGTATTCCCTTTCAGTTTCCTAGTTCTAATACACATATACACGGTTTCCAATGTACTCAGATAAGATACAGAGATAGTGCAGGTACAACCACAGGAAGGGAATACAAGCGGATCATCAATAATAGAAGCTACAGTTTCACATGGCATGTTGAAAGTAATTACAACAGTGATATAACAATCGTTTCCATAATACGGAGTTCATTTCACTTAGCATCATCTTATGTGATCATAAGGGTATAGCTATTGGGCTCTTGTGATCCTCTGCTGTGACTTGCCTAAACTTGTGCTAATTATTCCCTATAAGGGAGACCATAGAGTCCATGTGTCTTTGGGTCTGTCTCACTTCACTTAGTATAATTTTTTCCAAGTCCTTCCATTTCCTTACAAATGGGGCAATGTCATTCTTTCTGATAGAGGCATAAAATTCCATTGTGTATATGTACCACATTTTCCTGATCCAACGAATAAATAATTATTAAATAAATAATAAAACTTCAAGACAAATGAAGTCTCTAGGACTGTAGTGAATATTCCAATTGCCTGCTTTGATCTCCCTTCTTCTTTTTCTATCTCCTCTCCCCTCCCCGCTTCCTTCCCCTTCTCTTCCTTCTTGCATGCTTTGCTTTCATCTCTTTCATTTACCCCCTTCTCTCCTTCTTTCCTTTATGAGAAAATTCCTTGATAGAAACAATCTGCCTTTCTTTTTATTTTAGGATGCATTTCCCCAAACTACTCAGGGGAGCATTCTTTTACAGAAGTCAAAGTAAAGTTACTCACATCTTTGGTCAAATTGAACTCAGACACTTTTCTCTATTATAGGACTCCCTAATCCTGGGAGAGTAAAGCTCTCTGTGAACACCACCAGAGGGAGCTACTACTTTTCCTTTCTTAGAGTATTTGACCCCACACATTTTTATTTGACATTGTGGTTCCCCTGGGCCAGGAGACTAAACAGGGACTGGCCAGAGGTATGAGGAGAGCATCTGGGATGCCTGAAACATCTTGTTTCTTCATCTGGCATTGGTTTATGAAAATATGGCTGTGCTCAGAATAGGATTATTCACCATGCTGCAGATTTTCACTGTGGACAACTTCTGTATTATGTATATTATTTGTCAATAAAAAGCCTGTGAAAAAGGAAAGAAAAAACCAAAAAGCATATATATATATATATATATATATATATATATATATATAATTGTTTGAACCAATCCCATTTAAAGCTTTGTCTCTGTGTCCTTTCTTCCTTTTTTGTGATGAAAAGAGAGCCAGTGCTGGTGGTCAGTGAGTAGCATTGCTCTTTCTGGGGTAGGAAACTTGATTTGGGTCACAAGAAACTGAGAGGGGATGGGTTCTAATTCTAGGTGCTACTTTTCTTGTTCCTACAGACATAGCCAAGAAAGACACTCCCTGCCCCCCCCACCCCCACCGCCCCCACTGCCTGCTGCATGGTTTTGGCACTGGTAACAGATCCTGTTTATTATTGAGTGTAGGAGCCTCTGAGTGTAGAGGTGGGGTGGCCAAGGAAGATGAGGTGAGGACCAGAGCTCTGCTTCAAATATGTTTGCAGAAGTTCGTGGTTTTGAGTGAGGCTGAGCCACTACGATGTCCATTTTTAATTATACCAGAAGATTTTGCTGTCAGCCGATCCTTAGAGGTTTAAACATATTTGGTTCTCAACAGTTTTAAGAAGACCTTCAGGAAGCCAAGTCTACCAGGAGTAGGTTTTGAGTAACTGTGAGTCCTCATGCATCCTTTCCCAAGTGTGCCCACAGCACACCTCTTCGTGTACACACTGAGCATGCACACAGGTGTATGCACTTCTGGGCCTTGTGTTCAAGGTAGAAACATTTCTACATTTGCCCATTTGCTGTGTTACCCTGTTAAAACTCAGAAAAATGGGGGATTGCAGGAGCCTTTGTCATGCTGATATCTGGAGATCACAAAGCATTTGTACAGTTTCCTGAACTGTTCCTTTGCTGTATTCACTTAGGTATTTTCAACTCCTAAATAAATGACTAGAATCACAGGCCCCAAGGACAGGCCCCAAGAAATGAGCAAAGTACGGAAGGGCGGGATTATGTCTGGGAAGGGAGGAGAAGGTGGTGGTTTCACTGACAGGGCATGGTGGACATTGCCTGCTGCAGTCCCACAGGTGGTAAGCTGACTGTTATGTGGTTATCAGAAAGTTAAGTACATCTGCCCCTCACCCAAGGCCTCATCACACTGGGTTAGGCTTTGATCTCAGTAATGCAGTGGCTGATAGGGCAGTGGGCAAGATTTGGTGTGCGTGAAGAGGTTGTCCTTTGAGAGTCCTGCTGATGAAGCATAAAGGATCGGTAAGAGGCATCATGGAAACTGGGTTGACAAAGGTTTGGACCTATTAGATGTCCTGAGTTCAAGTGGTAGCCCTGCACAATTCTTTGAGTGAGAAGTTCTTCAAGTGTAACACAGGAGATGCCATTTTCTGATGGAAGTTGTAATAAACTAGAAATGGCACGTTTAAGACATGTGACTGAGCATTCAGCACACGGGAGATTGGAAAATAGAAATGACTGTGGAGATTTTGGAGATGGGCTGGTCACGGTATTGATTCTCAGCTGGGGATAGATGGTACCCAAAGTGAGTTAGCAGAGATGTCTTCAAAGGAGAATTCATTTCTTCCTGAGAAGAAAGATGAGAGCACGGATGTTTCCTATAGAAGAGATTCATATGAGAGGCTAGGATATGGAATCTTTTTTTAACTGCACAATATAAATACATTCACCAAAGGATAGAAAGTAGGTGGACAAAACCAAATAGCTTAAAGGTAGCATAAAAGAAAGATGAAGTAAAAAACTAGATTTTAAAAGGACAGCATTTCATAGGGAGTGAATCAATGAAACATCTCATCAACCATTCCTCTGATTGCCTTTCTTTCTTTTTTTTTTCCAAATTTTTATTATCAAACTGATGTACAGAGAGGCTACAGTTTCATATGTTAGGCATTGGATACATTTCTTGTACTGTTTGTTACCTCGTCCCTCATTCCCTCCTCCCTCCTCTCCCATTCCCTTTCCCCCCATGAGGTGTTCAGTTCATTTACACCAAACAGTTTTGCAAGTATTGCTTTTGTAGTTGTTTGTCTTTTTTTACCCCGTGTCTCTCGATTTTTGTATTAACTTTCAATTTCCTAGTTCTAATAACAGTATAGACGGTTTCCAATATACTCAGATAAGATTAAAGAGATAGTATAGAGACAACCACAGGAAGGTGATACAAGAACATCATAAATAGTAGAAGCTACAGATACACATGGGACGTTGAAAGTAGTTACAACTGTGATATAAAAATTGTTTCCATAACATGGAGTTCATTTCACTTAGCATCATCTTAAGTGATCATAAGGGTATAGCTAATGGGCTCTTGTGATCCTCTGCTGTGACTTGCATAAACCTGTACTAATTATTCCCAATAAGGGAGACCAAAGAGTCCATGTTTCTCTGGGTCTGGCTCACTTCACTTAGTATAATTTTTTCCAAGTCCTTCCATTTCCTTACAAATGGGGCAATGTCATTCTTTCTGATAGAGGCATAAAATTCCATTGTGTATATGTACCACATTTTCCTGATCCACTCATCTACTGAGGAGCATCAGGGTTGGTTCCAGATTCTAGCTATGACAAATTGAGCTGCGATGAACACTGTTGTGCTGCTGGCTTTACTGTGATATTGTTTGTAGTTTTTTGGATAGATACCCAAAAGTGGGGCTGCTGGGTCATAGGGGAGTTCTATATTTAGCCTTCTGAGGAATCTCCATATTGCTTGCCAGAGTGGCTGAACCAGTTTACATTCCCACCAACAATGAAGTAGGGTTCCCTTTTGGCCACATCCCCTCCAACAATTGTTATTGTTAGTTTTCTTGATATAGGACATTCTTACTGGGGTGAGATGGAATCTCAATGTTGTTTTGATTTGCATTTCTTTTATGGCCAGTGATGTAGAGCACTTTTTCATATGTCTCTTGGCCATTCTCATTTCCTCATCATAGACTCTCTTTGTAAGTCTTTAGCCCACTTGTTGAGGGGGCTATTGGTTCTTTGCGGTTTTGTTTGGGAGGAAGGTCATTTTTTTAGTTCTGCATATATTTTAGATATGAGGCCTTTGTCCATTGAATGGCCGGTAATGATCTTCTCCCAGTCTGTGGGCTTTCTGTTTATCTTGCGAGCTATGTTCTTTGCCCTGCAGACGCTCTGCAGTTTGATGCAGTCCCATTTGTCCAACATTTCTTTGATTTGTAGCCTTTCTGGGTCTTTGTTAAGGAAGTTCCGTCCTGTGCCAAGGAGCCCAAGTGTTTCTCTTACTCCTTCCTTTAGTGTTTTCAGGGTGTCTGTTTTGATTTTGAGGTCTTTGATAAATTTGGAATTGATTTTGGTGCAGGGTGATATATAAGGATCTAGTTTTAGTTGGTTGCATGTGTTGAACCAGTTTTGCCAGTACCATTTGTTAAAGAGGCTATCTTTCTTCCAGACAATTTTTTTTAGCTCCTTTATCAAAGATTAAGTAGGCATAGTTCTGTGGGTTCATTTCTGCGTCTTCAATTCTGTTCCATTGGTCTTCAGGCCTGTTCCGGTGCCAATACCAAGCTGTTTTTATTACTATAGCTTCATAATACAGCTTGAAGTTGGGTATTGTAATTCCTCCAGCACTGTTCTTTCTGCTTAGGATTGTTTTTGCTATTCTAGGTCTTTTATTGTTCTATATGAATTTCTGGATTGCTTCCTCTATTTCATTAAAAAATGGTGTTGGGATATTAATGGGTATTGCATTGAATTTGTAGATAGCCTTTGGCAATATTGCCATTTTGATTATATTAATCCTCCCAATCCAAGAGTATGGGAGGTTTTTCCATTTCTTTAGTTCTAACTTAATTTTGTTTTTCAAGCTTTTAAAGTTATCATCACAGAGGACTTTCACTTCTTTGGTTAAGTTTATTCCTAGCTATTTTCTGTTTTGGGGGGCTATTGCAAAAGGAGTTGCTTTCCTGATCTCAGCCTCGGTCTTCGGGTTGTTAGCATGGAGAAAGGCCGTTGGAGGGTTTATTTTATATCCTGCAACTTTGCCAAAGTTTTGGATCAGCTCTAGTAGCTTGGGTACAGCGTCTATGGGGTTCTTTAGGTACAGGATCATGTCATCTGCGAAGAGAGAAAGTTTAACTTCATCTTTTCCTATTTGGATCCCGTTTATATTTTTTTCTTGCCTAATTGCTCTGGCTAGGAATTCTAGTACTATGTTGAAGAGCAGGGGAGAGAGTGGACATCCCTTCCTTGTTCCTGATTTTAAAGTGAATGGCTTTAATTTTTCACCATTTAGAGTTATGCTTGCTGTTGGTTTGTCATAAACTGCCTTGATTATATTCAGGAATGTTCCCTGGAATCCCAGTTTTTCCAGGAATTTTAGCATAAATGTGTGCTGGATTTTATTGAACGTTTTTTCCGCATCCAGAGATAAAACCATGTGGTTCTTTACCTTGCTCTGGTTGATGTGGTGGATTACATTAATTGACTTGCATATATTGAGCCAACGTTGCATCCCTGGGATCAATCCAGTTTGATCGTGGTGTATGATTTTTTTGATGACCGGTTGAAGTTGAATGGCCAGAATTTTATTGAGAATTTTTGTGTCTATGTTCATCAGGGAAATCGGTCTATGGTCCTGTTTCCATGATGAGTCCCTGCTTGGTTTTGGGATGAGGGTTATACTGGCTTCATAGAATGTGTCTGGTAGTGAACGTTCTCTGTTAATTTCATTGAAGAGTTTGAGAAATATTGGTGTGAGTTGTGCTTTGAAGGCCTTGTAGAATTCTGCTGCGAATCCATCTGGACCTGGGCTTTTCTTGCATGGGAGATTATTTATTGCCGTTTTTATTTCAATACTGGATATGGGTCTGTTTAGAAGGTTTAAATCTTCATGGTTGAGTTTGGGGATATGAATTTTTTCTAGGAAATCATCCATTTCATCCAAGTTCTTGAATTTGTTGGCATAAAGGTTTGCAAAATAGTCCCTTATTATTTTCTTATTATTTCGGTTATTTCTGTGGTGATGTTACCTGTTTTATTTCTTATCTTGTTTATTTGAGTGTGCTGCCTTCGTTTTTTGGTCAGGTTTGCCAGGGGTCTGTCTATCCTGTTGATTTTTTCAAAGAACCAACTCTTTGTTTTGTTGATTCTTTCGATGGTTTTGTTCATCTCTAATTGATTTAATTCTGATTTGATTTTAATTATTTGCTTCCATCTATTGAGTTGGGGTTTGGCATGTTCTCTTTAAAAGAAATTAAGGTGTTTCCTTAAATTATTGAGTTGCAGTTTCTCCAGTTTGTTGGTGTATGCATTCAGAGATATAAATTTTCCTCTGAGTATTGCTTTTGCTGTGTCCCAAGGGAGCTGGTACTTTGTGTCCTCATCTCGGTTCAATTCCATAAACACTTGAATTTCCATTTTAATTTCTTCAATGACCTACTGATGGTTCAGCAGTGTGTTGTTTAGTTTCCATGAATTGTAGGATTTTTTTGTGGTGGCTGTTTGAGTTGAGCTCTAATTTTATTCCATTGTGGTCTGAGAGAATGCAGGGAATGGTTTTGATACTTCTGAATGTGTACAGATTTTCTTTATGCCCTAAGATGTGATCTATTTTGGAGAATGTTCCATGTGCTGCTGAGAAGAATGTGTATTCTGTTGTTGCTGGGTGGAATATTCTGTAGAGGTCGATTAAGTCTAGTTGGTCTATGCAATTGTTTAGTTCTGTGGTTTCTTTGTTCAGTTTTTGGCGTGTTGATCTATCCAGTTGTGATAGTGGAGTGTTAAAGTCCCCAACTATCAATGTGCTTGGGTCTGTGAGTGTTTTTAGAGTCAGTAGTGTTTGTTTGATGAAGTTGGGTGCTCCTGCATTTGGTGTGTAGATATTTAGAATGGTTATATCTTCCTGTAGGAGAGATCCCTTTACTAGTATGTAGCTACCTTCTTTGTCTCTTCTTACCTTTTTCAGTTTGAAGTCAATTTTGTCTGATACTAGCATTGCAACTCCAGCCTGCTTATGGGGGCCATTTGCTTGATAGATTTGATTCCAGCCTTTCACTTTTAGAAGATGTTTACTTTTGCTGGATAGATGTGTCTCTTGGAGGCAGCAGAAAGATAAATCTTGATTTTTGATCCGAGTTAAGAGCCTTTGTCATTTGATTGGAGAATTAAGTCCATTAATATTGAGAGTTAGGATTGAGAGCTGATCATTTGTTCCTTTCATTATCACTATCTTGTTAAAAAGCTGTGTCTTCCCATTTCTTGATCTGATGTTTACTATTTAAGGTTCATTTCTCTGTCTGCATTGGGATCTTGATTATTTTCCCTGTATAGTACATCTTTCAGGATATTCTGGAAAGCTGGTTTGGTGGAGATATATTGATTCAGTTTTTCCTACTGTGGAAGAATTTTATTTGACCTTTGGCTATGAATGATAGTTTGGCTGGGTACAGTATTCTTGGTTGGTAGTTATTTTTATTTAGTGTTTGGTATACCTCTTTTCAAGCTATCCTTGCTTTCATGGTCTGTGCTGAGAAGTCTGGGGTAATTCTGATTGCTTTTCCTTTATATTTGATTGTTTTCTTCTCCCTAACAGCTATAAGGATTCTCTCCTTGTTCTCTACTGATCCTGTTTTGATCACAATGTGTCATTGGTATGTTCTATTCTGGTCTGGGGGTTTGGGTTTCTAAATGCTTGTATCTCTATAGGCCTTTTCTTCTGGATATTTGGGAAGTTCTCAGCTAATATTCTGTTAAATAGGTTGCCTATCCCATTATCTTCTTTGTCCAAGTTTTCCTCAATACCTATTATCCTTAAATTTGGCTTCCTGATTGTGTCTTGAATCTCCTGGAGCGATCTGTTTTGTTGATTGGACTGGATTTGTACTGATTTTTGATCTTTCTCCATAGATCCTAGGGAATCTTTAGCTCCTAAGATTCGATCCTCTGCTTCAGTTAGTCAGGACTGTAGGCTAGCTACTTGATTTTGAATCTCTTTACCTTCTGACTGGTCTTTCCTGATGATTTCCATGTCATTTCTTAGGTCTTGCATGGACTTCATTACTTCATTAATTTGGTTTTGAGTGCTGTCTCTCAAATCTTTTACCTGGGTAGCTATCTTTTCATTTGACTCTCAAATTTAATTTATCTTTCTATTTGTTGAGACCATGAAATCATCTATTACTTTATGGAAGGATTGCTGTATTGATTCAAACTTTTCATTTAACATGTTTATCAGTAGACTTTGTAGAGCATTTTGAGGGTTCTCTTCTATGTCTTTGATTGACTGCTCTGTTTCCTGCTTGTTTTGAGTGGGAGAAAAGACTCCATTGTTTTCCATCTTTCTTGTGTTTCTTCTGCCCATTTGGATTGGGAATGTCAATCTACAAGCACTTGTGAGCACCGTTTAAGGCCCAAAGCAGCCCTTACCAACACTGTGTTGTAAATTTTATAAGTTCACAATTATATACAGATACCTTGCATACCTGTCTATAAAATTAGAATACAATTTCAATATAACAACCAATCCTGGGCCCTGTATTCAGTAGTTACTTATTTACTGTTACAACCCTATGAGCAATTCTTGTTCTTATATTAAGTTCTATTAGACTGGCTTTCTCTATGAACCCCTTTGATTCACTCAGATTAAGCAGGGATACCATCTATCCAATAACCAGGAGTCAATGGAACCTGGAGGTCCTGACAGTAAATCAGGAGGGAAAGTTAGAGGTAGTAAATAGAGTAAAATGTATTGGGGGGGTGATGATTTTTGTTTAGTTTCAGTGACGTGGAAATGTGGAGATGAGTAGAATCAGTAGAAAGAACAAAGTTAAAATGATAGACGATGGAGAGTTAGCAGAAAAAGAGTGGAGGTGTTATTTATAGGAAAGTAATTTTTAAAGAAAGAGAATATGAAGAGAGAAATAAAGAAAAATACTGGAAGAAAGATGCATAAAACAGAGAAAAATTATTAAAAAAATTTAAATAAAAAATAAAAAGGAAAAAACCCAGAAAAATGAACAACCAAAAAAAAAAAAACTTGATAAAACAAACAGGTAAAAATGGAAAGCAAAAAAAACAACGACGTTTCAGAAGTGAAAAAATAAAAAAAAAATTGAAAAAAAAAGTTTAAAATACGTTTGAAAAGAAAAAAAATGGCATCCTCCTTGTTTGGGTGGTCTTTCCCAGTCTCTGCTTTCCTTGCGATGGCCTGCAGTCTATTTTCCTGATTGGCTGGTTTGACTTCCTATCAGTTTGCAGGGGGTGGATCTGTTCTGACCCTTCTCCCATGTTGGTGCAATCCTGGGTCTCTGTGGTTCGCACAGCTTGCAGGTAGGCCTTGGGTGTCCTCTGTAGATGGGGACGTGAGCATTCTTGGTTACCGTGGCTCCTCTGTCTGCTGTGGGGCCGTGGCCTTTAATGCCTGGCTTTGAATAGGCTGTGGACTCAGCAGGGTGGGGCATCTCTGGCCTGGTTTACCCAGCTGAGAGTTGCTTGCCTGGCAGAGGTTCCTCCCTCCTGGGCAGGGTGGCTGCCTGGTGGAGCTGGCTATGGAATTCAGCTCCGTTTCGGGCTGGGAATTGGGCTTCCTCTGTGATGGGACCATTTATCTGTCTCAGGAAGTGTTTGTTCCCCATCTGGTGTTTCTGTGCCGCCAGTAGCTGCTCGCCGCTTTCACTTTAAATTTAGAAATTCCGGCGGGGAGGGCGGGGCACCTCTGGCTAAACCCTGGCCCAGGACGAGACTCCCACCTGGGCAGGGGGCGTTCTCCTGGGCGGAGCTGGCTCTCACTGGTCGGTCCCTTTTGCCCTTTTCAAAGATGGCTCCTTTGTCCTCGCTTTCCCCAGGCCCGCTTTAGTTCCAGTCTAGTCTGACCCTATGCCAGTTTCAAAGATGGAGCTCTGCTCTGGCGGTTAGGGCAGGGCTACCTTCCAGAAGCTGCTGTGTGGTTGCGAGTGAGAATATCTTTCGTGGGGTACTCACGCTTTCTCTGCGATTTCAGCCCGTCCGTGCTCAGCTGCCATCTGGAGGATTTCTCCCTGGTCTGTGCTGTGTGCTTTAGCCGCGCGGAGTGTGGTTTGCTGTGCTGGCGCTGGCACTGGTGCGGTGGCAGGATGCCGCCCAGAGCTCAAATCTGCCCAGTTTCCTTCTTCTCATCTGTTGTCATGTCCTCATGTTGGGTTCTGTGCTGTGTCATCCCTCTGATTGCCTTTCAAAGTTAATTGGAGCACTGAATATCCATGGGCCAGATAACCAGCTCCAAGGGAGGATAGGAGTAGGGCTAGTACTTCTCCCTCCTGTATTATTGTGATGCTCAGGGTGCCAGATAAGTCTTTAAAAAGTGAATGAATGCCTCAGCTTCCTCCAGAACCCTGCCGTGCTGTCCTATTTCCTTTACCTACCCTTGCTTTAGTGGCCACTTGTTGTCTACTCACAATGGCCTCCTACGCTGTTGATAGTTGATCAGCTTGTCATTTCTTTCCCTTTACTATGCAAGATTCTCCTGCTGCCTCCTGCACTTGGCTCCCTGCTCCTTGACATGGCACCATGGTACTCCAATTGGTGCCTGCTGAGCCTAGTGCATGGATGCCACTCAGGGCAGCTGTTGGAGCTTCCCAGAGTACCTAGGTAGAGGGCTTTCATCCCAGATAGGGTACTAGGAAAAGAATCTTGAGATGAAATGAGACTTAGATCACTGAGTCCAGGCTGCTAGCACTTACATCGGCCTATGGTTTATACGGTAATTTTAATTTAGTAAAGACATCTAGGTGTATGAACCTCAGTCTGTGCTCTGAGGATGACTGGCAGGTCCTCACAACCATGCCAAGGAAATCCTTAAGGTCAAAAGTACCTTCGTGATAGTACTAAGATGTTGGCTGCCTTTTCCACTCATATTCTCTCATGAGTGTGTAAAGTTTCCTGGAAGGTCCATTCCTGCTCCTATTTGCTGAGCTACTGGAGTCCGATTCAGAAAATAATTACATATGGCTATGCTTTCCAACATTTCCCTGTTTTTTGTTATAGTAGTTTTAAGATTTTAAGCCTTGTCTTGAAATCTTTAATTTTTAGCCAGGTGCTAGTGGTTCATGTCTGTAATCCAGCTACTCAGGAGGCTGAGATCTGTGAATCACAATTCAAAATCAGCCTGGACAAGAGAGTCTGTGAGACTCTTATTTCAAATTAATTACCAAAAATAAAAACTAAAAAGCTGGTCTTGGAATATGGCCTAGTGGCAAGAGTGCTTGCCTCCTACACATG
This sequence comes from Perognathus longimembris pacificus, assembly GCF_023159225.1. Lineage (NCBI taxonomy): Eukaryota > Metazoa > Chordata > Mammalia > Rodentia > Heteromyidae > Perognathus > Perognathus longimembris. Next base: position 4,905,216 of record NC_063180.1, on the reverse strand, counting down.
AAGCTCTTGGTTTGATTCACCAGCACCACATATATGAAAAACGGCCAGAAGGGGCGCTGTGGCTCAGGTGGCAGAGTGCTAGCCTTGAATGGGAAGAAGCCAGGGATGGTGCTCAGGCCCTGAGTCCAAGGCCAAGGACAGGCCAAAAAAAAAAAAAAAGTTGGAAGTAGAGCTGTGGCTTACTTTACTCACTAGTCTTGAGTAAAAAAAAGCTCAGAGTCAGTGCTTAGGCTCTGAGATCAAGATTCAGGATCAGTCCTAAGAAAACCTTTATTCACTTGGAGTTTATTTTTGTACAAGGTGAACCCAAGCACTGCTCAGATGCATGGGAAAGGGTAAGGACATTTGATTGGCAGATGTCAGGAGTCTGCACAGGAGGTGTTGGAATGCTGCTGGGTCATCAGCAGAGGGTGTGTGGATGTGTGGAATGTGTGTAGGGTCTACACATGAGCTAGAGGAGGGACAATGTGGGGACAGGTGCAGGTGGTCTATCACCCCCAGGAGGAACTGGAGGTATGAGTGGGAAATGTCAGGAAAGGCAATTAAAACTGGGTAGGAAAGTTTTGTGTAGGAGATTTGTTTGAATGGAGGTTGTAAGAAACAAGACTGCTAATAATATTGGATTTCTACTATTTTCTAAGAATGGTATCATGAAATGTCTATACAGGATCATATTGAAAATTTCAACATCCTTTCCTCAATTAGCTTCAATTTGGCTGAAGTAGCAGAAAAAGGTTCAGTGTAGTCTGAATCAATAAGATGTATCTTTTTCTCACCCAACAAGAAATTGGAAGCTCTGGCTTGCTAGCCTTGATTGAGTGGCTCAGACTTGTCAGGGTAAAGATATGCTTCTCATGGCTTTTTCCTACTGGCCACAGAAAGGATGCTTTAGCCCCATCTTTACGAAGATAAGGTGTGGGGGAATAGATGTTGCTAAGTGTGTGTGTGTGTGTGTGTGTGTGTGTGTGTGTGTTTCTTTTGTCAATGAATGAAAATATTTCCAGTTTCTTTCCTTTGTGGAGGCAAAGTTGAGTCACTTTCTTTTTTTTAATTTTAATTTATTTAATTTTTTTTATTTCTTTATTGTCAGTGTGATGTACAGACGGGCTACAGTTTCATACATAGGGCAGTGTGTAAATTTCTTTGTTACCTCCTCCCTCGATTTACCTCTGCCTCCCCCCTCCCCATTTCCCTTCCTCCCATGAGTTGTGCAGTTGGTTTACACCATATAGTTTTGTAAGTCTTGCTGTTGCATGGGTTTGTCTTTTTATCCTTTGTCTCTTGATTTTGATATTCCTGTTCCCTTCTCTAGTTCCAGTACACGTATATACAATATCCAGGGTACCAAAATCAACTGAGAATCAGAATGATTCTCCTCTAAAGCCTCCAGCTCCTCCTTTCTCCCTGTGGATCATCAAAACCTGCTTATGAGCAGGCTTGTGTATGTTTGTGGAATCAAATATCAAGGCTGGTTAGTAGCTGGTGGAATCTGTACTGAGGGAGGTCTACTTGCTTTCTTTGCAGTGATGGTAATGCTCAGGAAAATAGCCCGGCATTTGATGATGATTGAAGACAACCCCCTCCTCCCATGATTCTGCCTGAGTTTCTTTTGGTGGTACCTGCCTCTCCCCTACATGCATCTCCCTCACCTATTTTATCCTGACCCCTGGTCCTTGACTTCTTCCCACCTTCAGAATATCTTCCTTGACTTGTGATATCCAGGAGAAACAATTGCATTCAGATTGATATGCCACAGGTTGAGTCAGCTCTCCCTTCTGCTTTTGACCTTGAGCCCACCCTAGCTCCGGACTGTGAGGGTCAGCACAAAACAGGATGAATGTGTTTTGTTTTGTTTCTTCTACCAGAAAATTAAAAGACAATTATTATTTTTATTTGTGGAGATTTAATTTAAATGGAAGCAGAAACCTTGAAACAAGTTGCAAATTAGATGTAAGTGTGCAGAATTTGGAAACTCATAGACCAAACCTTCCACTCTTTTGCATTTCTCTACCGAGAAGCAGAAGACTGAGGGCTAATCAGCCCCTGGCAACAACTTCACACCCTCTCCAATGATGTTGCTAATCATCTTTGGCTGGTAGGAAGCCTCTGTACTCCTGGTGAACTGGCTCCTGGTATGGCTTGTACTATGTGTCTGTGTATGCATGCCTGGGGGAGGGGAGACCCAGGTAAAAACCCCAGTAATTTTTTGAAGGTTATCTTGGCCCCTGGCCCATCTTTAGAGCCTCAACACAACATGCTGATTCTTAGTCTTTGCCTTGTTCTCTCTGCCACCTTCCATACCTTTCTTATCTACCTCTAGCTCTCACATACCCACACATGAGGATCTACAATGCTATGACAACATCCTCAGAAACTAGGACAGGACTTTTTCTTTGTGCTTCTGCTACACTTCTACAGGGCTTTCTCCATCATAGAAGCAGTAGCTCTTTGCTTTGCTTTCTCTTTGTAGATTTTGTGAGATCCATGAAAACAGAAGTATAGCTTGTTCGCTTCCCAGACCTGGGTAGTGCCTGGCCCAGAGTAACACAGTAATACTCAGCACTGGGCTTCTCTCCACAGACAGACAGTGTCCACCACTGGCCATTGGAAGAAGTTCAGTCAAGACTTCTGTGTACTCACTGGAATCCCAGAAGGATGTGATGCACAGTTGCTACACACATCTAGCCTCCTGCATGAGGATGCGCCTCTGTATTCCTTTCCTCAGATTGTTCTCATTTAATGTTTGTGCCTAGACGCACCCGTTCCTGCTGGAAGGCTTTAATAACCCACTTGACATTTTCCATTTTTTGGATGATTGTTCCTATTAAATTGTTGTAATGAAACAAATGAACACTATTCTTTTCCCCTTCTATAAAATCTGTTTCTAAATGGACTGTGTACTAAGCTGGCAGCAGCAGTAGATATTTCCTGGATGACTGAGCTAGCGCCTTGAAAGACCCTGCATCACACTGGGCACTTGAGCTGGCAGATGAAGCCTTCTGAAGCTGTCTCATGTACAGATTAGAAAGGCAGCTGAGTCCCAGTTACATTGCACTGAGCAGCACCTTTTGCATTGCAACCAGGAACAGGAACAGGTGTCATTTTGAAGTTTACTTATTTTCCAATTACCAAAGACATTGTCTTATATTTAAGGCTTTTCCTCCCTGCTGAAGTATAATAATTTGCTTCATTGTGCAGTGGGGTGACTGTAGTTAACAATAATGTACTGTATAGTTCAAAATAGCTAGAAGAGAGAACTTTGAAGGTTTCTGCTGCAAAGGAATTGCCTTGTACCTAAACATCATAACATATTCCATGAAATCCACAGCTATGTATCAATTAAGAGAAAAATAAAACTTAAAAATATTAATCCATATTGTCAGCATTTGAAACAATGACTGTATTTTTCATATTCTTTTTAGAAGTAATTTTTTCTGTTATTTATTTAGCACTTTTTTTTGATAGCACTTGGTTTTGAATTCAGGACCTCTTGGTTGCTTGGTTTCCTTGCTCATGGAAGTAGTGCTCTATGACTTAGCCACATCTTCAGCCTGCTTTTCTATATTGGTTAATTGGTGATAAAGTCTCTGACTTTTCTGGTCCAGCTGTTTTCAAATTGCAAGCTTTGGACCTTAGTCTCCCGAGTAGCTAAAATTACAGGTATGAGCCACAGATGCCTGACTTAACACCTATTTTTTAAAATAAATGTGTAAAAAGAAAAAAACTATAAAGAATAAAGAAAAAAATGAAGAATTATTCATAACTCAAGCCTAGGGTTAAGTGTCAGCAGCAATTTGGCACGTAGTCTTTTAAACTGCTTTTCTCTTAGAATGAATAAAAAATGAAATCCCTCTATATATTTTGTTTGGCAGCTTGCTTTTTGTTCCACTAATAGATCATGAATATCTTTTAGAGCCAAAAAGTACCCACAGCCTCATCTGAAATGACTGGAGAGTAGCCCATTTTGTACATGGGCCACAATTTATCAAAATTGTTATCAGTAGACATGTAAGTTGTTTCCTGCTTTTTCCTATCATACAGACTACTTTGATAAATATCTTTGACTATGGAAAAGTACACTTTTTGCTTATCTGTTATTTCTTACGATGAATTTGCATGAGAGTAATTTAAAGGTCAAGGTGCTTGCACATTTTGGAGATATTTGATGTAGACTTTCAAATTGCATTCCAGGAAGGAAATGTCAGGTTATTTCTCACAAAAGCACAGGAGGAGACTCATTTTTTTCCATACTCTTGCCTTGTTCTATTCCACATTTCTTATTTCATCAGTTTTGATGAATTTATGCTTTTGAAAACTCAACCATTTATTGCTGTTCAAAAAAATTTCCATCAATGACTTGTGTATAGATTTTTCTCTTTCTTAAAAAAATTTTTTTTCAAGGTAATGTGCTGAGGGGTTACAGTTACATACATAAGGCAGAGATACATTTCTTTTCAAAGCTATTACCTCCCTTGTTTTTCTCCTACCTTCCCTCCTCCCTATTTCCCCCTGCCCTGAGTTGTACAGTTACTTTATAGCATATTGTCTTGTAGGAGTTGCTGTTGCACTGTTTCACCTTTTACCCTTTGTCTCTCCATTTTGATGCTCCCTTTCCCTTCCCTACTTCTGATAAACATATATACAATACCAGGGTACCAAAATCCAATACAGTAACAACAAGGGTAAAACTATAGGGAAGAAAAGCAAAAGGCATAATTTCACACTGTATTTTGAAAATAACAACAATGATAAACCACTTATTTCCATAAATTGGAGTTCATTTTGCTTAGCATCATCTTATGGGATCATATGCACATAGCTATTCAGCTATTGTGATCATCTGCTAGGACTATCCTAGACATATACTAATTATTACCAATGAGGGAAACAATAGAGTCTGTTTCTTTGGATCTGGGTCACTTCCCTTAGTATGATTTTTTTCCAAGGCTTTCCATGTCCTTACGAGTGGGGAAATGTCATTCTTTCTGATAGAAGCATAGAATTCCACTGTGTATATATACCACAATTTCTTGATTCATTCATCTACTGAGGGGCATCCAGGTTGTTTCCATATTTTAGCTATGGTAAATAGTGCTGCAATGAACATGGTTGTGCTGGTACCTTTAGTATGGTCTTGCTTGTGATCCTTTGGGTAAATGCCCAGAAGTGGAGTTGCTGGGTCATAGGGGAGCTCTATGTTTAGCCTTTTGACGAACCTCCAAACTGTTTTCCAGAGCTGTTGAACAAGTTTACACTTCCACCAACAATGGCCATATCCCTGCCAGCATCTTCTGTTATTAGTTTTCTTGATAATGGACATTCTTACTGGGGTAGGTCTGGAATCTCAATTTTGTTTTTATTTTCATTTCTTTTATGTCCAGGGATGTTGAACACTTCTTTATGTGCCACTTAGCCACTCTCATTTCCTCTTCAGAGAAATTTCTCTTTAAGTATTTAGCCCATTTATTAGGGGGGCAGTTTTTTCTTTGAGGATTTGCTTTGAGGGAATTTAATTTTTTTTTTTTTTTTTTTGGCCAGTCCTGGGCCTTGGACTCAGGGCCTGAGCACTGTCCCTGGCTTCTTCCTGCTCAAGGCTAGCACTCTGCCTCTTGAGCCACAGCGCCGCTTCTGGCCGTTTTCTGTATATGTGGTGCTGGGGAATCGAACCTAGGGCCTCGGGTATACCAAGGCAGGCACTCTTGCCACTAGGCTATATCCCCAGCCCAGTTTTTTGAGTTCCAAGTATATTTTAGATATGAGGCCCTTGTCTGTTGTATGGCTGGTGAAGATCTTCTCCAAATCTGAGGGCTTTCTATTTATTTTGCAAGATATATCCTTTGCCATGCAGAAGCTCTGCAACTTCATGCAATCCCATTTGTCCAACCTTTCTTTGATTTGTTTTGTTTCTGGGCCTTTATTAAGAAAGTTTCAACCTGTGCCTAGGAGCCCTAGTGTTTCTCCTACTACTTACCACAATGTTTTCAGGGTATCTCTTTTACTTGAGGTCTTTGCTCCATCTTGAAATGATTCTGGTGCAGGGTGATATATACGGCTCTAACTTTAGTTTTTTACAAGTGTTTAACCAATTTTTCCAGCACTACTTTTTGGAGAGACGTTCTTCCATTCTATTTTTCTGATTTTAACCTCACTCTTCTCACTGTTGGCATACATAAAAGCCATTGATTTGGGGGGATTTATTTTATATCTTGCCACATTGCCAAAGTTTTGGATCAGCTTAAGTAACTTGGGAGTAGAGTCTATGGGGTTATTTAGATCCAGGAACATGTCATCTGCAAAGAGTGAGTGTTTCACTTCATCTTTCCCTATTTGGATCCCCTTTATATTTGCCTCTTGCCTTATTGCTTTGGCTAGGAATCCTAGAACAATTTTGAAGAGGAGTGGAGAGAGTGGATAGCCTTGTCTCACTCCCGATTTTAAAGGAAATGGCTTTAGAAATGGAAGGACTTGGAAAAAATTATACTAAGTGAAGTGAGCCAGACCCAAAGAAACATGGACTCTATGGTCTCCCTTATTGGGAGTAAACAGTACAGGTTTAGGCTAGTTACAGCAGAGGATCACAAGAGCCCAGTAGCTATACCCTTATGAACACATAAGATGATGCTAAGTGAAATGAACTCCATGTTATGGAAACGATTGTTATATCACAGATGTAATTACTTTCAACGTACCATGTGTATCTGTAGCATCTATTAAAGATGATATTCTTGTATCCCCCTCCTGTGGTTGTACCTACACTATCTCTGTAACATTATCTGAGTGTATTGGAAACCATGTATACTGGTAGTAGAACTAGGAAATTGAAAGGGAATACCAAAATTGAGAGACTCAGGGTAAAAAAAGAAAAACAACTACAAAAGCAATACTTGCAAAACTGTTTGGTCTAAGTGAATGAACACCTCATGGGGGGAAAGGGAAAGGGGATGGGGGAAGGGGGGTATGAGGGACGAGGTAACAAACAGTACAAGTAATGTATACAATGCCTAATGTATGAAACTGTAACCTCTCTGTACATCAGTTTGATAATAAAAATTTGAAAAAAAAAAGGAAATGGCTTTAACTTTTCACCATTAAGTATGATGCTATCTGTAATTTTGTCATACATAGCCTTTATTATATTCAGGAATATTCCATAGATTCCTAGTTTCTCCAGAGCTTTCATCATAAATGGATGTTTGCATCTTGTCAAATGCTTTTTCGGCATCTATGGTTCTGGATCATGTGGTTCTTGTCCTTGCTCCTATTGATATGATGGATTATATTAATTGACTTGCTTATATTAAGCCAGCTTTGCATCCCTGGAATGAATTCGGTTTGATCATAGTGTATAATTTTCTTTGGATGATTTGTTGAAGTCAATTGGCCAGAATTTTGTTGAGAAGTTTTGCATCAAAGAAATGGGTCTATAGTTCTCTTTCTTTGACGAGTCCCTGTCTGGTTTTGGGATAAGGGTTACCCTGGCTCCATAGAATGTGTTTGGTAGCTAACTTTCACTTTCAATTTCATTGAAGAGTTTGAGGGGTATTGGTATAAACTCTGCTTTGCAGCCCTTATAGAATTCCACTGTGAATCTGTCTGGACCTGGGCTTTTCTTGGATGGGAGAACTCTTATTGATATTTCTATTTCATTACTTGATATGGCTCTGTTTAATAGGCTTAAATCTTCTTGGTTAAGTTTGGGCATATCAATATTAGCTAGGAATTGGTCCATTTCTTCCAAATTGTCAAATTTGTTAGCATATAGATTTGGGAAATATTCCCTTATAATATTCTGAATCTTGGTTGTTTCTGTCATGATATTTCCAGTCTCCTTTCAGATTTTGTTTATTTGGGTGTGCTTTCTTGATTTTTTGGTCAGTTTTGCTAAGGGTCTGTCAATTTTGTTAATGTTTTCAAAGAACCAACTCCTTGTTTTATTGATTCTTTCTATTTTTTGGACTCCATTTAATTCTGATTTAATTTTAATAATTTTCTTCCACCTATTGGCATGGGGTTTGGCTTGTTGCTCTTTTTCAAGCAGCTTCAGATGCATCATTAAATTGTTGGATTGAGATTTCTCCAATTTGTTTATGTAGGTGTTCATAGCTATAAAACTTCCTGAGTATTGCCTTTGCTGTGTCCCAAAGGAGCTGTTATTTTTTGTGCTTATTTTTGTTAAATTCCATAAACATTTGAATTTCTGTTCTTATTTCTTCGATGACCCACTGGCAGTTCAACAATGTGTTCTTCAGTCTCCATGAGCTGCAGGATATTCCATGGTGGCTTTTAGTGTTAAGCTATAATTTTATTCCCTTGTGGTCTCAGACAATTCAGGGAATGTTTCAATAATTTTGAATTCGTAGGCATTTGCTTTGTGCCCTAAAATGTGATCTTTTTTGGAGAATGTTCCATGTGCTGCTGAGAAGAATGTATATTCTGGCATTCCTTGGTTAAGTCTCATTGATCTATGCAATCATTCAGTTCTGTTGAGTTCTTGTATGGGATTCTTTACCACTTTAATTTGGTCCTGAGTGCTTTCTCTCCCATCTTTTAGCTGTGTGACTGGACTCTTTTTCTTTCTGTTGGAACTCATTCAGCTTTCTGTTTGTAGAAGCCATGAATCCCTCTATAAATCTTTGGTTAGCCTCATGACACTCATGTATGGTTGCATGCATACTTTCAATCTTTTCATTAATCATATTTACCATTAGTGTTTGTAGAGCATTTTGAGGACTATCCTCTAGGTTTTTCATTGACTGCTCTATTTCCTGTTTATTTTGAGTGAGATTGAGATTCCCTGACTTGCCACTTTTCTTGTGCTTCTTCTGCCCATTTGGGAAAGAGGCAAATCCAATAGCACACCAGAACACAATTTTAAGGCACAAACAAATGTGGCTCAGAGCACTGTAGTTGCACAAACATTAGAGGTTCACTATCATAGGCCAATTCCCTTTCTCCTTTTTTTGGATACAAAAACAGATGGAATGGGAGTGGGGAGGAGGGGAAATGAGGGAGGAGGTAACAAATTGTACAAGAAATGTACCCACTGCCTTATGTATGAAACTGTAACCCCTCTGCACATCACTTTGACAATAAATAAGTAATTATTCAAAAAAAAAGAAAAAAGAGAAATGCCACCACAGAACACAATTTTAAGATGAAAATCAACCCTGAGCCCTGTAATTGAATTGATCTTGGAAGTTAGGTAGCTATTCCCTTGTCTATCTCTGAATTTCTTTGTTAGGGAAGGATTATTACGATTCAGGAGTTGGATTATATACAGTTGTAACCAGTGAACAAATCTGTCCTTTCCCTTAGCTCTACCTGGACTGAAAGAATTATTCAATGAATCCCTTTATCATAATTGAAATGAATACATATACAGTCTATCTAGACAACCAACAACTAGGATTCAAAGGACTATGAAACACCAAGAAGGAGTGTAGGACCAGCACTTGTGAGGCATAAGGGAAAGTATGAGGAGAAATTAATACTATAGAAATGAAGAAATAAAAGAAACAGAGGGATGATGATTGAGATCTAAATTCAGAGAAACAAAAATGAGAAGAGTAAAAAAATTGAGAAAAGAAAAAAAAAACAAGAAAGAAATAAAAAAAAATGTAAGTATAGAAGGATAATACCAAAATTGAGGGTACTGAACTTGAGAGAGAGAGGTTTTGGTAATCAAAATCTGGATTTTTAATTTTTTTTTTGCCCAATGAAGGAAGAGGCCTAATAAACTCTGTTGGCTATGTATCTAGGGATGAAGTAGAAAAAGAAGAAGAGTTTAAAAAATGAGAAAATAGAAGAAGAAGAAGAAAATAGGAACAAGGAAAACCAAAGTAATAAACAAAAGAATAAAAATAATGAAAAATTATAAAAAATTTAAAAAGTTATAATTAGTCAAAAGAATTCTTCATTATTTGGGTGATCTTGTCTCCTCTGTGTCTGCTGTCTAGCCATTTGATGGATTCTCTGATTTCCTTGCAATGGTCAGTTTTCCTGTGTCTTAGTTAGGTTCTTAAGTCAGTTTGTTTGAGCTGGCAGGAAAAGGGTCGGCTTTTCAGGTCTCACCAGTATTTTTTTAAAAGGAAACACTTGCAGCCATCTGAGCTGCAGATTTGCAGAGGGGCAGGGCTGCCTCTGGCTGTGTTTATCTGAGGATGAAAGCACCACACCTTGGGAAAAGTCTTTCCCACCTGGGTGGGGAGACCTTTTCTTGGATGCAGCTGACTTTCACTGCTCAGATTCCTTTGCCCTTTTGAAAGATGGTCCCATCATTTAGCTATTCTCTGGCCAATTTATTTCCTATCGTCTCTGGCCAGGTCTATGCCAGAGTCAAAGATGGCATTTTTCTCCGTTGGTGGGGGAAGAGCTACCTTCCAAATACGGGTCTGTGAGTGTGAGTGAGAATGTCTTTTGTGGGGTACTCACCCTTTCTCTTTTTTTTTTCCGACTGTCCATGATCTGGGTCTGTCTGTGGCCTGTAGGCTAAAGGTTTCCTCTCCTGGTCACCGATGCATGCTGGAGGTGAGCCATGCATTCTGTCTCTACCAATCTCATCCTGGTTTTTTTCCCTGCCATGGTGGCAGGGTGCTGCTGCTGTTGTTGCCGCTGGCATGTGCTCAAATCTGTCTTCTTAAGCAGGCTTCCTAAATATTTTCTATCTGGTCAAAATCTCTATACTTTTATAGCTCACTTGGTGAGACTTGCTAGCTGTGCATATTTCACTGAAACACTAAAACTGGTTTCATGGAGAGAGCTCAGTGCCCTGCTCTGCCATTTTTTTGGGTAGCCTCAATTTTTTCTTATGATCAACAGAAAAACCCAGTTACATGCCTGTGGTTTAAGCTCTTTCATTACTCTTTTAAAAAGCTGTATCTTTATTATTATTATTTTTGCCAGTCCTGAGCCTTGAACTCAGGGCCTCAGCACTGTCCATGGCTTCTTTTTGCTCAAGGCTAGCACTTTGCCACTTGAGCCACTGCACCACTTCTGGCCATATTCTAAATATGTGTGCTGAGGAATCGAACCCAGGGCTTCATGTATATGAGGCAAGCACTCTTGCTACTATGCCGTATTCCCAGCCCCTTTATCATTTTTAAGTAGTTATACAGTGGGGTTAAAATTCACATATCAGTTTATGGATACAATGCACCTTGATCATTATCACCTCATCCATTGTTCTCATCCCTTCCAACCTTATCCATTCCCTCAACATTTGTAGTTTCGTAGATATATATTGAATACTCATTCTAAAAATTTTATTATAAACAACAGAGAGTGTGACTCAAGTAGTAGAGTGTGCCGCAAATGTGCATGACTCTGAGTTCAAATCCCAGCACCACGAAAACAAAGAAACAACAAAAATCCACCCAGGATACTCTGGGTGTGTTTCAGAATTGTTATGTTTCCCCTTCCGTGAGCAAAAGTGACCTGTTCTAGATTCTTCACTAACAATGTAGGAGAGCTCTGAGGTAGTACTCACAAAAGTGGAAGATCTCCTAAGACCAGGTCTCCAGAGAATTTTAGTGTATTGCACTATATTTACAAAGAACCTCCAGTTACTTGTCAATTGTGATTCTTATTTTCCTTCACCAGTACTAGTGTTATCTTTCCAGCTTCTATTGTAGGGAGTTATGATTCCTTGTGTCCATGTGTCTCTTCAGTTTTTAGGGCAAAAATTGGTCTGTAGCCCCAGTTCTCTAACAGTTCTAAGAAGAGCTGCTAATTTTCAGTTTGCTCAGTTCATTCTTATTGTGATAAGCAGACTTGTAACTTTTGGTTTGCATGCAGGGTCCACTGTGAGGTGAGGGACTTTGTCACAAAACAAGCTTTCTTGTATTTTAGCTCTTTGAATTAGTCTATTTTTTTGAAGTTATCTTCTATATTTAAAAAAAAATTCTATTCTTTGGTTAATATCTCTAGGAAAATAGGCTGTTTGCTGATGTGAAGGAATTCCTTAATGCACAGAAAGTATGTGTGTGTGTGTGTGTGTGTGTGTGTGTGTACTGGGCCTTGAATTCAGGGCCAATATAATGTCCCTTAACTTTTTGCTTAGGGCTGGCAGTAGACAACTTGAGGCACAGTTCTACTTTTGGCTTTTTTTGGTAGTTTAATGGGAGATAAGTGTCTCACAAACTTTGCTGCCTAGGCTGGCTTCAAATCATTATCCTCAGATTTCAGCCTCCCAAGTAGCTAGGATGAAAGATGTGAGCTACCAGCACCTAGATACATCTTGATTAGAGTCTTTCAGCCTGCCTGTCCATTCTTAAACCAGTCTCAGCAAGTTTCCCCATTTCATTTTTACTTATGTACAAGAAATATTTTGACAATATTTGTCTTCCAACCCCTTGTTTTTCCATCTGATCCTCTCCCACTAGTACCTACATCCTAGGCAACAATTTCTTCAATTTCTTCATTTTTGTTGAAGGGCAAAGTATTGTGAATACATGTATGAGAAATTATGAATTTTTTTCTGTTCCAAGGAGAGTGTGAAAATCAAATAGTATCTAATCCACAATGAGTGGATATGAAAAACAAGTGAGCAAAGAAATGTTAGCTGTAGGATGTCTGTTCACCTGTTCCATATACTTTCTGGCTTTGAATTTATTTGACCATTTCTTCAATATTTACAAATTTCCAGCTAAAAAGTACCGCTGTTTTAGCCCAAACATATTACATATACAATTTATATCTTGTTTTATAAAATTTAATCTACTTATTATATTTTTAATAAAGTTTTTATGATGTCATTATAGATTTTATTTGCATTCACTACATGTGTCATATCTTACTTAACCATTAAGTATTGATGTAAACTTGAGATATTGCCAATTAGTTTTGTTATTAAAGGAAATTATATGAAAATTTTTATGCATGGAGTTTTAGAAGTATCATCAAAATTTCCTAACAATAAAATAGTTGTAGTGACATTTACGGGACCAAAATTTAAATGCCCAATTGGTATATTTAGACAAATAGTTTTCTGGTGGGGTCATACAGAATGTGGCAGCCCCAGGTAGCCCATGACTATGGGGAGCTGGCCTTTCCTGCCCAGTGCTCCCAGTGCTTTGCCAGCACCGCGGTCTCTATGAGACATTTGGAAATGTCTTCATGGTTTTTGAATGGAAGGCAGCTGAGAGGGAGAAAGATAGAGAATCTGGATGATACACTTAATGACTTCCTTGGTTTATTCTTCTATTTTTATTTTTATTTTTTTAGTTTTAAAGCTGAGAGCCATCGAACCTTTTTAAAGGCACAGAAGCACGAAGAAGAAACTGAGTCCCAAATGGCCCATTTATTACTGAGTACATTTCACAGGTTGGAAAAGTCAAATGGCGTAGAGTGAAAGAAAATGGAAAGTGAAAGCCTCATTTCCTAGTTTCTGCTCCTCTCCCTGGAGGTAACTACTTCTAAATGTGTCTTTGATTCTTTCCAGAACAAATTTCTTACACGTATCAGCAAATGTATCCTATTTCACAGACTCTAAGATGAGCTAGTAGCAGCTCTTCCCTTGTCTCAGTGGAGAGCATCAACACGTGTTCTTCATGAAGACTGCTGTGGCTGCTGTGGTAGGTGATCCTGAGCATAGGATGGATCCCTTTTAGCCAGGTGCAGTGGCTCAAACTTGTAATCTCAGCTGCTTGGAAGGCAGAGGTCAGGGGAATTTGGTCTGAGGCTAGCCTGGGAATGACTGTTGAATAGATTCCATTTAAAACAATGGCTGTGTGCAGTGGTACATGCCTGTTATCCTAGTTACATGAAGCACAATGGCTGCACACAGTGGTGCCTACTTGTCAAACCCAGTGACAAGTGATGCATGGATAGGATGATTGCAAACCAGGTTATCTCTGGCATAAAATGCAAAAAGAAGCTTCAGGTGTGGCTTAAGTGGTAGAGCACCTATCTTCTAAGTGTGAGGTCCTGAGTTCAATCTCTAGTATAGCAACAATAAAAACAAAACAATGTTTTTATTCTGTGATGGTACAATGGCCTAAACTCAAAGATTTGCCCTGTCTTGGTTTTCTTGCTCATGAAGGATGTTCTACCACTGGAGCTGTGCTCTAGTTCAGGATTTTGCTGGTTAATTGGATATGGAGTCTTGCGGATTTTTCTGCCCAGACTGGCTTCAAACTGTGATCCTCTTACCAGAGCCTTCTAAGTAGTTAGGATTACAGGAGTGAGCCACCAGTACTTGACTTGAACTCTTCCTTTTATTTACTTATTTATTTGAATCTTCCTTTTATTTTAAAATTTTTATTTATTTTTAATTTTTATTGTCAAACTGATGTACAGAGAGGATACATTTTCATACATTAGGCATTGGATACATTTCCTGTACTGTTTGTTACCTCCTCCCTCATTCCCTCCTCCCCCTCCCCCTTTCCTTTTCCCTCCATGAGTTGTTCAGTTGATTTACACCAAACAGTTTTGCAAGTATTGCTTTTGTAGTCGTTTGTCTTTTTACCCTGTGTCTCTCGATTTTGGTATTCCCTTTCAGTTTCCTAGTTCTAATACCAGTATACACAGTTTCTAATGTACTCAGATAAGATACAGAGATAGTGTAGGTACAACCACAGGAAGGGGATTCAAGAAGATTATCAATAATAGATGCTACAGTTTCACATGGCATGTTGAAAGTAATTACAACAGTGATATAACAGTTGTTTCCATAACATGGAGTTCATTTCACTTAAGATCATCTTATGCATTCATAAGGGTATAGCTATTGGGCTCTTATGATCCTCTGCTTTGACTAGCCTAAACCTGTGCTAATTATTCCCTATGAGGGAGACCATAGAGTACATATTTCAATTTACTTAGTATAATTTTTTCCAAGTCCTTCCATTTCCTTACGAATGGGGCAATGCCATTCTTTCTGACAGAGGCATAAAATTCCATTGTGTATATGTACCACATTTTCCTGATCCATTTGTCTACTGAGGGGCATCTGGGTTGGTTCCATATTCTAGCTATGACAAATTGTGCTGCGATGAACATTGTTGTGCTGGTAGCTTTAGTGTGATTTTGTTTATGGTCTTTTGGATAGATACCCAAAAAGTGGGGCTGCTGCGTCATAGGGAAGCTCTATGTTTTAGCCTTCTGAGGAATCTCCATACTGCTTGCTAGAACTGCTGAACCCGTTTATATTTCCACCAACAATGAAGTAGGGTTCCCTTTTGGCCACATCCCCTCCAACATTTGTTATTGTTAGTTTTCTTGATATAGGACATTCTTACAGGGGTGAGATGGAATCTCAATGTTGTTTTGATTTGCATTTCTTTTATGGCCAGTGATGTAGAGCACTTTTTCATATGTCTCTTGGCCATTCTCATTTCCTCATCAGAGAAGTCTCTTTTTAAGTCTTTAGCCCACTTGTTGAGGGGGCTATTGGTTCTTTGTGGCTCTGGTTTGGAGGAATGTAATTTTTTTAGTTCTGCATATATTTTAGATATGAGGCCTTTGTCCATTGTATGGCCGGTAAAGATCTTTTCCCAGTCTGTGGGCTTTCTGTTTATCTTGCGAGCTATGTCCTTTGCCCTGCAGAAGCTCTGCAGTTTGATGCAGTCCCATTTGTCCATCCTGTCTTTGATTTGTAGTAATTCTGGGTCTTTGTTAAGGAAGTTCCATCCTGTGCCAAGGTGGCTCATGTCTTTCTTGACATCCTTCTGGCTCAGATCAATCTGACCCTTATTTAAGAATACTCTTTCTTTTCCAATTTGTTTTCCCCTGTTACCTCTCATTATATTCAAGTAAAAAAAAAGTCATACTTCCTCCTCCGGCTTCTGTTCCTCTGAACCCAACTTAGATGGCCCAACTTAGAATGACAGGGAAACAGCCATGTAGGAGATGGGCTGGGAGTGAGCAGTGAAATATACTCTTGAGAACACCCCACATTTAAAGCTAGCTACAGGACTAGATGTGTCTGAAAAAGCAAGGTGGCAATTAGGGAAAGGTGGCCACATGTGCAGAAGAGGTTGGGCATTTCACTCTCTCTCTCTCTTCACCTGGCCTAAAATTTCTTGTTATTTGGGGATAATTTGTCAAATGATAGATCTGGGGGATAAAGCCAGAGAAATCACAAACATACTTACATATTTTACACAAAATATTTACATATTTTATTTGTATATAAGTTATGCTATCTTTTCCTTGATACTTTCCTCATTTGATTCAATTAGTTCTATTATTAATCAGAATATACACAAGCTCTGACTGTTCAACTCTTCATTTAGTATTTGCTGAGCACCAAATTTTTCCCCATCTGAGAGGTTATGGTGCCCTGTTATCTCCCCCAGACCACACAGGGCATTCAAAACACGCTGTGTGACTCATGTGCTTATCTGTAGTTTTTCTTCCATAAACTCATTATGCCTGTCCTTTTGTCCTTTTCTTTCCTCTTCTGCCTTGTTAACCTTGTGTTGGCAAAGTATACAGGAAGGCAGATTCAAAGCTCACAATATTCTAGTTCTCCCAACAAGAACACCTGTCCCATGGATCTGCTTTGGGAAGAAGATAAAGAAGAAAATGTTGGTTTGCTCCCAGACCTGTACTAAAACACACGTTGTATGTTATCTCAGCCATACAAGAGGAGGGCAGCTCATCAATGCCTTGGAAAGCTCTGTGCTTTGGTTATCTGTTTTGCAATCTGATTTGTGGGTGCTATAGTGTGATGCTTGCTGCTCCCCAGGCGGGTGTCCAGAGATTGGCCTCCCAGTGTGGCATAAAGGGAGATAGAGTGGAACTTTGAGAGGGGAGGCCTGATGGAATGCCTCAGGGTTTATTAGATGTGTGCTCTTGGTGGGTGCCTGTGGCATCCTGGCCCCTTCCTCTTGTTTGCTTTCTAGCCATGAGATAAACTCCTAGCCATGAGATGAACTTCTAGCCATGAGGTGAACAGTTTTTTTTTTCTGTCACCTGCTCTCTGTCATTTTCATTCATTAGAGGCCCAACACAATGTCCAATCCTGATCTGGAACCACCAAATCCACGAGCTGAAATAAACCTTTCTCTTCATAAGAATTACCTCAGGTATTTCTTTGTAGTGATGGAAAGGAAAGCTGACTCACATAGCAAGGATCTGAGGAATTTCGCACTTTGAGCTTACTGTGAAACCTGGCATTCACTGAGAGTTTCTGAGCATCTGAAGAAAAGGAAGAAGAAGATAAGGTATGACTGCTGGGCATCTAATATTCTCAGGTAATTCCTAGAGTTGGAGTACAGGTGTTCTCTAGGACCATCAACATTTTCTGGTTACTTAAGAAATTGCTTCCAGAACTATCTGGGTGGTTCTCTGGTACCCATTCTATGCCCAGAATCCCAAGTACTCAGTAGAACATCCAGGCCTCTAGTGGGTATGAGTAGCCAGGGACTCAGTGCTCTCCTGGTGGGGACCAAACAGAGAGAGAGAGAGAAAGAGAGTGAGAGAGAGAGAGAGAGAGAGAGAGGAGGAGAGAGAGAGAGAGAGAGAGAGAGAGAGAGAGAGAGAGAGAGAGAGAGAGAGAGAGAGAGAGAGAGAGAACCAATGAGTCACTTTGAGGACCCTTCAGTATAATTTTTGCCATGTTTCACTTCCCAAGTTCCTACATTCTCCCAGTCCTTAGAGAATGCCACCTTGTTTTAACTGAAGTGTAAGGTCACAAATTAAAGGCTAACCAAATAGAGATTGCTTAAGTTCCAGAAGGATAAGCTCAGATTAATTGGTGAAGTAGGTTGGTTTCTGATCTGCACTTTGGGCTTTCTGGTTCTGAATGGTGATTCAGAATGCTTTGGGAGACTTTAAAAGTGGTTTGTTTTTGTTTGTAAAATCTATAGTACCAGAATGTAATCTTCATTGCCTTAAATCTATACTGCCCAATAGGGTAGCTATTAACTACCACTTAGAATATAGCCAGTCAGCTATAATGGTTTACAAGAGCAAGTACTTAACAGACCTCAAAGGCTTACTACAGTGAAACAATGTAAGCTATAGTATTAGTAGTTTTAGATGTACAGCATGTTAAAATGACAATATTTAGGAGAGTGTATATAAAAAAATAAGTGGATCATTAAAGTTCTAGTTTTCTTTTACTTTTTATGCAGCTACTAGAACATTATCATTGCATATATGGTTTGTAAGATTAAGGAAAGGAGCCAATGTCTTCAATCCTTCTATTTACTAGACACAAATTGGTTCTCCATATCTGTGTTTCACTAGTCCTTACAATGTCAGCACAAGCAGACACTTCCATGAACATTCAACACTCAAGGAAGACAAACATTCTGGGGTTCAATGACTTGGTCACAGGCTCTAGGAAATATCTGGGCTGTAGATGGAGTTCTCATATACATCCTTTGTTAATGGAGGGTCTCTGTTTTCTTGGGTCCTGTTGTAGGCTGTCACTCTATTGCTGGTGGCATTGTGGCATCTTGCTTTCTTCCTGTAATCTACTGCTATTGATTTGCTCTAAGCAGCATGACAAGAAACTGCAGCCTGTTTATAGTGACCCCTAGTGCCCTTAGCCAGTGGCTAGTCCAACTCTGGGCTCACTCATGGCCACTTATAGGAAAAGAGGTTCATTTTCACCACTGTGTCTGCTGCTCAGAGTTCAACAACCATATAAGACTCACCTCCCATGACCATGCTTCCACCCAGGTCTGGGCATCACCTGTGCCTGCCTTTTGAGCTTTTCATCTTCCATCCCAGTATGAGGATGCTCTTCAGTAACTAAAGTTTCCAAAGGATGGCTGTTAGATGCTCTGGTGGTTGATATGAAGTTAGGAAAGGACTTACATGTTTAGTTAGGCCACTAAAATGGATAGGAAGAGTTGCCTGAAGACTGACCCCAGGCCTACAGTGGCACAAGGGTTTCTAGGTTGGTGATCCTTACCTTGGAGATAATCTTAAGTCCCATGACCACACTTACTTCCTTGACCACACTGTATCGAGATCAACCAATAAATGCAGTCACGATACCTGGTTCTTCCAGTAGGAGAGTTTCTCAGGACTCCTGTGTTATTACTTCTCTGGCCTTTTCCCCACATCTTCACTGTGTTCTGTCTCTGCTTCTCCTTGTGGTTTTCTGCCCAGGGCCTGCCCGCAGACTGGATGGTGGAACTCAGTGTCCTTGCTGAATTCTTACTGTTTGTAACATGACCTTTTCTGGCATAGAAGACAGTTTGTGGGGGCCTGGGAATCAGAGGAGGGGAAGAGAGGGACACTGTGGGCAGTGGAAAGAGGCGGGCATGGGGAAAAGTCTGACCCCTAGTAAGATGTTGCATTAATCGAACAGCTCCCGGGAACTAAATTCAGGTCTCATACCACTTGAAATATTGAAAGGAAATGAAACTAATTCAGTTCACTTTGTTTTATTCTGTATTTTCTTCCCACGAGTAGGTAAAAAATCACACAATCCAGAATAATTCCCTTGCCTGATGGAATAAGGATAAATAGATTTAATCTTTGATTTTGGAGGCTGCCTGGCCTTTGTGGTCCCTCTTTCATTTAGAATATAGTTTGAAGTGCTGCATTTCACAGTAAAGTGAGTGGAATTCTAGTCTAAAGGAAACAGGTAGTTTCTATCTAAGGATTTCTATCCAAGGCTCACCTGTGTATGTGTGTATGTGCGCATGCGTGCGTGCACATGTGCCACGAATATTAACATTATCTGATGCATGCCAGGAGTCATTTTCCTCCCAGGCTTTCTCCTTGAGCTCCTGTTAGGAAAAGAGAAAAGGACCACGGAGTTGACCAGCTCAGGACTGATGAGTCTCTCTTGAGTAGTTGCAAAGGCACAGAATTCATATGCAGAACCTCCTCTGCAAGGAAAAATGAGATAAAGGAGACAAGTCAAAGTCTCTTCCAAATCCGATTTGCCTTTTTCCAAAGGGATCATCTCTCTTCCCTGTATCTGGTTTGCCACTTAAACACTAATGATGCACATTCTAAGACATGATCTGTGAGAGCTATTTATTTTTGTATTCAAGCTTTTCTTCTTAAGAGCATTTGCTCTAATAGCTATACTGAAATAATACCAGAGATTAAATAAAAGAGGCACTTCAGAGAAAACAAATATTTCAGGGGAGACTTCACTGGAGAAACAATTTTTACTTGTCTACTCACTTCCAAATCTTGCAGACATTTGCTAGGAGACTTCAGCTTGCAGGGGTAAACGGAACTGATCCATTATAGTAACCACTGGGCATGATGAGTACCAGAAACAATGCCAATGTGCTAGAGCCATGAGCATGCCAGATACACAACAGCATCCCTGGCTAGCTACTACCACAACCATTGTATACATGGATGTTTGAACCAAAGCCTTTTGTCCTCCTCCTCCTCCTCCTCCTCCTCCTCCTCCTCCTCCTCCTCCTCCTCCTCCTCCTCCTCCTCCTCCTCCTCCTCCTCCTCCTCCTCCTCCTCTTCTTCCTTCTTCTCCTCTTCCTCTTCCCCCTCTCCTCCCTCCTCCTTTTTATTCTACAGTAGTTTTGGAGTTCAAACTCAGGGCTTGTGCTTCCCAGGAAGGTGACTTACCCCCTAAGCCATACCACCAGACCTTTTTGCTTTTAGTTATTTTTCAGATAGGATGTTTTGCTTGAGGTTGGCTTAACACCACAGTCCCATGTACCTTGGATTATAGTCATAAGCCCTATGCCTAGAATTTTTATTGAGATGTAGCCTTGGTAACACTAAAAAAATTGTACAGGTTAGCCTTGAATTGTGATCCTCACAATCTCTGCTTCCTCACTAGCTGGTTTTATAGATATGAGACACTGTATCAGGCCTCTCCTTTTCTTGGGAAGACCAATCAGGTCACCATGACAACTGGTCAATCAGTAATGATTTCCTTCTTCTCAGCCTTAGGATTTTCCTGTCCTAGGTAAGGCCGTGGAAGGCAGCTCATACCAGATGCAGTTCACAGTGTTCATGTGGACAGAAGACATAGACACTCTCTGACAGAGACAAGCTAAATGCTTTCTGGGTATGCTACACTGACCAGGCAAGGCACTTGGAGTTTACTAGCATTTCTGCAGAAAGTTTGTGTTATCCATCTAGGGAATTATTCTCTATTGCACATTTCCCAGCATGTTTACCTCTTGGGAATACAATGATTATTAATTTTTAGAAAAATTCAGAGGAAGGTAGAGATTTTCTACTAAACCTCTGTCCCCATACATACAAAGTGTTTCTGTTATTCACATCTCCCTCCAAAGTGGTAGCACGTTACAATTGATGAACTCATACCCATACATCAGTGTTCCTCAAAGTCCATAGTTTACATTAGGGTTCACTCTTGGTGCTGTATAACCTATGCATTGGACAAATAAACTATTATAATACATTTCCCAGGATGCTTAGCTGTTGATGAGAATATAGCACAACTCTCCATTCTTATGCTTGAGTTCTTTCTACAGGTGAATCATTTGTGACAGGTGAATGTAAGTCAAGTCACCACTCTACATCCTCAAAGAGCTTACTGTCAGATTTAGGAAACAAAGTGAAAGATAGTTAGAGGCACTGGCAGTTGTAGGGATGGAGAAAGAAACTCAGAAGTTCAAATGGAAGTTAGATCTTATTGGGAAAAATCAGGGAAGATTTATGGAGGAAGAGATGACTGAATTGCATCTTGAAGGACAGATAAAGTTAGTTAGAAGAGAGTAAACAGAGATGCAGAATAACACTGGGAAAGGACTTGGCTTTTGTTGTGGGAAATCTTGAAGATTTCATGACTACTCTTGCATTGGGATTGCTTGTCATCAGTGGCTTGATCGTGTGTGCACGCACGTGTGCACGCCCGTGCATGATATATAGTAAAGAATTAACTCTCTAGAGTGCCAGAGATCAGGGATTATATTTATGCTTGACATTTACTGTTTGATTGTGGCTCAGTGACACAGTCTCCCTGAATCTCAATTTACTCATCCATTAATATGGGATAATAATGGCCAACCTATGGGACTATGGTGAGGATTTCTCTGGCAGAGTGCCTAACACATGGTTTGTACCCAGTGTGTTAATTATCTCTGCTAATATCAAATTCCTTATTTATTTTTAAACTGAACTAGTCTCATTTCCTTTCAGTATTTCAAGGGGGATGAGACATGAATTTAGGTCCTGGGAGCTGTTCGATTAATGCTGCATCTTACTAGTGGTCAGATCTTTCACCAAGAGTTTTGTATATTCTCCAGCAATTTATTTCTTGTTTCTCTTCAGGGAGAATTCTAAAGATGTAAATTATTTTTACATAGGAAGAAACAGAGTCCAGAGAGGTGCATGTCTTGAGTAATGTCATGTGGATGGAAAGATTAAAATCCAAGAGTTGTTAAACTTGTCCTTTTCGCCGTCCCAAACTTCCCTGAAAGTACCAGGTGTTTTGCTGGGCCCAAGGAAACAGTAAAGTTGAATAAGATGTGATGTATTTCTCTGAATAGCTCTGGATCAATGGGAGGAGGAGGGCAGATATTTATAGGGCTCTTAGAAAGCTGTGTGGAAGTTGAGACAGGTGTATTCAGGATACTGCCAGAGCCAAGTGAGGAGCTACCACCAAGGAAGGACAGGGAACCCTCTGCAGGTCTTTGGTTTCCTTGAAATTCCATCATCTGTGATCTGGGTTAGATGCTGATCAGAAGACAGAACCTCAGGGAATTAGAACCTCCATGGAAATGCTTTAATGACAAAAACATTGGCCATATCTACATGACTCTCTCTGTCTTCTTAATATGTCGTACGGTCACTGGAATTCACTTTGGAAGATTTATGTCCCATTCAAGAGGAATGTCTCTGCATGGTTTCCATCTATTTCATCCACATCCAACCCAAGTTTTCTTTTTAATGGGGGAAGGAACCCATTTCCCCACTATCTGTCAGTGTTTATCTCACCACTGTGGCTTATTACAGCTGCCATCTGCTGCCAAGGAGAAGTGTGCATGCTCTGGGTAGGGCTTGTAAAAGCCATTAATGGAGAGGAGGCTGAGCTGAGAATCCAAGTGGAAACATTTACTATTAGTGTAAGAAGAACCCTTGCCCTCCTGCCTCCTTTTCTGATGTCAGAAGGCCCTTGAACCCTATCCCAGTGGCCCACTACCCTCCATGCACATTCTTCATAAACTTCTTTATGCCACTCCTACTTGGCATGGGTTCTATGTCCATTCATTACTCATCCTCATCACAGAGAAGATTTAGCCACAATTACGGAACTATTGAGAAGGTGACAGCATGTCAACTTTCATGTTATATATTGAGTAGTGGAGAAATTTGATGTTTAAGGAGACAGCAGACTCTCTGAATTTTGTACTATGAAAAGTGAGTAACTTCAAACAAATTCAGTTGAGTTTATCCATTTCCATAAATCTTCCCTAAGCACACCTGAGGGCTGCTGCAGAGATGAATAAGACATGGATTCTTCCTCAATGGGGACACACAAGTGGTTGTGTTCCACATGCTTGTGTGTGTGTGTGTGTGTGTGTGTGTGTGTGTGTAGTGAAAAAATCACAGGTGAGGTGGAATGAATTTTACAGTGCAAAGATACAGAGGTCACTGAATTAGTGCAAAGAACAGGAACAAATGCTACTCTCCAGGCTTGTGGTCACAAGGTACAAAGAGGTGAGTGAAGCATCTAGTCAGATTTGCACTTAGGAAAAAGATTCACTTTAGCTCAGAGGACTAAGTAGGGCTGCTCCTGAGTAGGTTGTTTCTCTAATAGTCTAGGGTGAAGTATTCTGTAATAGTCTAGGTTGAAGGATATAAAGAAAATGGTTCCAGAAGAGACAATGGGAAATCAAATCCATTAAGCTTGGTGAGACATTAATATGGGAAGTAAGAGTGAGTGATAGCAAAGTTTCTAGATGAAACAACAGGATTACTGATAGAATTTTTGGCAGAGACTTGAATTGGGGACTGGTGATGAACAGCAAAAGTTGGAATCTAGAGTTTCTGAGGGCAAGTTGTTTTGGAAGCATCCAATGGTGGGGTGGGGGGTGCCAGGAAGGAAGTCTTAAATATCTGGGACTCTAGACTGTCTGTCTCAGCTGATATTGTAGATGCACAAGTCATTTTCATTCTGGTGGTAATTGAAACTGTGGACATGGAAGATGGAGTTAAGTGACAAGGAAAGGAACGTCTGAGACTAGGATTCTATTTATGAGCTAAAGGAGAGGATAGACCTGCAAAGGTGATGGACAGAGTGTTGTCAGAGAAGAGATAGAACTAGGAAGGGGTTAGATCTTGAAAACCCAGAGGCAAAATGGAAGGTCATATGGTCAAGACTACTGTAAAGTTGACTTGGAGTAGACTTGGAAAATGTCCACTGAATACATTGTCACTAGAGATATTGCCAAAGCCTGGGTAAGTGGGATGGTGAGCCTCATATCTAGATCCCAGCAGTTATGGAGTAAGGAGAGTTGAACAAACAGCAGTGGTGAGTAAAGACAGTTCTTCCTGGAGAGTGGAGTATAAAGGGGCTGAGAGAGGTGGTACAGTAGAGGAACTTGACTCTGGGGCTGAGAGTGGGCAAGTGCTTGAAGGAGAGAGAGGTTGCGGACATTATAAGAAAATGATAAATGGCACTAAGTGACATTTTAGGTTGGGATCCAAGACCAGATAGAGGAATAATTTTGTCAGCTCTTGTCCTGTTGTGGGAGTGAAGGAGGAAAATATGGATGGGTTCCCCTGTGGGAGAGTGTGTGTGGTCAGTCTGTCTGACAGCATGTTTTCACTCTGAAGTAGGAGGTAAGGTTGTCTTAGGATAGAGAAAAGTGTGAGTGGGTAGCAGAGCTGGAGACTTGAGAAAAATGAACTTTGCAAAAAAAATGACTAGAGAGCTTATGAATGATTTAAGTTTGCTTGGGCAGCTCTGTGGACACTCTTGAAGCCACAGAATGAAGCATGGCATTGAAATCCCCAGACTGGCTTATACTACTTGGATAGGAGCATGGAGATGATACCCAGGTTGATCTTATCTGGAAGACACAGAGGAAGTAGCAAGTGCATCAGCAGGCTTATGGGAAGGAAAATAAATATTGGAACGCTCTTAAGTTACCTGGTACTTGTGGCTCATACCTGTAATCCTATTTAGGAGGCTGAGATCTGAGGATTGAGGTTCAAAGTAGTGAAGGTGAGTAGCAGAGCATCAGCTTTGAGTAAAAAAGCCAAAAAAGAGCACAAGGCCCTGAGTTCAAGCCTCATTACTATTACCTTCACCCCAACTTAGAAAAAAACAAAGAAAAGCAAAGCACTAACTTGACTTAGTTAATAAAGAAATGAGAGAGATGATAACCTTCAGGTCATCTTTCATCCCTCATTCGCTTCATTAGGAGAGAAACTGTAGCTCAAGAACTCAACAATTGAATGAACAAGTAGAAGGAAATGAGATTGTCTGAATCTTCTTGGATTAGTGGTTCTCAAAGTGCAACAATTACAGGTAAGGGACTTTCTGAAGTGTGTTGGAAAGGAGAGAAAACCAGTGGAAACAAGTAAGTCATGAGTGGTGTTGGCATTTGTTCTCGCTTTAGGTTTTTCTTTCTTCTAAGGAAGGACAGGGTGTGGGGAGCAAAAAGAGAGAGAGGAAGGGTAAACAAATGCATTGGTATTATTCAGTATATTCTGTGTGGGAAATGACCTGTATAACTTGTGGTCAGGGATGGGAGGGGGAAACCAGGGGAAAGTAAAGAAAGGGCTAACATTGTCCAAAAGGAAAAACAATTGTACTCATTACTTGATTTATAAAAGGGTAGTCACAATATACAAGACCTTAATAATAACAACAAAATTATTTTCAAAAGTCATAAACCTGAAGCAGTGTCCACATGTGGGGTTAGGTACTGGGTGCTGGCATCACCCAGGACGATGAAGTCTGAGGTAGTGAAAAATGCTAAGGAAGGGAAGTTACTGGGAGATTGACATTCATGAGCAACAGCAAAAGGGAGATTGATGCTGTAGCATTCTACCTAGCAACACTTACAAATGGTCCTCAATTTCCCTGCAGAAGGCATACATCAGTAAATCATCAAGGCTATTCTAAAGCATTTATCCACATACATGTTAAACATTGAGCATTTAGATTTACCAGAGTGACAGGAGAATGTAGCACATCTTCCAGGGATCTTACCATCAGTTGAAGACACTGATTCATAACCAGACCTTCAGTGCAATAAATCATGCTGTTTCTGAAAGAAAGAAACAATGGTTATGATGACACACAGCAATGAGTAAGTAATTAATGATGGCAAGGGGCGGTGAGCAGAATGTTCTGGGAAAGATGCTGTTTCATTTGGATACTAGAGAGGTACTAGTTTTCCAGGGTAGTGAAGGCTGTTAAGGAAAAGTAGATTCCAGAGGACAGAGTGGGTCAGGATAAAGGGAGCACAATGTCTCTAGTCTGCAGCTTGTTTGTTTTACCTTCTTGACATAGCTGTTGCTGGTTTGTTGCTCAGAGCAAGAGTTTCTTAGGAGATAAAGTCACAGGCAGGAGACCACAGGGCTGGTGTGCATGAAGAGTGAAAAGAAGGTGCAGTGTTACCAGAAAGCTGAACAGGAAAGGAGGAAAGTATGTCCTATAACACATGTAGAAGGGGATGAAGTTGGAGAAGAGTCCATTAGACACAATTTCACATCTAGTCCCAGGTGTGCATGTGTGAAAAAGCCAGCTTTAGAATCATGAGAAATGGTCCTTTTCAGCCAGGGAGGGTGGGTAAAGTTTATAGGGCTGGTTACCCTGTAAGATGGCATAGGCATAGCTCATTGCTGCTGCTACTACTACTACTGTTATTATTATTATATCTTTGAGTAATTGTATCAAGTGATTTCAATTCAACACGTCAAAGTATGCATACAATGCATCTTTTACATTTATTTAAGTAGTTGTACAAAGTGTTTTTTCCTCTGCAATTTAGATTATTAGTACAATGCATCATGATTGATGTTGCCCCTTTCATCATTCTCTCTCATCTTTTCCAACCCATCCACCCTCTCAATTTTCCTAGATTCATTTTCACATCTATACATTGAATAATCTTAACTGCATTCTCTCATCATTCATCTTTCCCTTCATGTACTGTTTCCTGACACCACAAGTTTCAGCTTCCTAGTACTCATTTTGTTAAAATGTAAGTTAGTTATTCAAAAGAGTTATACCATTAGAACCCTCCCTGCATATGCCATGCTTTAGTTAATTGATTTGTGTATGTATTTAGCTTATAATTATTAAGTGGTACCTAGATGTTTGATATCAAAATCTTTGAGAGATTTTTTCTTTCATGTAGTAGATGGTGTTTATTAAATCTTAAGTTTTTGTGAATATTATTGCATTTTCTGTCAAGCAGATTTTTGGCCTGGCATCTTATATTACTCTTCTCTTCTTTTTTTGTTCAATTCTGTTTTCCTAAAATCTCTAGCCCACCAGGGTGGTTGAACTGTGATTAATCATGATCTTCTGATCAAAGGAGCCATACTGGAAGACCAGTAGTTTTGATCTGATCATGACTAAGGTTGGTGAGGATAGGGATCATATGCCCTCACCATACATATCTCTCCATTTGTTATTTTTACTTTTTGTTCCTGGCATAGTATTGATATGTAAATCAGGCTACCCTTGAACTCATAATTCTCCTCTCAGGTTGTCAATTACTAAGACATAGGTATGCACCAGCATAGCCAGTTTTATCTCTTTACCACCATGGTGATATTGGGCTAGTGAGGACAATTACCTGATCTGTGTGCTTCTGTGTCCATTGGAGGCATCACGAACTGATCTCTGCACATTTCCCTGTGGGGCCAAATGGCCTTAGAATTTTACACAGAGTGATCTGGACAGACACTACTAATTGATAAATGTGACCCATCAGATATAATTGATATCCATCTGTATTAGCTTTCTAATGCTGTCATAACATATGGTTATGCAATGAGTGACTTAAAACTGTATTTTGTTATAGTTATGAAGGTTGGAAAGACATTATCAAGATTTTAGCAGGGTTAGTTTTTTTGGAGGCTCTGGTGGAGAATCTGCTCCTAGCCTCTCGCCTAGCTTTGCTGTAATTGTTAGTCGTCCTTGGGTTTTCACACCTCACCACACTAGTCTCTGCCTCAATTTTCACTAGTCTACTTCCCCTGTATTGCTCACTGTGTTAAATATCCTTCTCCTTTCTTTTATAAAGATTTTAGTCATTAGACTCAGGAGCCATCCTAAATCTGACTTGATTTCTTCTAGAGATCATTAAGTAATCTGTAAATGCTCATTTCTAATACAGTCACATTTATGAGTACAGAATTTAAGACTTGGGTATATCTTTTGTGAACCAATGTTGAAACCAGGAGCTATTGTTCTGACCCTGTAAAAGGGATCAGTACAGACCCAAACTCTAGTTCTTAGACATGTTTCCTATTGTCAGTATCTAGGTCCTTTTGCATAACTTTCCCAATGTCCAGTTCTACAGCCTGAGGTCTCTCTTAGGTCTTATTAGTTGTACCTCTGCTGTGGGTTGTAGACAAATGCCTAGCTTCTTCTGGGAGTCTGTGCCATCCTGCCTTGGTGCCAACTACTGCTGGCTGAAAATTTTCTACCACAAGTCTGCAAGTCACCTGTGAAGGCCTCTCTCCAAGTTCTATGTACTCAGGTGAAGGTTTCAGAGGCTTTCTCAAGCCATTCAGAGCCTGCTTGCTGTGTGCTGGTCTTAGAGTTTTCTTGGTTCCTATGTGTTTGCCCAACTACTTCTCACTGATGTTGTTGCATATGTCTTAGACTTTTCATTATGGCTATGATGGTTGCATTCTGCAACTAGATTTGCCCTAAATCCATGCTCCACTCAGGATCTTAAAAAATACTTGACTGTTTTTTCCAGGTGCATACCTGTACATACCTGTACACAGGCCTTTACTTATCCCACTCCTGCTGCTGCTTCTGTGCCTGTCCAATCTGGTTTCTGTTCCAGTTTCTGGGCCCTCTGGTCCATCTATACCAACTTTTATCCCAACTATGTGTAGGTAAAGCATAAGATAAGCTCAAGATATGATAAGTATAGCTTGGTATAACTTTCTCATGATCCAATGAAGCAATTCTCTTGTTCCTGGAGATTTATTAGGAAAATGTTGTCTGTCATTTTCATATATGGATTTTCATATCATTATTACCACTTATTACTTCTTTACTCTGAGAAGATCATCTGTGCCTCAGTTTCTTTATGTATAAAATGGAAATCATAGGAGGATCTATTTCTAGGCCTGTTTATTATTATTATTATTATTATTATTATTATTACTTAGTTGTATGAAGAGGTTACAATTTTGTAAGTCAGATTATAAATACAGTGATTCTTGATCAGTGTTACTCCTTCCTTCTTTCTCCCCCATCTCCCCTACCATTGTAGGGTTCTTTGGTCTTGAGGGTTAAGATGTCCTCATCCCTTATTGAGAGCCACTGGATGAGATAATTATTGGAAACATGACTGACCTGTACATGACACAGAATTCCATTGAAGTGTATTGGATGGATAAATTCCTCCTAGATCATATTATTAAGTAAAGTTGGATGGTGACTGTGCACTGTTTTTATATTAGTGACACAGGATAATTGAGATACTTTGAGTTTTTGTTCTGCTTTGGTGGCTACGAGAGCGCTTCAAGCCCAATTTGTGACTTATCTCTAGCAACTGGACAGGATGATACTGTTTGCATTCTTGCATTCTTTCTCTGACTACATGAATCCAAGCTTTGTATTGTATGCATTTGGAATCTCAATCCAGGTCATATTAGCTGCTCCATTTTACCACTGCTGGTGGACTCAAAGCTTCCATTTTGAATACTATTTTTAACTGTGTGTTGCTCAGCATTCAGTGTCAATGTTCTAATCTCCAACATGATAATATTTGGACATAAGAGGTAATGAAGGAGGTAATGAGGTTTACCTGAGCTCATGAGAGTGAGAACTCATGCTCAGTTAAAAGAAGATTACACTACATACATTGAGGAAAGGCTATGTTAAAAATGCTGAGGAGGTGGTCATCTATGATTCAAAAGTTCTTATCTGACACTCATTTTACTGGAGCCTGGGCTTGGACTTCTGACTTCTTGTTTGAGCTATGCAACCTGTGATATTTTATTATGATAGTTGGAGCTTGCCTTTCCTAATTACTGGGTTAAAAACACCAAAGTTAGTTCTTGTTAGGAGTTGGAGGTCAGATCAAGAGAGTTGGTGTCTCTCTAGATGACCAAGACACAGCTTTTGAGGCTGAAGGTAGCCATGTGTTATGCAATAGGAAAGTCTGAGAAAGGAAAAGAGAAGCAGATGTGTTCTGAGAAAAAGATGAAGTATAGGGAGACAATACTCTGAAATTCAGAAGAAAGTCTCCTACTGCCTGTCTTTCCTAGGATCCAGTTACTTTCTTGTTCTTGGAGTCCATATGTTATAGATTAAGAATTTTTTTCTTTTTGCTGATCCTGGGGCTTGAACTCAGGGTCTATCTGTCTATAGGCCTCTCTGTGTTCTAGGCTAGTGCTCTACCACTTGTGCTACAGCACCACTTCTAGCTTTTTCTGTTTATGTAGTACTGAGGAATCAAACCCAGGGCTTCATGCATGCTTAGGCAAGCACTCTACTGCTAAGCCACTATTGCCAGCCCTTAAGTGTTTTTTTCCCCCCTATGGGTTTTCTTGTTTTCATTTTTTTTATTATTATCAAACTGATGTACAGAGAGGTTACAGTTTCATACGTTAGGCATTTCTTGTATTGTTTGTTACCTCGTCCCTCATTCCCCTTCCCCCTCTCCCTTTTCCTTTCCCCCCCATGAATTGTTCAGTTCATTTACACCAAACAGTTTTGCAAGTATTGCTTCTGTAGTTGTTTGTCTTTTTTTACCCTGAGTCTCTTGATTTTGGTATTCCCTTTCAATTTCCTAGTTCTAATACCAGTATACACGGTTTCCAATATACTCAGATAAGATATAGAGATAGTGTAGGTACAACCACAGGAGGGGGATACAAGAAGATCATCAATAATAGAATCTACAGTTACACATAGCACGTTGAAAGTAGTTACAACAGTGTTATAACAATCGTTTCCATAACATGGAGTTCATTTCACTTAGCATCATCTTATGTATTCATAAGGGTATAGCTATTGGGCTCTTGTGATCCTCTGCTGTGACTTGCCTAAACCTGTGCTAATTATTCCCTATGAGGGAGACCATATAGTTCATGTTTCTTTGGGTCTGTCTCACTTCACTTAGTATAATTTTTTCCAGGTCCTTCCATTTCCTTAAAAATGGGGCAATGTCATTCTTTCTGATAGAGGCATAAAATTCCATTGTGTATACGTACCACATTTTCCTGATCCATTCATCTACTGAGGGGCATCTGGGTTGGTTACAGATTTCTGTGAAACTCTTATCTCAAAAATCTACTCAGAAAAAGCCAGAAGTGGAGCTGTGGCTCAAGTGGCTAGCCTTGATCACAAAGGGGCTCAGGGTCTGTGCCCAGGCCCTGAGTTCAAAACCCAGGACTGGAAAACAATATTTTTAAAAAGTGTATTTAGCAAAGTGAAAGTAAAGGAGAGTGAGCACGGGAACCCAGAAACTGGTTTTTCCTTACATTTTTGTATGTTATTCTCTTGAGACATAAACTCTGAAGAAGTGACATTTCTTTAAATAATCCTTAAAACCTGGGCAGCTACTAGGTTCACTGGGAATTCATTACTATTGCTGTTACTAATCTGTGCACTTATCACTGAAAAGATGTTGCAACAGGCAGCCTGGCCATTTGAGTGGAAAACTTGTGGCCAATGCCATCAGACAGTTGTTACACATGCTGCACACCAGAACAGTGGCTTGGATTTCAGTGTCATAACTTGGCATAACTTGGAAAACATATAATCTTTGAACAGGGCAGGATATATTCCACAGAGGCTGAGGCAGGAGGATTACTTAAAGTGAGGACTTAGAGGCCAATCAGAGAAACACAGCAAGGCCCTGACTTATAAAACAACAAAACCCCAAACATGGTGGTAAAAGGCCTATAATCCCAGTACTTGGGAGGCTGAGGCAGGTGGAGTTTGAGTTTGAAGATGACTGGAGCAATATAGTAAGATCTTATCTCAAAAACAAAAAAGAAGTGGAGCTATGGCTCAAGTGGTATAGTGCTAGCCTCTAGTGAAAAAGCTAAGGGACAACACCAAGGTGCTGAATTCAAATCCCAGTAGCAGCATAAACAGAGAGAGAGAGAGAGAGACAGACAGACAGACAGACAGACAGACTACCTGTTTTTATCTGTTTGAAGGATACGTCACTAGTGACATGGCAATATGACCATGTGCTACAACACTAAACTCCTGCAGAGCCCACAGAAAATTCTTTGGATTTTGATTGCACATCTGTACATCATCACCAAGGTCTTGAAATTGAGCCCAGGGTAGATGAGCATAGAAAGCTGAGCCAGGCACACTGGCTGACGGATTCTGAGCTGTACTTGGAGCTAAATGGGAGGAACTTGCAATCACAGAAACAGCAGAACGTTGCTTTGAGGTTCCTTTTTTTGTCAGTCATAGGACTTGAACTCAGGGCCTGGGCTTTGTCCCTGAGCTATTTTACTCAAGGCTAACACTCTACCACTTTGAGCCACAGCTTTACTTCCGGTTTTGTGGTATTAATTTGAGCTAAGAATCTCATGGACTTTCCTGGACTGGCTTCAAGCTATGATCCTGCGTAGTTAGTCTCAATCTCCTGCGTAGTTAGGATTACAGGTATGTGGCACCGGCACCGGGCTAAGGCTCTTTTTTATATGGGTTCTTGCTAAATTGATCAAGGTGGCCTCAAAGTCACAGATAGCTGAGATTATTGACACATAAATTCACTTTTAAAAACAATACTACACTTTGACAATAAAGAAAAAAAGTTAAAAAATCGGGGTAAATTTGTAAATTCCTGAAAAGAATTACTAATCTGGAGGGCAAAAATCAGGGTACAAAGGTAGATAAGGGCATATGATCTCATTGTATAATATATATGTATATATATATATATGTGTGTGTGTGTGTATGTGTGTGTGTGTAAAGAAATACATATCAAGAAATGGAATTGAGGTTTTGTGAGCTCACATACTGCCAATGTGTAACTTGCTCATCTTTGACCCTCAATGATCTACACAAAATAAATTCTGATTAAAATATGCATAAACTGGGAAATGTTGTTGTTGGTTATTTGGTATTTGTTTTAGCTTTGTTTTAGTTTAGTTTTGTTTGTTCATTTTTTTGCTATCTTTTGCAGGAGAAGAAGGGGGGGTTGGCTCAGAAATGGAGGGAAGAAGGATAAACGAATGCAGTCATAGTAGTCAGTAGACGCTATGTGGAAAATGAAGTATGCAACCTGTGGGCAGGGTTGGGAGGGGTAAACTGGAGGAAAGCAAATGAAGAGGTGATACTGTCCAAAAAACATATATTCATTATCTGACTTATGAAACAGTAACCCCTCCATACCCCTTAATAATAACTAAAATTATATTAAAAATAAATTATGCATAAAGAACACTTTCAAGTATATTTATCATCAGATCAAGACTGGGCCACCTGACTACTTCTTGGACACATGGGTGAGGAAGGGCAGGTAAATTGGATTTTATTCGGGGACCATGGCACCACTGCCCATACTAGATTGGCAGAGTTCCAACACCCATTTATATATAGAGTCTTTTAAAAGAAAGCTAGACTTAATACCCACTCTCCCCTCCCCCACCCCAGTAATAAGATGGCAAGACAATTCTGACTGCTCCAAAGGGAGTGGTGAG
Source organism: Perognathus longimembris pacificus (assembly GCF_023159225.1). Taxonomy (NCBI): domain Eukaryota; kingdom Metazoa; phylum Chordata; class Mammalia; order Rodentia; family Heteromyidae; genus Perognathus; species Perognathus longimembris. Next base: position 4,871,472 of record NC_063180.1, on the reverse strand, counting down.
GCACTGACTGGGGATACTGATGGGAGGGGCTGAGAAAAAGTGGGCAGGAACAGATGCTTATGCAGTTGCCCTTCTTGTATGGTTAAGACTGAGCCTGAGATACTTCAAAGTTTCTTTTCTAACACTTCCCTCAGCCCTTGTTCCCCGAGACAGCCTTAGGTTGTCATGGAAACCAGCCACACCTGGAGATACATCAGGACCCACTGGATATGTAGTGGGAGCAAGAGACAATGAAGAATCTTAGAACTGCAGTGATGGCTCATTTTGGCAGTGGACCCCCATGGCCAGGTCTGCTGGGGCTTCCTTCTTCCCTGGAAGCTCTGTTTGCCTCAATGCTGGCATACTGAGTTGTTCAGGTGACACTGAGCTGCAAGGGGGCCTCAGAGGCAGCCAAAGTGCCACTGCAGGAACTGTCCTTCAGAGGCCATCTTGCAAACTGGTCCACTGTCCATGATCAGCATGGTCCAGGCTGAATAGATACTGAGGGGCAACAAGACACCATGGAGCAAGCTCCATTTCTGTTATCAGCAACAGCCCAGAGTTCCTGGCAAAGATCTTACTCTGTTTTCCATTTGCAGGGTAAGATTTAAAGTCTCATAAATGGCTTGAAGAGAAACCAAGCAATATTATGATACCTGGAGGCCCTCGTCCTAGTTCTGGGAGGGCCCTTGGCCCTCCCAGAGCTCAAGGCTGCCCACCTGCCCCAGCCCTGGCCTCCAGACTCTCTTGGCACTGGAGCCTTAGGACTCTGGGTAGCTGTGGCTCTTTTTTTTAAATTGCAACACACTTCCTTTTTTTCTCTTACAAAGCTAGGGTGAATTTATTTCTGTTGTTGGCAAACAAACCAAAGTTCCCCAGCCCTTCCCTCAGATGTTTTACCTTTTAAATATATTTACCTCTTAGAGCACCTCAGTCTTTTTTATAAGGTACCTCGGAATCCTTTGTGGGACCAGGTGGATGATGAGTATCTAAATGGAATTCAGGCACTTTCTTCTAAAGCTGAGTAAGAGCTGTTGAGGTGGGTTATGAAGCGTCTTGGATGCCATAGAATAGGATCTGGGAGAAGTCCAGCTTAGAGATGGCTGAAATGGGGGATCGTCACTGAAATGAATCTATCTCTTGTCGCAAAAGAAAATTAGGTTGGCCTGACGTGACTTGTTTTTAAGGCTATATTATTAACTTTTTCCTAAGTTGATCTTGTTTTAACCAGGAGTTGCGGATTGATGAGTTATTTGTGCTTAGTTTTTTTCTCAGAACATACCATGAATAGTCACAATTATTGCTCCAAATAATTGAAATTGCTGTTATGGAGAATTTATAGCGGCACTTACATTTCTAAACACCCTTTTATGCCTCTCTATTTCTATGGAAACCTAGAGAGGCTGCTCAGTACACATGGGTACCTCTTTGGGAAACCAGATAGAAGAAAACCTGAATTTTCAGAAGAGATAAATAAGAAGGTGGCTATGGTTTTATAGAGGATGCATAGATAGTTGCTTCCCCTGGTACCTTCAATGCATTCCCTATTCTCTTTACAGATCATGAACAATGTCTTACGCATAATATACTCTGAATGGAAATTCTGCTGATTGATTGAAGAGCCACTTGGGGGGGGGGGGAGAGAGAAATGTGAAGCTTGGGTTATAGTTTGCTGCTGCCAACTGGAGATAAATCAGAGTAGAAGAGAAAAGCATCTATGAGAAGATAGCCATAGTCAGTAGGGAAATAGGACTTGATTTTTAAAAATGTGATTCACACACAGTTTTTAGGAAGCTTGCTGCATAAAAAGTGATACATGAATTTTTCATATCAATATCCCTGAAAGCCCCAGAGACTCTTTCCTGGGTCAAAGCATGAAGTGACTAAGGAAGGAAGAAAAACACCCATTCAATTTCCATTTTGGGTTCCTACATTATTACTATTATTATTTTGCATTTTCCCAGGCTGAGATCATCCTGAGGAGGTGTTGGCATTTTAAGAATCTGAGATCTTTTTTTTTTTTTTTTTGGCCAGTCCTGGGCCTTGGACTCAGGGCCCGAGCACCGTCCCTGGCTTCTTCCTGCTCAAGGCTAGCACTCTGCCACTTGAGCCGCAGCGCCACTTCTGGCCGTTTTCTGTATATGTGGTGCTGGGGAATCGAACCTAGGGCCTCGTGTATCCGAGGCAGGCACTCTTGCCACTAGGCTATATCCCCAGCCCAAGAATCTGGGATCTTGAATAGCAAGGGAGCAAGGACTTCCTTCCCTCTTCTATCTTCTGAGTGTTTGCTTTGGTGAAGTCCCATCATGAGAAAATGAAAATGTCCACTGGGTCTGGTTCTAATAAGAGAGGGACATTTTATTATAAGAATACATAGTTATCTTCTGGACTAGGTAGTTTGGAAGGCCAATGGACCAAAGCCTGGGGGGGGGGGTGGGAGACAAAAGTGTAAAGCATGCAGACACACGGGAAAGGAGGGAAGAGATACTCCGAACAGACTCTGTGCTAGCTGGAGAGGCTCTGCATTCTAGCATCTGAGTGTTAGAACCTGTAGTTGAGAAAGTGAAGCTGTGACTCAAGTAAGTGTTAAGAGTGCTATCCTTGAGCACACAAACTCAGGGTCAGTGTCCTGGTCTTGAGTTCAAGCCCCATGACTGACACACACACACACACATACACACACACACACACACACACACACACATTGAAAGAAAATTAGTTGACCAGAGCTACCCATTGATAGGTTGGATGCAGTGTGATTTCACCAAGTACCTCTTGTGTGCCTCTGCCTGTGATAGGTGCTAGGAGATAAAAAAAAAAAAAGAAACAGTCTTGCTCTGTTAGTTTATTGTTCAGCTGGGGATACAGATGAATAAGGAGATAGATATTAGAAACTAGAGGATGGGGAAAATCATAAATATTTTGGTGGATTCAAAGGAGGGATTTGTGACATTACCATGTGTATTTATTCATTTGACAAATGTTCATGAGAGTTTTCTGGGGATGGCCAGGACCATCTCTAAAACCTGGAACTAAAGCAGTAGAAATGGCAGACAGAGCCTCTGCCCCTAGGGAGTTTTCCTTCTAAAGAAGGAAGCAGACTACTGACACATGAGTGAATATATTAAGTAGGATAACTTCAGAGGGTAAATGAACATGAAATAGAAAAGACCATTGGAAATGCAGAGCTCAAGATATTGAGTAAGAGTCCATTTTAGGGATGGTCCATTTGGTTACTGACATCACCAGGAATGATGGCAAAACCTGAGATAGGACAATACATACTAGCCTTCAGTGAACGATAAGGCATATAGATGGATAAGGACAAATAATATAACTTCAAAGAGAGAAGGGTTAGAGAGTTGAAACCAAGGCATCATAACCCATAGAGCCAAGGCAGCCATGGCTTGGGATGGAGAACCCAGGAGGCCCTCTATGATGAGGTATCATGTCATGCTGAAGGGAAGCTAGATATATATTTGGGCAGAGAGAACAGCAAGTGCAAAGGGCACGAGGCAGAATGAGCTTGCCATCGGCATGAGAAACAGGCTATAGAAGTCAAAAGTGTGAACAAGGTCCAGCCCACCTCATCAGCTATGAGTTGGACTTGGGATCTTAACTTAAATGAGAAGATATTAAAGGTTTTTCAGAGTTGACCTCATTAGTGCTGGGAAAAAGCCAGTGCTGGCTCCTAGGTGAACAGTGAGTAGTGGGCTCAAGGAAAGAATGAAGGTAGCTGGCTCCTGCCATGTGCAGTAGAGGGATAGTGTTGGCTGGGGTTAGTGTGGTGGAATGGGATAGCAGTGCAGAATGAGGATATATTTTGGAGGAAGTACCACTGGGACTTGGAAATGAGTTGAATTTAGGGAATGAAGACATGAGAGGAGTCAAAGATTTCCTTCTTGAGCTTGTTAGCTAATGACTGGGGAAACTGTTGTCACTTAATGAGAAAGAGAAAATCAAAGAGAAAACAAATTGCATTGATGAGGAAAAGAAATGAAGAGTTCTGCCTATTTCCATTCAAAGCAATATTTCTGTGGGCACCTATGTGGAGATGTTGATTAGACAGAGGGAGCCACATATGTGATTTTCTAAAGTTCCTTTTCTGTCATTTTCATTCAATCTCCTATAATTTTGCAAAAGTTGGTTGACTGAAACATTTTGGACCAATGATAATTTTTTTTATTATTGCCTTGAGGACCAGAATAATTTGGGACCAAACAGGCAGGTTTATGATGATTTGGCTCTAACAGGCTGAAGCTGAAAGGGCCAGGTAGACAGGCCATACATGTGATTTTATTTTATTTTTATGCCAGTATTGGGGCTTGAATTCAGGGCCTGAGCTTTTTCACTCAAGGCTAGTGCTCTATCACCTGACTCACACTTCCACTTTTCACTTTTTGGTGTTTCATTGGTGATAAAAGTCTCACTTCTTCCTCACCTGGCTTTGAACCACAGTCCTCAGATCTCAGCCTCCTTAGTTGCTTAGATTGTAGGTCTGAGCCATTAGTGTCCAATCAAAGCAGGATAACTTGAGGAAACTGAGGCCTGGTGAAGGCAACTCAGAAATTTGGTATTTAGAATCATAGAAGTGCCATCTTTGCTTCAAAGAGAGGCTCCTGAGGGATGCATTCATTACCCCAAGAATTAACACTTCTCTAACAGGACTATGCCTTCTGAGAAAATTCTTTTCCCCAAACTTAAGCCACCTCCTGCTCAAAATGCAGATAATGATTTGCTTTCTTATCTCAAGGATAAGGATCTATTTCATGGCAGGATGCATTCTTATCTGGAAGAAATGCCCCCAAACATCCAGAAACTCAGAAAGTAGCACCATCAGTAATTAGAGCTAAGACAAAATACCTATCTTTGCATAAATTAAAAGTCAGATCCCTTGCTTTTACCATATAAATATCTATCTCTCTACGAGAGCACTCACACTCTGCTAGAGTGTGCCCCCTGCCCTTAGTCTTGTCTGTTTGCTGTTTGTCTGCTTTCCTACTTGTGTACTTACTCAGTAAAGCTCTGCCAAATTTTCTTATTCTGCTCTTGAAGTCAAGGGCCCTAAGTGAAGAGTTCCTACATTTAAAGGGAAACTTCACTAATTCTTACCTGTGTCCCGTGACACAACCACATGTGTTATTTTAAATTTTTATTTATTTATTTACTTTGCTATTATTTTTGTTGGTCCTGGGGCTTAAACTCAGAGCCTGGGTACTGTCCTTGAGCTTCTTTTGCTCAGTGATAGCAGTCTACCACTTGAGCCACAGCTCCACTTCTGGCTTTTTTTGGTGGTTTATTAGAGACAAAAGTCTCACAGACATTCCTGCCTGGGCTGTCTTTGAGTGGCAATCCTCACATCTCCTGAGTAACTAGGATTACAGGTGTGAGCCACTGGCTTCCGGCCACATGTGTGATTTTTATATCTACTGGAAGCTATATAAAGAGGGTAAAAAGACATGTAAAATTCACTTAATACATATTTTATTTATTCTCATATATGAAAAATTAAAATTCAGCATAAATCAATATGAAATACCTAGTGACATACTTTGCATCTTTTTAGACTTTTTCTTCAAGCTCTTTGTTCATATTTTCCACTTTCAGCACAACTCAATTCAACCTAGCTGCACTTTAGAGATTTAATAACCACAGGAGACTGTGGGCTGCCATACTAGAAAACAGAGTTCTAGAGACAGCTGAGGCTTAGAGATAGGATCTATAGGACCTATTGCCTTGATCACTTAGGGAATATAGATGAAAAAGGAGGTTCAGGAGTGAGCCCCAATGTACTCCAAAGTGTTTTATGGTGAGAAACAGAGAAACCACATTTTTTTTTTTTTTTTTTTTGGCCAGTCCTAGGCCGTGAACTCAGGGCCTGAGCACTGTCCCTGGCTTCTTTTTTGCTCAAGGCTAGCACTCTGCCACTTGAGCCACAGCACCACTTCTGGCCATTTTCTGTATATGTGGTGCTGAGTGATCAAACCCAGGGCCTCATGTATACGAGGCAAGCACTCTTGCCACTAGGCCATATTCCCAGCCCCGAGAAACCACATTTTGAGAGGTCTAATTCAGTCTTTATTGGAGAGCAGTGGCAGCAGGTAGGGTCTTGTTTCAAAGACCCCTAGTCCCTTGAATACATTTACACTGTTAGAAAACTGAGCCATGACAGTAATAAAGCAAAGAAAGTAACAAAGCAAAGAAAGAGTTGATAAACAATACCAACAAACCAGATCAACTCCAGCTGAAGTGGGAGGCCATGGTGACCAGAGGAGAGCCAGGGGACATGAGACATGGTGTAATAGCAACTGAGCTGGTCTTGGCTCAGGTCAGGGCCAGGGTCAGGGGGCAGGGTCACAAGAAAAGTGAGAGTTTCATGAGTTTAAAGCACAGAATGGACAGGTCCAGTAACTTATTGTCCAAATTCTTTTCCCTGCCTCTAGGAATTCAGGCATGCCCATTACCTGGGGGTGGAACTTCCCTGCCTCTACCATGAAGACAAGATCGCACCAGTGAAACCCAATTCCCTACCATCCACCACGTGGCCAAGTTAGATCCAGTATCCTTATTTCAAAAGTAGAACAGCTAGGATTGAAAAGAAAGAACTTACAAAGCAGACCAGAAGTCTGGAAGACTCCATGACTTAAGTCTTGAGATGTCCAGTGGCACAAGAACGAAACAAGGATTTCTGGCAGTAGGCATACGCAGACTAAAGGCATGAGGGGAAGGGTTGCAGAGAGGAGCAGAAGAGTGTGGGTATACTGGAGTGAGCCAGGGTGGGTGGGATGGGGGGAAGTGGTTACATGCTATAGGTACTGGAGATCCCAGGATCTATGCTCCTGCTGAGGACTGAGAGACATCCTCTGGCTTTGGATCTACAGATTCAGCCTCATCTGCAGTCCCACCATGAGAACTGGCATTCACATAATTATGAGTTCTCTGGTTGTTATAAGGTGTGAACACAGAGAAAACACATTTTGAGAAGTCGAATCTTGGAGTCTTTATTGTACTTATAGCGGTCTGCAGGTAGCCAATTGTTACAAAGGCTGGCAGCCTGCAAATGCACACTTAGCACAGTTGGGAAACAGGCCAGAGAGGAAAGAAAGAACAAAAACAATACCAACATACCAATCCAGTTCCAATGGAAAACTAAATTGGGACCCCATGGTGACCAGAGAACAGCCAGGAGCCCAGAGAGAGTACACAAACACAAAGACATGTGGCATGGTGTAATAGAGTCTGAGCTGTTCCAGACCTAAATAGGCTCAAGTTTTAGGGGGAAGGGTCACAGGAAACTCAGAGTCCCAGGCACTGGATTGATGGGTTTGGATACCTATCAGCCAAGGGCCCATCCCCTCCTCCAGGGGTTCAGGCATGCCCAGCACCAGGGAGGCAGGGGTGTCACCTTCCCCCACCACAAAGACAAGATGTCAGACCTTACCATTAACCATGTGGCCAAGATGGCACTGGCCAGACCCAGTCTCTCTACTTCATGGTCATATTGAGTCTGATGCAGTGGCCTGACCACAAGTGCCTGTCCCTGTTTGCTGTCCTACTCAAGAATGCAGAACATGGAAGAGTCACACCTGTGACTTAGACCTAAAGGAGAGCTCTTTGGGAGAGCTCCCTTTCATAACAGAAATCTCACCTGTGAATTTTAATTTCCATTAACAATGAGTTCCTTGCAGCAAATCTCAAAGGTGATTGCAGCATATTGGTGCATCACAAGGCAGCAGCTGAGAAGTTCTGCTGTGGGAAAAGAGTGCTCAGAAAGCTTTATGGAAGACACTGAAAACATCAGATTTGCATTTGAAAGAGGCAGCAGCAGTATGCTGCAGGAAGCTGTCTTTTGGTTGCAGACTCCTGCTCTGGCCAACTCCTCTGACTCCTTAATCTCTTTGCATCATTTCATCTTTTCCATTTTATATTTTGAAGTCACTAGATCAAAACCTGTGCTCTCGCCTATGGTTCTGAATTTCTGAACAATGTTCATTGTGGGAAAATTAGTAAATAACACGCGAATATGCCAAGCACACGCATTACAGAACACAGAGAGCAAGAGAGAGTGTGATTGGAACAAAGCAGGTATAAACTCAGCAGCTTTAAGCTTAATTCATGCATGTCTAATGACCCCAAAGGAGGTTCAAGAGAGGCAACTATTAGTACTGTCACCCACCGAGATCTGCATATAAAGGCATTTAAGTACTGTGGAGATACCAAGGTGGAAGGGAGCATGGTGCGATCCTCAGATTTGATCTTCCCCCATCTTGCTGCTGAAACTGAATCCACAGGCTGACTGCTTTTCAGGGGTAACCTGAAGTTGAGGCCAAGGTCATGACCTCCATCATGGTTATCAGTGTGTTAAGGCTTACTCTATGCTAAGCATTACTTGTAAAGTGGCTAAAAATGAAAAGGACACTCCTGACTCTTATAAAGTACTTAGTCTAATGCTGAGGAGACAGATGGTAAAAAAAAAAAACACACACACACACAAATAATACATATTTGAAATTGGAGCTGCCATCAACAGAAAGGCTACATTTGAGGGAACTGTGGAGGTATCCATGGCCATTTGGAAGAAGTTACAGGATTCTTAAGGCTCTTTACTACTCATTAGTACCCAGGAGCTCTCACCTGACACTGATTCCTTAGGTGACTGGCTACAGGTTGTCCAGACAGGAAAGGATGAGCCAGAGTGATGGACGCAGGAGACGGGGTGAGCCCTTGGGTAGGACACTGGTGTCCTCAGCCTTTTGTTTCCAGGCAATGAGAAAAATCCCTGGTAGAATTACCTCCTGGAGATTAAACCAAGCTTTGCAAACCACAGAACATCCCATGACTATAAGGTGCTTTCGCTTATGCAAATAAACTGTTTGCCAGCTGCATGCCCAGTGCTGGGTGGTTGAGGGGTTTTATAAGATGAAACCTTACTCAGGTGTTTATCTGGTGCTATGCAGCTAGAAGAGAGGAGTGCACAAGTGAAGAGGGAGGAGTTCCCCAGGGGCATGGACCCCCAAATGACAGTCAGGAAACACCATTGTGACTTTCTCAGATGGAAACCCTTCAGTGTTATGGCTTTGCCTTCTGAAGAAGCCAGGTCTGTGTTTTTTGCCAATCGAGTCCCTGATCTTAGGGATGATTGTCTCCTCCAGCACCTTTGAGCTTGCCTGTGGTTTCTGCCCTTGTATTTTTGTGTGTTCTGCCTGATTTATCTCCTATCTTTTTTTTTTTTTTTAACTTTCCCATTCCTCTTAATTCTCCCTTTTGCACTGTGTGTGGTAATGTCCTCTCTTCCCTGTGTAGTTCTGTCTTTCACATCTTCTCTATTTGTACACTTATTGAGCTCTATTCCAAGTGTTCCTTTATATCTGTAAATAGTTCTGTGGAATACCTCCCCATGAGATCCGTACTGTACAACTTACCCCTCCTCACAGGGGACCTTAAATAAAGTGATTGAATGCGCTAAAGGCTTTCCTCTAATAATGGGTGCCACGTATACTCAGAACTTGCTAATATTCCTACCCTGGAAGCAATAGACTTTCTTTTTTTTTTTTTTTTTGGCCAGTCCTGGGCTTTGGACTCAGGGCCTGAGCACTGTCCCTGGCTTCTTTTTGCTCAAGGTTAGCACTCTGCCACTTGAGCCAGAGCGCCACTTCTGGTCATTTTCTGTATATGTGGTGCTGGGGAATCGAACCCAGCAGGCACTCTTGCCACTAGGCCATATTCCCAGCCAGCAATAGACTTTCTTAATCATGAGTTCAGATGAGCCCTAACTGGAGATTTTTTTTTTTGAATTTTCACTTTTTTTCTTTATTGTCAAAGTGAAGTACAGAGGGGTTACAGTTTCATATGTAAGGCAAGTACATTACTTATCCAATTTGTTACCTCCTCCCTCATTTCCCCCCTTCCCCCTCCCCAGTTCCCTTCCCCTATGAGTTGTAGGGTTAGTTTACACCAATTGGTTTTTAAGTATAGCTTTTCAATGGTTTGTCTTTTTATCCTTTGTCTGTGGATTTTGGTATTTCCTTTCCCTTCCTTAGTTTCAATACACGTCTATACATTATCTGTGGTACTAATATCAGTTATAGTAATAGCAGGAGTAAAACCACAGGAAGGGAATATGAGAGAACAAAAGTTACAGTTTCACATGGTATGTTGAAATTAACTACAGCAATGATATATCATTTATTTCCATAACATGGAGTTCATTTCACTTAGCATTATCTTATGCGTTCATATGGGCATAGCTATTGGGCTGCTGTGCTCTTCTGCTATGTCTATCCTAGATATGTACTAATTATTCCCCATGGGGGAAACCATAGAGTCCATGTTTCTTTGGGTCTGGGTCACTTCACTTAGTATGATTTTTTTTCCATGTCCTTCCATTTCCTTATGAATGGGGCAGTATCATTCTTTCTGGTAGATGCATAGAATTCCATTGTTAATATGTATCACATTTTCTTGATCCACTCATCAGCTGAGGGGCAACTGGGTTAGTTCCATATTTTAGCAATGACAAATTGTGCTGTGGTGAACATAGTTGTGCTGGTGGATTTTGTGTGGTATTGCTTGTAATCTTTTGAGTAGATACCCCAAAGTTGGGCTGCTGAGTCGCAGGGAAGCTCTATGTTTAGCCTTCTTAGGAACCTCCACACTGCTTTCCACAGTGGTTGAACAAGTTTACATTCCCACCAACAATGTAGTAGGCTATATCCCCTCCAGCATTTGTTATGATTAGTTTTCCTGATAATGGACATTCTTACTGGAGTGAGGTGGAATCTCAGTTTCGTTTTGATTTGCATTTCTTTTATGGCCAGTGATGTAGAACACTTTTTTATTTGTCTTTTGGCCATTCTCATTTCTTCTTCAGAGAAGTCTCATTTTAGGTCTTTAGCCCATTTGTTGTGGGGGCCGTTGGTTCTTTGAATATTTGTTTTGGAGGAATTTAACATTTTGAAATGTGTATATTTTAGATATGAGACCTTTGTTTGTTGTATGGCTGGTCAAGATCTTCTCCCAATCTGTGGGCTTTCTGTTTATCTTGCAAGCTTTGTCTTTTGCCGTGCAGAAGCTCTGTAGTTTGATGCAGTCCTATTTGTCAACTGAGATTTTTAAGTAAGCAAAATATTTAGACATGTTTAAAAAACATGCTTTCCCACATAGAAGCCAATGGCAGGTCTTGACCAATGGAAATACGCCCAAGTGTCATGGTTACAGCAATAGCTTTGATGTGTTGAGTTAAATGTAAGTTATTAAAATGAAAGAAAAAGAATTCTGACTGCAAAAACCTGAAATCTAAGCACACCAGTTTAAATAAACTTTAATTATATGCAATTGTTGTGGTTGTCCTGTGAGAGACTATGATTGGCTTAATAACCAGAGAAGAAGTGAATCAGGCTTCAGCTATGGCTAATTCCAAGGAGATGCCAACAGGAAACTGTTTCTTGCCTCATATATTGGCTGGATTTTGTGCACCAGGCTTTGTTTCCATTAATACAGCCCCTGGGGTAGTGCACAGGGCTGATGTCAGCTCTAGATAGCTGATGAAGATGACACATTGTTTCCAAAAGTTTCAGCAAAAGTTTCCCCACAGATTTACTCAGCTTCCCAGGAATTAAGAACCAGGGTGGCTGGGTAAGTTGTGGTCTCAGCTACTTAGAGGCAAGGGTATTACTTGAGTATAGAAGTTTGATGACAGCCTGGGCAACATAATGAGAGAGAGAGAGAGAGAGAGAGAGAGAGAGAGAGAGAGAGAGTTATAATGAGAGAGAGAGAGACAGTTATAATGAGAGAGAGAGAGAAAGAGAGAGACAAACTCAGACAGAGAGACAGAGACAGAGAGCAGCCACTACTAGTCCTACTGAACAGGCATCAAAGACTTACTGAACATGCATCAAAATTCTTTCCATAAGTAAAGTGAATATGACAAGACTATTTCTCTACCTCTGAAGTTTAGTTTGGAACACCTATTCTAAGGTTTGATTCAAAGCAAAAGGTGTGGAAATAAGTTTTTTTCCCCTGACACACTTCTTTTGAAGGTAATTGGTGAGGATGAGAATCCACATTTGAAATCAATATTTTGGAAGACTTAATGACAGCATGACAATTGCACATTTGTGGCTCTCAAAAGGGCAACACTGTGCAAATCAGTGAAGATGGAGCAAAAATCAGTAATTTCACATCTTGCCTGGGAAGGACTATCCACAGAGAATTTTAACAAGAATGAAGCTGCAGGGAGCATCCCACATTCACATTGGTTTTTCTTCTATGATTCTTGATAGTAGATTTAGGGTGTAGGGTTCATTAGTTACCAAGCTGCAGCAACTTCACTTTGTCTAAGGAAGTAAATTCTCATATTTCACTTAGACATGTAAAGATCTTCGCAGTCTGGCTCCAAGTTGCCTTTCCTGTTCTTTTGCTACAAAACTCAATTGCACTTTGGACATGGCTTGTTTTCCAACATGTATTCATTCCACAAGTATCAATACTTCCCGATATGTCCCAGGCTGTGTGTTAGGCACAGAGGAGACAATGGTGACTCAAATCACATTCCTTCCTCTGTCGTTGCCTGTCTGCCATGATAGTAGGAGCCAGGGCCCAGCAACAAAGACCCAGAATAATGCTTATATGGCTGGTGCCAGGATCTGTTTGGCTCTTCCTAGGGCCTTCTGTTTTCCTCACAATGGGAAGATGGCATTGTGATATGGGTGTGTGCTAATGGGAGTGATCATACTGTGAGACAGGAATGGTCAGGCTCGCTCTCCCTAGAATAACGAGCTCTCGAGAGAACCAAACTACTCCCTGAACTACTTGCATTAACTACTGCTAAGGGCAGACCCTGCATAACTTTGGCCCACCTCTTAAAGGTTCCAACCTCTCTTACACCACCATCAGGAGGGACTGAGCTTTTAGCACTCAAACGTTTGCAGAAAGCACTCCAAACACATCCAACCATAGCAATAAGTATAAGGACCAGTTCACTTATAGTCTTATTATTACTATGAAAACTCTCTCTGCCTTGATTGTCCTTCATTGGGCTTGGGAGCTGCTTGGAGGCAGAGTCCTGAAGCCCGCATTGCTCCCATCCTTGCAAGATGTGTCCCCATAGCTGCCTTCTCAGTAAGTGAGGAGATCTGGTGTGATTAGACACAGGGAGGCTTATGACTCTGGAGGACATAGGAGAAGTGATGTGACTTGAACTGGTCTTCCAACTCATAGAAGGTTCCATAAGTGTGAAAGCCAAGGAAAGCCATGAAGACTTGGGGTTGGGAAGTCGTGACTGACTGAAGGACTGAGAGCCAGTTTGCAGGAGAGTGAGTTTAAAGCTGTGAATGAGGGAGTGCAGGTGCACAGCAGACATGTTGCCCAGCAATCTGAAATGGAGGTATGGAATAGAGCAGGGCAGGACCAAGATAATATTGGAGAAAGCAGACTCCTGGAGGGACATAAGGGGTCACTGTCTCTCTGGGTCTCTCCTATGTGAAGAAGCACATTTGATTGAAACTGAAGCCTATTTGAATTAGAATGACCTATTACAGCTAAACACCACCTATCTGGTTCCTCTGGCTACTAGACATGTTGTAGAAGAAGTGGAGAAACTGCTGATGATAGGAAGGGTGTGTAGGAGGGCATAACTGTGTGAAAATGATTTAAGAGTCATTCTAAATTACACTGTCTCTTTGAAGTTCATAGTTGCAAAATGATATTTGAGACAACTGAGGAAATGTCATTATGGGGTAGTTCTGCCTCATCCAATACAAATACAATTCAACCCACAAAGGAAATTTTAAGTTTTCTAGTAGCATGTTTTTTAAAAAAGGAAAAGGAAAAGACAAAATTGGTGTGTGTGTGTGTGTGTGTGTGTGTATGTGTGTGTGTGTACTGTGGTATGTTCTGCTGGTACTGAAGCTTGAACTCAGGACTTCTTGCACTTGAACTCAGGGCCTTTCTTGTTTGGCTGTTTTGCTCAAGGCTGGAACTCTACTATTTGAGCCATACCCCATATTTCTAGCTTTTTGCTGCTTAATTGCAGAGAACATTATAACAAACTTTTCTATATGGACTGGCTTTGAACCAGCATCTTAGATCTCAGCTTCCTGAGTAGCTAAGACTACAGGCATGAGCCAAAGTGAAAAATCTTTTACTTAAACAACTATAGCCATGAATGTCACTTGAATGTATAACCAATATAAGAACTATTGAAATCCTTTGCATCCATGGTTTCATCTATGGGTTTCTATAGGTGAAGTATGATGTTGTTGTCTCCAAGGGCAGGGTATGTCTGGAAGACACTGATCCTCAAGGCCATCTCTGTCCTAGCTGGATAAGTGAATTTCTTGGTGCATGGCAGTTTATTTTCCCTCTCTTGATGTCTGTTGCTTCATCTACAAAAGGAGTCTTTCATACCCAGTGACCTGGAGCTTCAGAATAAATATTTGAGGTGAATATCAGTAACTCATACTCTCAGGGATAAGATGAGGTTTAAAGAAGTTGAGTATTTTGAAAAAGATCAGAACTCAAGCCACCTCTGTGGGACCATGGAGGGTGATGTTTTTACTTCACTGGCCCATGAATCTCATCGTTGTGGGCCAGAGACATTTCACTGTTTCAGGAGCACAAAGCTCCCATCAAGTAAATATCATCTTTCCTCCAGACTTCTGGTCAGGGCAGCCAGGTTCTTCTTTCCTCTGAAGTTCACTGAAAAGCACCAAAAGGAGACCAGCAAGATGGCACATGGGGATGGGGTGAGGGCACCCTCATATGCCTGCTGTCTTCTTCTACAAGCAGATGGAGTCATGCAGCATCAGAACAGCTCTGCCTTAGAGCACACTTTCCTCTGGAAAACATGGGGACAGGGTTCTGTTGAAGAATTAGTTGCGAGGCCTCCCAATTGCTGCCAGCATAACTGCCCTCACTAATGGTTCACTGGTGACTTTGTGGCTGCTGCTGCTGGGTACTGGGTACAATATACTGTCGTCCATGTAAAGGGATCCCAAATCAAGTTATCTACTGATGGATTGCTTTGGTATGTGTAACAGCAATAGGTAGACAAAGAAAGAATTAGCTTGAGCGTTTTAGAGCGTTAAGAGTTTCCTTTCTTAGTGGAGAGAGTGAAACATGGTAATTTAGCAACTGTTTTTTCAGCAATAATTGAAATAATAATTCATAATTAAAAGAAGTTCTAATAACATATTGCATTCAAACCTGATGTAAAACATTTACCCCCTCACTTCCTACTTCTTCCATTCCTCCTGATTCCTTTGAAATAGTCCTCACTTTTTAATTATTTCCACCTTCCTGTGAAAGAATGAAAAGGGTTATTTTGTTTCCATGTCAAAATAAGTATGATTTTATTCTAGCAAATTTAACAGCAGTTCATCATTGATTTAGCACATATGTCAATTATTAGACAATTACCATTGCTCCCTAATCCCGAGTTCCTCCATTGTGGTTGTGAGTTGAAATGGACTTGCTCCAAGAGGGGCTGGTCTCAGATTGCGTTGGTCTCCTTTCCAGGAGAAGCAGAATGACTACCTAGGGGAAATCTGCAGAGAAGCAGGTGGCAGCGTCCTTATTAGCACCGTTCAACCCACCTCTCTTTGCTGGAGATGGAGATGTAGCAGCCTCAGCTTTGAAGGTGACTGTAATTAAACTCCTGCACTCTGCTCTGAGTCCCCATGGCTAGCCTCACATGGACTGAAGTTGCATCCTATGGGTGGCACAGCTCTGGAGCATCATGAGAACTCACAGAAGCAGATAATGCTGCTTCAAACTTTCTAAGGCAACTTTGAGATATCCAAGGTACATTGTTCTGAGACTTTGTTCACAACACTAATGGAAATAATTTGCAAAAAACATTTTCACCAGTCCACTCTCATAACTCTTCTATTTTGTACTGCCTATGCCATTTAACTAATTATTTTTATAGCAGGAGCAATGTAGCTTCAAAAGAGATCCAGTTACATGCAAGCTCTTTTGTATCTTTGTGGCACTTGAGTATTTGAGAGAAGAGCAGGCCTGATGGATGCTTGACCTTTCACTCTCTCTCACACATCACCTTCTAGGGGAAACTGAGGTGGAGAGGGAAATCCAAATAGAGAGGTCAGCACTGCATACCCCAAGGGCAAAGACCACCATAGTGTGGGAATGGAGAGGTAGGGACCTAGGAGGCAGAAGTGATTTCCCTATCTAACTCCCCAATATTCAACAATACGGTGTCCCCCAAGGGCATTGATAGAAGGGGTATGAAAAGCAAAGAATGGCTCTCTCTCTCTCTCTCTTCTCTCCGGCCATGGATCATCTTGGCCACAGGCCAGTAGTTTGGTAATAAACTTTCTTTCCTGCCTGAATACCGCGTGGCGTTCTCCTTTACTGGCTACCTACTTTAAAAACCTAACATATATGGTGCCGTGACTCGGATGGGGCTTAAGAGTCAGGACAGGCGGAATTCCCATCTATTTTTCTTCTTTTTCTGGGAGTATCCCCAGTCCTGACGGCCCTTTTTCTGCGAACCGAACTGCTGCGAGTTGCCACGCGACACTTTTCACTAATACCATTGCTGGCCTCCACATCCACCTCCACCTCCACACCACTTGTCTACCCTGGTGAGTGAAATTGCTGCTGCTCCGGTTCTCTGTTGCTCCGTCTGCTGCTTCTGCCGCTTCTGCCTGGTAAGCTCATCCACTCACCAGGCGCTTCTCTCCCGTGCTTTTTGGGTTTTGCATCACAGTCACATCCAAGCCGGGAAACTGCTAGCATGCCTCTTGACAGTGCAATGAGGCCTGCTCGAAATACTCAAACAGATACAATTTTTGCCACTGCAATGGTAAATGGTTAGAAGTCACTTATATTCAGGCTCTCTTTCTCTCTTTTTCTCTCTTTCTCTTCCTTTTTTTCTCTCTCATCTTCCTGCTTACTTGCTTACTGCATAAAATTCCCAAGTCGTACCATCCTTGTGTGCCTTGCTCACAAAGCTGCCTCTTTTCACAGACCTTCGAAACTGAGGCTTGACCACCAATGTGCTTTATCAGCAAAGATATCTAAAAGTTCTTTTCTCTAGCATTGACCACGTGGTGGATATTGGGTTTAACAGGCATCAGCTCAGGTGCCATTATGCCATGCCATGTGTTCTCTGTTAGTGTGTTTGTGTCCTCCTGCCACCCCCCCTCAACATGGCACCCCACTGGAGTTTATCAAAATATGGTTTCTCCATTTTATAATCTGAAAATTGTTGTTTGCTAGTAAAATTATTTTTCTAACCGACCACATGGTTCTAAAATATTGGGCAAAAAATGTCATTTACTATTGGAATTCCAAAAGAGTACTGCTGAAATTCATTTTTGCATGCTGTAAAACCTATGTGCACAG
This sequence comes from Perognathus longimembris pacificus, assembly GCF_023159225.1. Taxonomy (NCBI): domain Eukaryota; kingdom Metazoa; phylum Chordata; class Mammalia; order Rodentia; family Heteromyidae; genus Perognathus; species Perognathus longimembris. The sequence continues at coordinate 4,854,126 of NC_063180.1, read as the reverse complement.
TGTGTATGTCTGTGTAAATGTCATTTGTTAGTATGTCCATCTAGCTATATATCTGTGCTAAAACTCATCACATCTACTGAGTTTTGTCATTGCAGAATTCTGGCAAGTATTTGGTCAATTCTTGACAAGGTACAGGTAAGCTCTAGTCCCCTTGGTCTCCTTGTTGTTTTAATTGGAAATCAAAAAGGGCTTTTGTGGCAAAGACACCTTGGATTGCAGTTCGAAGCCAGCCCGGGCTGAAAATCTCTCAAACTCCATCTCCCAACTAACCAGCGAAGAGCCAAGCTGGAAGCATAGCTGAAGAGACTGATCTCTTACCAGCCAAATGCTGGAAGTGGAGCTGTGGCTCAAGTGGTAGAGTGCTAGCCTCGAGCAGAAGTGCTCAGGGACAGTGCCCAGGCCCTGAGTTCAAACCCCGTGAATGCCAATGGGGGCAAGCCATCCCAGCAAGCACTTAGACCCCTGGGACTCAGCCAGTTCAGGGAACAAGGATCATGGAGAGGAGTAAGAGGAGAATTATGTCACATCCTAAATGGAGTCACTTTGTCTCGCCCTTTCAAAATTAATCAGAGCTGGGGGATCAAGAGATAGTAGCTTGTCCATCTAATGTCCATACCTGAGTATAAGAACTAGCCAAGCCACCCAATTTTTAATTTTGTGCCCTAAGCCCTTTCTTTTGCCTTAATATTTTTTTTGTCCAGCCCCTGACTCATCAGACTTCTTCCAGGCTTCATTCAAGGACTGGCATCTACCACCAAGGGACCCTGCTGCTTGCCTTCTCCAGGAGGGGCCACATTTCTGCCTTTTACCCCTAATGCCGATGCCCCTTGCCAGCAGGAAGCAGCCAGAGAGAGCCTTCACCCTTTTTCATAACTATTAAAAGGCTGGAATGTTAGGTCCTCTCCCTGAGGGCTCCATGTAGATGCCCCCACCTCATTAAGTCTCCACCCAGTTACCTGGGTAACCTGCAGACGTGGAGGCAGTTACCTCCCCTTTCCCTGAGGTCACATCCTAATCCACCTGGCCACACCCCTTGCCCCTGCCCTAGATATAAGGCAGGGCTGGGTGGGGGTCCCTCTCTTTCTCCCTTCTCTCTGGCCATGGATCATCTTGGCCACAGGCCAGCAGTTTGGTAATAAACTTTCTCTCCTGCCTGAAAAAAACAAAAAAAGAAAAGCAAAGAATGGTCCCTTCTGGTTTTACATGATCTCAAGATCCTCTAAAACCAGGTGACCTAGCTAAGAGATCTCTAGCTATAGTTTCTTCATTTTCCAAGTTTTGTGGTAGCCATCATTAAGTGATTTTCATACTCTTGATACCTCTCCAGCAGAGGCAAAGGTGCAGTACCTGTAGCTACACCATTGGGTGTTCCTGGCAGAATACAATATGCCTGGGAGGATCAGAGTCTTTAACCAACATCCACTAACTGTGGACACCAGATCATGGGAAATGTGCATTGCACTCATAGATTGACATGTTGAATTGTAACCACTTTGTACAACTATTTAAAGGTAATAAATAATTATATAAAACATTGCCTCATTCGTAACGAAATGGAAGGACGTGGAAAAAACTATACTAAGTGAAGTGAGCCAGACCCCAAAGAACCATGGACTCTATGGTTTCCCTCATAGGGAATAATTAGCACAGGTTTAGGCTAGTCACAGCAGGGGATCACAAGAGCCTAATAGCTATGCCCTTATGAATGCATAAGATGATGCTAAGTGAAATGAACTCCATGTTATGGAAACGACTGTTATATCACTGTTGTAATTACTTTCAACATTCCATGTGAAACTGTAACTTCTATTGTTGATGACCTTTTGTATCCCCTTCCTGTGGTTGTACCTAGACTATCATTGTATCTTATCTGAGTACATTGGAAACTGTATATACTGGTATTAGAACTATGGAAGTGAAAGGGAATATCAAAATTGAGAGACAAAGGATAAAAAGACAAATGACTCCAAAAGCAATACTTGCAAAACCATTTGGTGTGAACCAACTGAACAACTCATAGGGGGAGAGGGAAAGGGGGAGGGGGGAGGGGGGAATGAGGGAGGAGGTAACAAACAGTACAAGAAATGTACCCAAGGCCTAACATATGAAATTGTAACCTCTCTGTACATCACTTTGACAAAATACAAAAAATGCAAATAAAACACCTAAATTGTTTTTTCAAAAAGAACTAGACATTACTCTGCTTTCAAGAAGCTGAGACGTTGAAAAAAAAAACCCAAAAAGAACTAGACAAGAAGATCTGAAGTGCTTACTGAAGTGCAAATAGTAGAAATGTTAGAATAAAAATAGGGTCAGGGCAGAGGTAGCAGGATGAGATGATTCTTTGTCCTGCATGGTCAGGGGAAGGGATTTTGAAAAGCTAGCATTTGAGAAAGACTAGCATTGAGAAGGGAAGACAGAGAGAGAAAGAGAGAGAGAGAGAGAGAGAGAGAGAGAGAGAGAGAGAGAGAGAGAGAGAGTGTCACAGATAAATGGGGAAGAGCTACCTAAGGCCAGAGCAGCAGAAACATCCAACAGCTGGAGGGCAGTAACATACTTGACCTGTTTGCACAACAGCAAGAAGGGCAGCGTGGTTGTGGCTATAAGACCCACTGACATTAAAAAGAATGTTAGAGAAAAAAAGAAAGAAACATTCAGCAAGAGCGTGAGAATATAGAAGCTTTTGATGAACACCAGCCTGAAGTCGAACAGAGTGTTGTAGGAATTGTGGGAGGTCAGAGATAGCTCAGCTTTGGGGATATTAACAGCTGAATGAGATAAGCCTGGCATGTCAGGGAAGTTGCAGACTCAGGTTACAGGAGGAGGTCTGATGAGAGAGGCCCTTGTGGGATCCAATCTGATGGTGGTAGCAGAACTATGGATATTGGGTAGAAGGAAGGTAGACAGGATTCTCTTTGTGCTGGCACAAGCTGAGGTGAGTCCTCTTGCCTCCTTCACTGGTCAGTAACACTGGGTGATATTCCAGGAACACAGCACTCTGAAATTCCCTCTTGAGTCATTAACCAAAGGCTAAATCCATCCAACCAAATACTGGCATCTGTCTCAGCACATTCCATTATTTTAAAATTTGATATCATCCGATCTGAATCTATCATGACCCCCTTTATAAAACATTTATGTGATTTTTTTTTCAGGAAAATTTGCCACCATCAAGTGGTTATCTGGTAGCAAATTCGAATTGCCTTTTCACGTGCTCTGCCTCTCGACTCCATAATGAGGCAGCCACATCAGGTGTCTGAACTGGCCTACTTATCTCCCTGGGCATGCACACGGCCCACCTTCCTCTGGCAGAGATGACCACAGCAGTGAATCCCCTGGCTTGCTTCCTCCACCCTTGCTCTGCTGTAAGCCTTCCTCCCAGCCAGCCACCACAGTGACCTTCCTCACTGCACGTCTAACTGAGCCCATACTGTGGCTGCCTGTCGCCTTAGTCCAAATCCAAGTGATTTAATGTGCTTTAAAAGGTCTTTGCTGATCTTTCTTTTTCCCTCCTCTCTCCATCATTCTTTACTTACTAACCAACCAACCTCTACATTGCATTTTCTTTGGAGGTACATAGACTTCTCTTTCAATTGAGGGAGTTTGATGCAGGAAGACTGGTGGCTTCCCCCTCTCTCCTCTCTATCCCTTGTGCTATTTGTTTTCCCTAGGGCATCTAGTATTACCTGCTATAGTGTATATTTTTAAAAATCTGTCTCTACATAAGATAGTAGTGCTTGAGTAGACTCTGGAATGTCATCCCATCTGTAATCACAAAACTTAAAACAGTGTTCAGTGCAACAAAACTCAACAGCTGTGCAAACTACTTCATATTAATGCATTAATATATTGGTTCCCAGAACTGAAAAGTCTAGATGTGAAATTTAAGTGCATTCATCTCTAGTTAAGGCAGGCTTTTTGCCTGAGGGGGCAAGATGGCTTCTTTCAGCCATCTCTTACAAGCTTGATTATCTAACAGGAAACTTTACTTGCTTTTCTGGCAACCATAGAAGCAGATCTCTCAGGAGTATTCTGATCAGCTAGACTTACACCTCTCTAATACTGGGATGTTTGGTGCACAGAGCCTTGTTCCCTTCTAGCAAGGAGGAGGGCTTCTGACCTGATCTTTCCCAAAAGGCTAATTTGGAGAGGGAGTTTACCCAGACAGTGGCATGGGAAATCTTGTACAGTCTGTTCTCTTTGGGTTCAGAGATGGAGGAGGAGGGAGGACATTTGTCTGAGCATGTCTGAAAATGAAGGAAGAAACATGTAGGAGGAGGTTGGGGAATTTTGGCTGATGGCAGCTTACTCCTATCAGTGTATCTGGAACACAGAAGCCACCAACATCTCCTACTATTAAAAATAAATTCTGTTCAATTAAAAGAGTTGCTGGTAATTTTCAAATGCACGGTGAAATTCTATAAACTGAAGGTTCTTAGTGTACAAAAAAAGAACAACAAATCTGTTATAAAAAACACACACACAATTTGCAAAACACTCATTAGTCCAAAAGCATCTCTGAGAATTCTCCTTCCAGGCCTCTAATGGGCCATGAAACTTGGAATTCAATAAAAAATGATTTAACTGTCAAGTCGGTGAACTGGGTAGAATTCTGCTGCCTTGCTCTCTCATTATGGAGTTTATTTTTTGGAGGCTGTTTGTGTAAATACTATTTGTTTTACTGAAGTTCAAGGGCTATTTGCACTGAAAATGGAATTTTGCTTCCATGAAGTTGCTGGTGAGTGTTGACCTTGTGTCTCTTTTCTGCTGGCTGTTCTTCTGTCCTCCTCTCACCCAGACCTCACACCTCAGTGCTGTGGCTTACTGGAGCTGCTCCCTTCATGAGTCAGCCAGTCTGGGGAATTCTGAGAGCTTGTACATTAGATTCTTGCTTTCCAATCCATTAATTTTGTTGTTCTAGGCCTGTTGGGAGCCCTGTTGCCGCTTGTAGGAATAACAGATCGCTGTGCATGTTCTGAGCATCTGGTACCCAGGGCAGCTGATTTGTAGACACTCTGTCTCTGTAGCACTGCTGGCCTTCTGTGTGTTTGAACACAGTGGTCACAGTTTTAAAATCCACTTAACAGGACTGAGTGGGCATTTCCCCTCAGGACAGGACAAAGTGTGACTTCCCCACCTGAGTCTTCTTACGGGATGACCCTGTGAAAAGGAAGAATGTCAAAAATTCTTCCTAAATGTTTTAAAGGGAATTTAAGATATCTTTCTAAGACATACTGGCTCTCCTTTTGGTCTCCACATCGCTCCATCACCTAGGAGCAGTGCATGTGGGAAACTTGATCCTGGCAGCACTGTGTCTCTGGAGCACCTGGGACTCTTGGTGGCAACTACAGCTGAGCCATCAGGCCAGGGGAAGCTGAATGGCAGCAAACTGGCTGCTGCTGCTGCTGCTGCTGTGTGTGTGTGTGTGTGTGTGTGTGTGTGTGTGTATGTGTGTGTGTCTGTGTGTCTGTGTGTGTGGTGGCGGTGGGTCATGGGGTAGATGAAAAGAGTGGATGGTCTTTGCTTTCTCCTCCCTGGGTCCTGCCAGATCCAGGGACTTACTCAGTACTAGGAGGCCCAACGGTCCTCTAATTCAGCCAGGGTGACTCTCTTCACCTTCCTACCTAATGTACCTTTGCTGGGCAATGTCTCCCAGGTAATTTGGCAGTGCAGTCAGGACTAGGCATACAAATAGTACAAAAGAGATGAAAAGCACTTTGCCACTCAATTCTTCAGGGGTTAAGGGCCTCTCTCTCCCTTCACTTCTTGTTTCTGTGAGCATTGTCCCAGCCTCCTTTCTGGGCCCCCATTTGGGGAGTTCAGCTTCCACTGTTGCTCCCTTATTCCCTGAAGAAGCTTCGGTGGGCTGTCTTTCAGATGCCTGCTGCATGTAGCTCACCAGCTCCTTCCCCTCAGAAGGTGGAGTTTCACTCTGTAGGAACCTTCTTTCTATACTTGTAGCTGAATTCTCCATCTTTCTCCTGCATTTCTCTAGCTCTGGGGAAGAGCTAGAAGTCCAAGAAAGATGCCCTGCTTCTGGCTTTGAGGAAAGAGGGGTCCCGAGCCAAGGACTGAGGCTGAGTTTAAAGTTGAGAATGGCAAACACACAGACTACCCTTCAGAGCCTTCAAAAAGGAGCACAGCCCTTCTGACACTGATTTTAGGTTAGAGAGACATGTGTTAGGCTTATTATAACCTATTGAGCTGTGAGATAATAAACTTGTGTTAGTTTAAGTCACCAAGTTAGTGATACTTTGCTAAGACAGCAATAGAAAATGAATACCTGTGTCCAGAATCAGACTCAGAGCTAGCATGAAAGCAAGAGCAGGGAAGTTTGACTAAAGTAACTTAGAATTTGTCTAATTTCTACCCTGAGAAGCTGAGGAAATATATATATCTATAGCTTTGTTGAATAAAAGTAAACACTATGCATGCATTGTGTTGTCTATTTAAATGAAGTTAAGATCCTAGAGCTTTCCTGGTAGGATGTGGGAAGCAAATCCAAAGGCTTCGGGAGATCAGGATGTTGATGTGGATTTATCATGTGCTGTTTGTGATCCCCTCCTTCATCTCCTGCTGGGGAAGCATCTAGGGAATCATTTCATGAAGGCATGGGGAATAGTCATTACCATGGAGATCCTCAAGGTGACTGGCCTCTGGAGCTGGGTTTCGAGTGGGAGGGGCTGGCATTTAGAGTAAGCTTGACTTCAGTGGGGAGCACGACCTCTAAATGGCAGGCAGCAGGTGGAAAGGTAAAACTTACCGATATCAGGTGAGCACATGACCATGACTGGCAGCAGGAGACAAGCTGGAGACAAAAGCATTTTGGCCTATAGTTATCTTCAGAATTTGTCCCTAGGAAGGCAGCAGGTGGGCATTCTGCTGGAACATTACTTGACCTGTGTCACAGGAAAAACTGAGCCTGTTGACCAGAAACCCAACTTTAGTTACCATAGTGCCATCTCGGTTTTCCACCCAATTTTCAGACCTAAGTCAGTTCACCTCTATAGCTCCTTGATTGAAGGGGAGGTTGGGTCCTCTTGAGGGAGAAAAAGACCTCTCAGCCCTGCCTTAAATACAGCCTATAAATCTTCCTCTAAGCTGTCCCCAATAGAATAGGTTCTGTGTCCATTTACTAGGGTGACTGTGCACAGGAAATGGAAAAGGGCTATACCTAGACCCTTGGAGATTATCTAGTGTTAGATCTGTGTGGACATTAAATGGTAGAGATTCCCAGATATTGTTCCACCAGACAGGCTCACAGACCCATGTTCTGGTTACACCCCAGATCTTGACTGCTTACCGGAATAGACATTTGTGGCAATTACCATAATCTCCACATTGGAACAACTGAGTGGAACCCTCTGGAATATTCCCTTCCAAAGCAATCTCCTCTCCTTGGAAAGCTGCCACCCTCAGGAACGAGGAGCTGCCCAGCAACTTGCCCAATGTGATCAGAGGAGTGACACTGGATGTTTTATAGTTTTAACATAAAATGTCCCTCACAGGCTCATGTGTTTGAATGCTAGGTATCCATGTGGTGGTGCCATTTTGGAAAGAAGTGGAACTTTCAAGAGGTAAGGCTTAGCCACATGAAGTAGGTCACTGGGGGCAGGACTTTGAAGTTATAATTGGCCCTCAGTTCCTATCTCTCTTTCTCAGCTTCCTGGATGCCATGATGTGAGCTGTTCTGCTCTGCCATGCCCTCGCCATCATGATAGATGGAACCCTCTGAAATTGTGAGGTAAATAACATCTTTCATCTTGTAATTTGAAGTTCATCAGGTAGTTTGTCAGGAATGTAGCAATGCAGATACCTTTCACTCAGACAGGAGTGAGAAGATTTCAAGATTCTCAAGGAAAAATTAGAAGTGAACATGTAGATAATAAGGTTGAAATGGTGCAGCTCTATTTTTGAACTTCAGCCCTCCAGCTTATAACTGTGTAGTTCTGGGTACCAGACCATGAAGAGGAAAGCCTCAGTTTTTTTTTCATTGAAAAACCAGAGAGCCTGGTAGGGAAGAGATTCCTAGATCTAGATGGTCCAGATTTAAAGTTTGTCTTTGTTTAAATTGGTAGCTGTGTGGACTTGGGCAAGTTACTTAACAACTCTGTGACTCAGTTTCTCATTTTCTTAAGGAAATGTTTTGATATTTACTCATTGATTTTTTGTGATAGTTGATAATAGAGTAAAATAGGGTATGTAGTACTTCATAACCACTAAAAAACGAGTGTTGTATGGTTACAGTGATACTAATTATTAAGAGAAAGGAAAGGTGGCAAGTGAAGATGGGAGCAGATGGAAGGAAGGTGAGAGGTGAGACATCGATGTGAAAGGTCTGGCAGTGATATTTTATAGGAAAAGACCAATCGTGAGCAGGTGCCAGCAGATGGGCCATTCTATATATGAACATGATTATGCTGTTCCATACCCATTGCTTGGGGAAGGAGGTGTAGGCTGGGGTGTCAGATGGCTGAGATACAGGTTGAAGATGAGATGGTGGCTTATGTCCATGTGTCTGATAGGGACCAGAGGCTCTGAGCAAGGCAGGAGGAAGGTCACATAAAAACAGCATGGTTTAAACTGCATCTTTTGTTGAGCTCACTATCCTACTTAAGTTGTTTGCCTGCCTGTGTTACTGTCCCTATCTGCAGGCGTATTCTACCAAGTGTCAACATGAATGCAAAGTACAAGAGGAGGGCACCCAGCATTTACCCAATGTCTACTAGATGCCAAAGACAGTTCCAGGAACTGTATATAGCCTTGGTGTCTCAGGACATCTGTGTGAAAGTGTAGTTGCTTACTTCAGATTGACAAAGACACTAATAGCCACACGCACAAGAGCAGGCACAGCCAACTCAAGCTCACCATTGGTGACCCAGTGAACCCTAAGTCAAACACTGTAATAAGCATTTTACACGCTCCAAGCTATTTCATACTTACAGTGAACCTATGAGTGTCTGCTATTGACATTGTTTCCATTTTGTGGTCGGGGGAATCTGTGGATAGATCAAGCCCACATCATACCTGGGACTTAACTTCCTCCCTGTCTTAATTTAATTTTACCTAAGAAAAGAGGATTCAAATGAATGCTTCTCACACTAAGAATAGGTGGAGAACTGGGAAGCTGGAGAGAAAGGCACGAAGAATAACGGCCTACTATTTTTCAAAAGAGGGAAAAAGAAGAGATTTCCATTGTCAAAGCTCATTGGAAATAAAGAAGCGAGCAATGCTCTGATGGGGCCATAGCCCTGGCCGTCAGTTCCCGGGGCTGAGCTGTTAGGGATGTTTGAAGGCCCAGTGTCTCTCATAGGCCTCTCTGCCCCTCAGCTACCTGCTATGCAGGCATATGTGAAACATGGTAGCTGCTTATATCTTCTCTATCAGCTCTGAGCTGTTGTAATTATTCTTGCCTACTAATAAGGATGTTACAACAGCAGTAAACTGTCTCAGGTGTCTTGATGGATGGGCTTATTACCATACCTTTTGGCTTTCATATGAAGTTCTTCTGGTCTACATGTCTGGTTCCTGCATGGAGCCTCTTGGAGCTGCATGGACCTTTTCCAAAATAGTATTTGTCTCTGAAGATCCTATTCTTTGAACTATGTTTTGATCCTATGTTTGAACTCGGGAGCTTTCTGTTTGTATATGTGAATGCTTCAATGGGCAGAACTTATTTCATTCATCATAGCAACTCCAGTGCTGTGCTGGACACAGAGAAAGCTCTCAGTAATGTGTAGCCAGAATAAACATTGCCTAACATAGTTTTTTATTCTGGAAAGGTCAAGATATCCAGAGGCAGACTTAGGAGGGGAAGAGAGGTGGGGCCTGGCTCTGGTGTGGAGACTTCAGGTTGATGAAAATAGCCCTGACAAGGGATATCCATGACTTGAAATCCATTATGGAACAATTCCACGGTGACCTGTCCTCCTGCTGCAGTTAGAGGTGCAGACTGCACCTGTGCTCCAGGGTCCCACACTGCAGCACGAGGGCTTCCTGTCTTGTTTGTTCATAGGAGAGCCTCATTGTTGGACTCATTGAGGACATCACCTCAGAGAACACAGTGCCCTCATCCTGCCATGCCCAACTTATCCCATTACCATTTCAATTACAAAGCTCATTTTCCTCTATTGGCCTGAAATAGTCAAATAAATTCTCTGACTGGGTGCATTTTTTTAAGTGGCCATGGTGTTAGCTTATTTATTCTCTTCCTTAACACACAAATGGCTTCTAAAAAGAGAAGTTTAATTTTGCAGCTCACTGGCCCATCCTGTGTACTGGGAAGTCTGGTGGATGAGGCACGCTGTCTCCTGTCACTGCTGTCAGGGGACCAAGGCTGCCATTGGTTTCTGGGACTGGGGATGGATTTGCCACTTTAGAAGATTTCCATTGCTGTCACCTTTAAAATAAATGACCACCATCCAACAGTGGCTGCTGCCATGTGGATCTTGTACTCTCTGTCCTGCTCTGGTAGCAATGTTGGACTTGGAGAAGGGAGACCCTTGGGAGGGGTCTCTGTTGCTGTCCAGTCTTGTGATACTGGGCCTCAGTTCTCAGCTGTAAAATGGAAGAATGGGTAGCATAAACACTAAGACACTTTCCCTTTCAAATGGGATTAGCATAATTTTCAGCATGCCAGGAACTCTGTGAGGCATGTGACATGAAACTGTCTCTTTCTCAAAGAACATAGGTTGAAGACATACATAGCTATTGTACACATACTCTGTATAATAAGGAATGTGTCTTGATGGTGTGACATGAAGACTCTAAAGACCACTGACTCTTCCTGGCAAGAGTATGGGGAAGATGTGAAAGAAGGTGAAGAAAACAGGAGGACTGCAAGAGGCCTGAGATAACTGAGCTGGGCAGGTGGCTGGTAGGAGGAGGAGGAGCACAAGAAGAGGGATATTCATTATTGGGTACCTTATCAAGATGAATCTTTGTGAATTTGGAGAACTTGAAATGAAGCTTTCATTGAGACCCACAGGAAAAGAAAGACTTTTGACAAAAGTAAATAGCCTTTACCTGGTAAAGGCTCTCTCTACAACCACACTGGACATTAAACTTTTTCTTATGAGTCCAGATAGTAAATAGTTTAGACTTTTCAGGTGTGTGGACTCTGGTCTCTGTTGAAACTATTTAGCTCTGCTGTAGTTGTAAAAAAGGTACTCATTACCTGACTTGTATAACTGTAATCCCTTGGGACATCACCTTTACAAGAACAATAAAAGAAGAAAAGAAGATTTATGTAAAAAAGTTATGAACAATGTATAAGTGAATAGACATAGCTGTAATTTGTTGAAATTTTGTTTATAAAAGCTGGAGTTAACACACAGACTATAGTTTGATAATTCTTGTACTATGCTAACAAGCAGAACTGAAATACAATAGGTGGGACAGAAATACACTTTTCCCCAGCACTGAGTTTGAACTCCCTTGCACCTGCCAGGTCATACTTTTAGAAAACCTGGGTATGCAGTTAAACTGAGACTCTACTTCTAGAATTCCCATGGTTTCTGGAATAACAGGCATGTGTCACCATGCCCAGCTTTCCTTCTAAAGAGAGAGAGAGAGAGAGAGAGAGAGAGAGAGAGAGAGACAGAGACAGAGACAGAGACAGAGACAGAGAGACAGAGAAAGACAGAGAGATAGAGAGACAGACAGAGAGACAGAAAGAGTCAGGTTGGCCTGGACCATGATCTTCCTATTCAGGCATGTCCCAACACATCTGGGTTCTTGGTTGAGATGAGGTCTTACTGACTCTTTGCCTGTGCTGCCTCCGTATTCTGTGCCTGGCTGTTATGTGCACTTTTGATATGAACTGGGCTGCAGAAAAGTCTGTGTGGAAGTTTCCAGTGGAGCACTTGGGGTGGGTGTCTAAGGGGTCAAGGACACAATTGTGGCTTCTGTAATCTCTGTCCTCAGTGGGTGCTTCCACAAGTGGCAGCCATGATTATAAGTGGCATCTTCACAGAAAGGTAATGAATGATGACAAATTGAGAGAGCAAGAACTAGTGACCCATTTAATTTTGTATACTCTCTGAGAGTTTAACATTTTTCAAACATTTTCCTTATTTATCTTATTCTAATGACATTCTCTTTAGTTCCCTGCAGGCTCCTTTTGTTAGGGCTCTTGGCTACATTTTTATTCACTACTACCTCACAACCCACTTGTGCTGTGTTCTAGCCATTTGGAGCCATGGACAGACTGCTATGTGCCATATTCTCTTCTTTCATGCCATTGCTCAGCTTAACTTCCTTCCTTGGATTTCCCTTCTCACCCTGCCATCCTTCAGAATGGGGTTTGTCTCTTCTCCACGGATCTCCTTCCTGTTGCTTCCAGAGCATCCTTCCCTGCTCACTGGCCTGATTCATTCATGCTGTCCTCTCTTCCACAGTGTGAGTGCCTCAAGGTCAAGAAGCAGGTTCCGTTCATTGTTTGCTTCTCTAATGCTGAGCACAGTGTCTGGAAGAGAGTATGCATGTAATCAATATTTGTTGAGTTACGGAAAGCTTGTGAGAGGAGTTTTGGAAGAGCAGGACAAGAGCAAGCAATTTGTTCACCCCTACATCAGTAGCAGTTTTGCCCAATATGATGAAGTGGGTCTGCATCATCCATACACTTCAGAATGCTCTTGTGAGTGACAGAGCTCAAGTGAGGTGCACAATGTGCCCTCCCAGACTTGCACTTCTGTGGGTGGCCTTTTAACATTCTGAACTGTATTTCATGTGTCATGCATTATCTATTCCACCAACCCAATAAAAGAAACAAGGTTAAAACAATCGTTGCATGGAGAGGAGATTCAGTGTGATTGTTAGTGGCACTTGTCTTTTAGTCTGACTTATAGTTGAGTGTTGCAACTTTCTAGATGTGTGTATGTTGGGCAAATTTCTTAGCCTGTCTGAAGTTGACTTCTCTATATAACTATAAATATAATTATGACATCCATTCAATAAGGTTGGAAAGGAAACAAAGTATTTTCTGTGAGCCAGAGCTGGACTGGTATTCAGAGCTGGGCCTTGGTACCCTCTTGTGCATCATAAAAAATTGTCAGAAAACATTAATATCAGACAAGGCTACAGTGTGACCCTGATTAAGCAAGACAAAAGGAAGCTTGTGCCATAATCATGTCCAAATATGAGAAACAGGAGAGCAGAATTCAAACCCCAACAATGACAGAACATTTCCCATGCTGGCTAGTGTAACTGGAGCTGTTAGCCATGGATAGTGTTTATTCTCCATCTATTCTTCCCACTTGCTAAATATAAATGGTCACATCCATTAGTGCATAACTTGGCTTCCTGAAAGGATTCAGACCAGAGCCAGGAACCATGTTATAGATTCTGTCCTGAATCTCCAACAAGCCTAATGACCAAATCTCTGCCATCCTTCTACAAAGATACCCACATCTTTCCATGATGCATGTTCTCCTTTGCTGCAGAGTCAATAAGTCTGATTGTGTTCCACCAATAGTTGTGTTCCTGGCACTTTTGACCACAGGTTTTTGCTTGTTGTTGTAAAATGTAGTAAAGGCCAAAAAACATTTTAAACATTGTTGGATATGTGGTAATCACTCAGTATATGTTAGCTAGACTACCAAACTATCACTAGTATCATAGTCATTAGCTCATTCTTCTGCCTCTCTTTTTAAATAAATTGGATTGGATAACATCAGAGGTGGACTTTCTAGGTTTCATATATGAGTCTTTCAATTGAGTCATGGGAATTAACACTCTGAAACAAACAGAAAGGAAAATATATTAGTCAAGGTTATTTATAAAAACAGAATAAACTAGAAATAGACAGACAGATGCAGACATAAAGAGGAGATTCATTATGGGAACTGGCTTAGATTATTATGGAGGCCCAGAGTCTCACAATATACTGCCTGCAGGCTAGAGAACTGAGGATTTGCTATTGCAATTGAGCCCAAGTCCAGCCTCCCGAGAAGCAAGGATTCAATGATGTAGCACTCAGTTTGTGCCGGAAAGCCTGAAAACTTAGTCGTGAGGACCCTGACATAAGTTTCAGAATCAAAGTGCCTGAAAATGAGGAGTTCCAATGTCTGAAGGTAGAAAGGTAGAAAGCAGAATAAGATAGATATCTAGGGTCAGCAGGGGTGTGGGGGGAGGGAGAGAGATTTGAAAATTTGTCCTTTCATAATATTTTTGTTCTAACTATGTCCTTTGTGATTGGATGATGTTTATCCACAATTGGTAGGGAAAATTTCTAGTAAGTCTAATTATTGAAATGTTCATCTCTCCTTCAAAGTCCCTCATGAACATACAGAAGTATTGTCTTACCAGCTACCTTGCCATCCCTGAGCATAGTCAGGTTGACACGCAAAGTTAACCATCACAGAATCACTAGGCTGAGCAGTCACTATTAATGTGTGATTTTTTTTCCAAACACATCCTGGATTGACTGGAAGCATATTCCAGGGGCTATTACTAGCCTTTGTGAATCTGTGAAGTTAAAGTGTTCAAGGAGAAATTTTAAAAAAAGACATGAAAGAATCAGCCTAGCTGCCTAAAGGATTAGAAACAGCTCAGGAGCATGTGAAAGGGTGGCAAAATCAACAAGCTCTATCCCTCAGAATGGTCAAGGTGACCTTCAGGGCTTATGTTTGTGTGGAAATGACTTACAACAAGCAGCCCTTCTGGAGTCAGAGGATGGAACACAATGTCAGAAAATCAGGTTTGCAAACCTAGCATCTTAGTGTTTACTACCTTTCCTTATTTCACATTGGGCTTAAAAGTAAGACAGCAGCTATTGTTTGTGTTCCAGAATAATTAGAAGCTTTTACCAAGCAGAAGTGCTAATGCTGTAAAGTGGTATAGAGCCAGTGTGGATATCATACCATTTGATTAAAGCTAAGTGAAGTTATATGGGGCTAAAAGAATGGAAGGGAAAGCCCCAGAATGTTGTCACTCAGTGCATCTATGCAGTGAGCTTGTGAATGATAATTCTAGTTTCAAAAATTTTTTAAATGGCTTAAGATGCACATGTACTGCATGGACAATAGAAAATGACTGATACTGTAGAATTCTTTTATGTCATCCTGTTAAATTTACAGATCAGGATAACTTGTGGGACTGAAGATGAGGACAAGGAGGGTCGTAGTAGGACCAGAAGCACTGGGTGGCAGAGACAGAGTCGTGCCAGAAGAACAGGAGATTAGAGGTTCCTTGATCCTTCGCCTATTCCTCCACTTATATATAAACAGCAAATCAAGCTCAGCAGTGACGCTGTTCAGCTGGGAGGGAGATTGGAATGGAAATCAGAAATGTTCACTGACTTCAGACCTGCAGCCCAGTGTAGTAAGTAGTGCCCTATTCTATGGACATTTCTCTGGTTGACAGCCTCTGGAATAGTGTGTTCAAGGAAGTTTAGGAAGCTTGATTTAGTTAAGCTGGGTGTCTTTGTTGACTTTCCATTTCTGTGATAAAATGCTTGAAGCAGGGTACTTACAAAAGAAAAGGTTTATTTAAGCCACAATTCTGGAGGTTCAAGAACCTAGAGCTGGTTTCTACTCATCTCTGCTAAAGATCTGTTAGGAGATGGCATCCAATGATGGGAAAATGTGCAAGAGGGTGAGATTACGGAGCAGACAGGAAGCCTGAGGGGCTGAGGCTCACCTTGCGCTTTTATAACAAAATCCTCTTTCATGGAACTAGCTATGGTTTCATAAGACCTACTATATTAATCCTCCCCAAGGGCAGTGACCCCATGACCTCTCCTACCAGTCACCACGACTTAGAGACTTTTTCTTCTCTCATGTTGCCACAGAGGAGCCAAGCTTTCTGTATATGGACCCCTGGGGAGACAAATGACACCCAACCTATAGCACTGTATATGTAAAGCTGGGAGGGATGAAGGATGACGTTGGACAGGGGAATTCAGAAAGTACAGGGCTATGAATGACATGCACAGGGGCCTGGCTCTGTCAGTGCCACTTTTGTGTGGCACATTGTTGGGGAATGACAGCATACCAGGCCCAAACATAAAAATAAGACATGTTCTTTTGAGATTTAATACATTTTTCCCTGGGAGGAGGAGGAGGGAGCATAGGGAAAGGAGCTCAATTTAATTGCCAAGTAATTTCATATCATTATTTTTATATTAACCAAACACAAATGCATAAGGAACTGAAATGTGAAATCTGCATGAATTACTGAAAGATAAAACACTGGTATACGAAGAGATGTTGTGCCTGCAGCAGGCTGCTTCATAGCACATCTTCAAACCCACATAAATTCCTTCTCCTTGGCCAATTTGACATCTCGCTGAATCTGTGGAGCAGAGACTAGAAACCTGTCTGTGGCTGTGTGAACTAAGACCAATCTCCTGCTACTACTTTTTGTTTTTTAATTTCAAGAGACTGTGGAAAGGTGAGACTGAGGAAGTAATCTGTGCTAAAATTTTAAAGCAATTAATGAGCATATAAAATTTAGAGAGAGTTAAATTAGAATCAGGGAGTGGTCTTTTTTTTGTCATTTTATAGAGACACAGACTAGACCTTGTCCGCAAGCTGCACAAGTGGAGGGATGGTGGAGTTGCTACATTGTCAAAGCCTTATTCCAGCCAGGACACTCACCATTTTGAGGGCAGTTTCTACTCACCAATTCCATGAAAGATTATCAAGTCTTCACTATACAGAAAACTCTCTGCACCACAACTACAGAGGAGAGCAAGTCCCTGTACTCCTGGGTTCAGATACTCCAGAGGTTGTAGAAGGGAGAAGGGGACTTGAAATGTGTCTGAGACACCAGGGCAGTGTACATTAGTCTCTGTGCCATAATTTTTATTCCTCTCACTTTATATGACTGGTTAGCCATGGGAAAACCATATGAGTTTTGTCAAAGGATCTACCAGTTTATTTTATACTTCTATAGTGGGATATTACAGGCTGAGTAATTTATAAAGACATTTGCAGCTGCGCATGGTGGCATGAGTCTGTAATCCTAGCTACTCAAGAAGTAAAGATCAGGGGATGATGGTTGTAGGCCAGTCTGGACATAAACATTCACAAGACTCTTTCTAAACCAGTGAGTGAGTGTGAGTCAGCAACAGAGGGATGCTCCCAGCAGGAGCACTGTAGCTCAGGCTGGCCTGAGCCTATCTAAAAAGTAACCAATGCCAAATGGGGCCAGAGAAGGGCAGTAGTGGAGTGCCTACCTTGTAATTATGGAGTCCTGAGTACAATTCTCAGTATTGCTGAAAGAGAAGGAAGGAGGGAGGGAGAGAGAGACAGAGAGAGAGAGAAAGAAAGAAAGGCAGGCAGACAGACACACACACACACAGAGGAGAGAATGTTCGATAGTTCTGGAGATTTTCAAGTGCTGGCATAGGTGTGAGTGTTTTCTTTCTGAACCATGGCCAGTGTTTTCCCATGATGAGAGACGCTAAAAATGATCAAACTTGTGCCCTCAGTCCTTTTTTAATTGGCAGATTCCAATCCTAGTCACTAGGATTGGATGTCACTAGACTCTACCTCCCAACACAGCTGCAATGCAATTGGAGAACACAGTCAACCCTTTGCAGGGCCTGCCAGTGTCTGTGCTGTTTTCCCATCTGGAACCCATGGTCACCTCTGTCTCTACCAGCTCTCCCTCTGTTTCATCAGGGTGTGGGATTTTACTAATCATATGCAAAAGCTTTATCACCTGCAGCATGTTTTGCTGGGCCGGGGAATAAAATAAATAATAAGAATAAGAATCTCAAAGTGCCATTATTGTAATCATTACACCATTATGCCATGATAATCATGTTTTGCTCAGCTGTGAAGCTAATAAAGGCAAGGTGAAGAGGTACTTTTGAGAGAGGAGCCTTGGAGTAAAGCTTAACAAGGACATTGCACAAGGATTTTTTTTCTATTTATTGTCAAAGTGATGTACAGAGTGGTTACAATTTCATATGTTAGGCCTTTGGTGCATTTCTTATACTTTTTGTTACCTCCTCCCTCATTCCCCCCTCCTCCATCCCCCTTTCCCTCTCCCCACCATGAATTGCTCAGTTGGTTTACACCAAATGGTTTTGCAAGTATTGCTTTTGGAGTCATTTGTCTTTTTATCCTTTGACTCTCAATTTTGATATTCTCTTTCACTTCCATAGTTCTAATACCAGTATATACAGTTTCCAATGTACTCAGTTGAGATACAGTGATAGTGCAGGTACAACCACAGAAAGGGGATACAAAAGGATCATCATCAGTAGAAGCTACGGTTTCACATGGCACATTGAAAGTAATTACAACAGTGATATAACAGTCGTTTCCATAACATGGAGTTCATTTCACTTAGCATCATCTTATGCATTCATAAGGGCATAGCTATTAGACTCTTGTGATCCTCTGCTGTGACTAGTCTAAACCTGTGCTAATTATTCCCTATGAGGGAAACCATAGAGTCCATGTTCTTTGAGCTCACTTCACTTAGTATAATTTTTCCAAGTCCTTTCATTTCCTTATGAATGGGGCAATGTCATTCTTTCTGATAGAGGTATAAAATTCCATTGTATATATGTACCACATTTTCCTGATCCATTAGTCTACTGAGGAGCATCTGGGTTGCTTCTATATTTTAGCTATGACA
This sequence comes from Perognathus longimembris pacificus, assembly GCF_023159225.1. Classification (NCBI taxonomy): domain Eukaryota; kingdom Metazoa; phylum Chordata; class Mammalia; order Rodentia; family Heteromyidae; genus Perognathus; species Perognathus longimembris. Next base: position 4,835,532 of record NC_063180.1, on the reverse strand, counting down.
AATTGTGCTGCGATGAACATTGTTGTGCTGGTGGCTTTAGTGTGTTCTTATTTGTGGTCTTTTGGGTAGATGCCCAAAAGTGGGGCTGCTGGGTCATAGGGAAGCTCTATGATGAGAACTTTAAAAACATGAAAAATGAAATTAAAGCAGAACTAAGCAGATGGAAAAACCTGCTATGTTCCTGGATTGGGAGGACTAATATAGTCAAAATGGCAATATTGCCAAAGGCTATCTACAAATTCAATGCAATTTCTATTAATATCCCAACACCAGTTTTTAATGAAATAGAGGAAGCAATCCAGAAATTCATATGGAACAATAAAAGACCACGAATAGCATAAACAATCCTAAGCAGAAAGAACAGTGCTGGAGGAGTTACAATACCAAACTTCAAGCTGTATTATAAAGCTGTAGTAATAAAAATAGCTTGGTATTGGCACCGGAACAGGCCTGAAGACCAATCGAACAGAATTGAAGACCCAGAAATGAATCTGCAAACCTATGCCTACTTAATCTTTGATAAAGGAGCTAAAAAAATAGGATGGAAGAAAGATAGCCTCTTTAACAAATGGTGCTGGCAAAACTGGTTCAACACATGCAACAAGCTAAAACTAGATCTTTATATATCACCCTGCCCCAAAATCAATTCCAAATGGATCAAAGACTTCAAAATTAAAACAGATACCCTGAAAACACTAAAAGAAGGAGTAGGACAAACACTTGGGCTCCTTGGCACAGGACGGAAATTCCTTAACAAAGACCCAGAAATACTACAAATCAAAGAAAGGATGGACAAATGGGACTGCATCAAACTGCAGAGCTTCTGCATGGCAAAGGACATAGCTCGCAAGATAAATAGAAAGCCCACAGATTGGGAAAAGATCTTTCCCGGCCATACAATGGACAAATGCCCATATCTAAAATATGTGCAGAACTAAAAAAATTAATTTTCTCTAAAACAAAACTGCAAAGAACGTTGGTTCCCACTCAACAAGTGGGCTACAGACTTAAAAAGAGACTTCTCTGATGCATAAGGAATTTGTACTCACTATTTATCCAACTGGTCTCTGGACACTGTGCTCATGAGGCTCTGCAGTACCTCCTATGAGTGACACATGCCCCCGGGGTGGGGGGTACTACCTGACATTCTGTCCCATCTCCTCAAGCGTGACTCAAGAGCTGAAATTTTGCCTGATGATTTGGGACAGAACAACTTAGTTTCAAAATAGACTTGGCTAGCCAGGAGGACAAGGGCATACTTCTTCTAGAAGACAGTGTCTTCAAGGATGTTGGTAAAGAAATAGATGGGACCATCCCAGGAGCAATGGGGTGAAGATGATACTCTTGGCCCTGGGAGTTCTCATGTCCCTCTGCTCTTCACAGCTCACCTATGGGTGTTTTGGAGGGTTGGGTATATGTCAGCCCTGTGTGTAGCCCTAGTACAGTTAATCTGCATAAAACCCAAGGAGGTAGGTACTGCTTTAATCACCATCTTACAGTTAAGGAAAGGAAGGTGATAGAAAGAGGAACATCCTCAGTGACCTAGATTTTGAGGGGGAAACCTGGGACTTTAAATGCAGAGTCTTTAACATGAGAACCATATACTGTGGTGTTTCTCAATGTTATTGGATGTTTAACCTTTTGTTTTAAGAATGTGTCTCCACCAACGGGAATGCAGCAGTGATATTCACTAGACACTATGTTGAAACTAAACTATACAACTTGTGAAGGGCAGGGGTATCCAGAGGGAAAAACTTGGAGAAAATGAGGGACAAGGTGACATTGTTCAAAAAGAAATGTACTCATTACCTGACTTATGTAATCATAACTCCTCTTTTACATCACCTTGACAATAACAAAAATATCAGCAAGATTGCTAATATTGAAAAAAAGAATGTGTCTATTCTGCACAGTTATAAGGATTTTCCTTGGGGAGTTAGTTCTACTAGTGATGAGAGATACCATGGCGCTCTCTCTCTCTCTCTCTCTCTCTCTCTCTCTCTCTCTCTCTCTCTCCCTCCCTCCCATCTCTGTCTGAATGAGTCGAGCAGCTTCATGAATGTAGTGAAAAGCTACATCCTTTGGAATCAAAGACATCTAGATTTAGAGATCAGTTTCCATATGTGACTTTAAATAAACCGTTTTCCATGAACCATAGTCTCCTAATATGTGAAATGGGACTTATAATACTCAGTTTAAAAATTTATGATAAAAGGTAACTAAACATTAAAAAATTGTCCAAACCCAGGTCCTGGAGGCTCATTCTTATAATCCTAGCTACTTGGGAAGTGAGACCAATGGATCATGGTTTAAAGCCAGATTGGGCAGGAAAGCCCATGAGACTCTAATCTCCAATTAACCATCAAAAAGCTGCAAGTGCAACTATGGCTCAAGTGGTATAGTGCAGCCTTGAGCAAAAAAGCTCAGGGACAGTACACAGTACCTGACTATAAGGACTAGCACAAAAAATTACAACAAAAATTCATATATAGTTATGGTGCTCAAAATATTTTAACCTATGAATAATATATATTTTAACTACAGGAATATTGTGGAATTTGATATGTCTTTTATGTATCTGACAGATGAAAATACTTGTCCCAAGGCAAGTATAGAACAATTGAGGGTTTCCTTTCTGGGCTGGCTGCTCATTTGGATATAATCTGCTGTATACTACATCCACAGAAGCATAATGAATAGTCTTGGGTGGGGATACAGATGCCTATCTAGTCTCTATGACAGGGAACAGGAAGTAGTAATATTCTCCTGGGAAAATCTGTCCCTTGCAGGGACTATATTAGTCAGGCTAGGTTAGAATAAGGTGCAGAAACAACTCTCAAATCCCAATACTTCAGTTCCACAGAATAAGTTGATGTAAGGTATACGTCAAATGCAAGGCTCGGTTTCCAGTCTCTCACAGATCCTGGTTGATTGGGACTCTACTACCATATAGCTACAGTATCTTGGACACATGGTGCTCTTGGTAGGTTGCTCGACAGGGAGATGAGGATGCCAGGGCAGCTCACATCAATGCTCCAGGCTGGAAGCAACACATTCACTTCAGCTCATGTCAGACTGGAAAGGATGGAGAAACCCTGCTTCATGGCTAGATGAAGATGAGAAATGGACTTTCACCTTCACTTCAATACACTCTTCAGGTTGGAGCTTGGTTCTGTTTAGTTAGCCGCTTCTTGGCATGTAAGTGCCCCATGAGAAAGGAATGCCTTTCTGCTAAAAGGTAGTGGAAATGTCCTCTTCTTTTCTTTTGGCGCAGGGAGCACCAAATAGGCTCAACTCAACTCAAACCAGAGTTTGGCTGTATTTTCCCTGGATTTACATGTTGAGGATGTGAAGCCAGAGAGTCAGCCCTGCCTCACCTCCTTACAGAGTAAACCCATAGGAGGTGATGACTAAGGCTTTAGAGACTAGAAAACAACATCTGGATCACCTCATGGCTCCAGTATCATTGCAGGGATGACTTTCATCTCTGACTGAGTTTGGAGACATGAACAGCATAATGAATGTCTATTTAAAATAAAAAATGCCTCTTCCATCCCAGACACTTAACATTTTCTCTGATAGCTTATCATAACATTGAAGTCATGGTAAATGGGTGCCAATGGCTCACATCTGTAACCCTAGCTACCCAGGAGACTGAAATTTGAGGATCATAGTTCAAAGCTAGCCTGGGAAGCAGAGAGTCCATGAGACTCTTCAATTAACCATCAAAACGGCAGAATTAGCAATGTGGCTCAAGTGATAGAGTCTCAGCCATGAGTGAAAAGGCCAAGTAAGAATTAGAGGTCCTTATTTCAAGCCTTAGTACACAAACACACATACATTCTCTCTCATAAGGCCCGCAAGTTTACCAGGATTGAGTGTGTGTGTGTGTGTGTGTGTGTGTGTGTGTGTGTGTGTTCTGAAGATTGAACTCAGGCCCTGGGTGCTATTTCTGAACTCTTTTGCTCAATGCTGGTGATGGTATCCCTAAGGCCAGAGCTCCACTTTTTGCTGGTTAAGTAGAGATAGGAGTCTATGGACTTACCTTCTCAGGCTGTCTTTGACCCATGATCTCTCAGGTCTCAGCCTGTTGAGTAGCTAGAATTATAGATGTGAGTCACCAGCACCTGTTGCATCCTTGTTTTGAAGTATTCCTTCTCTGAGGCCCAAATGCATGGTGCTGTGATAGGAGAAGACAGGATGTGAGATCCCTTAACTCTCTCTTATCAGCTGCTTTGGTGTATAGTTACACTTTACCAGCCTCAGGACTCTCCCCAGTAAAATGGAGACTATGATAGTTCTGTTCTTTCATGGTTGTCCTGAGAGTCAAGTTAGTAACAATAGTGAAGGTGGCTCACTCATAACTGATCAAATATCAGGTGGAATATTTCTCCCACATTTCCTCAGGGTTTCTGTTTAAGCTGCCCTGTGCTCTGTCTCTTGTCCTCAGAATCTGAAATTTTGATCACAAAATGATGTTCTTCTCCTTCAAATCCCTCCCTCCAGTTTTTTTAGGACCAGTAATACCCAGTACTATATATAGATTTTATAAAATAACTCACTTCTTGTATCCTCTCCCAAATCTTGTTAATGTATTTCTGTTCTTGCTATCAGAAGATAGCTCACAAGCCGGCTGGCTGCCACTTATGTTGCCAGCAAGGGGACTGACTTGGCAGTCCTGTTTCCCATGCAGGGCAGGAGAGAACATACAAAAAATGACCATCACTTCCCACAGAGCAAGTCATCTGGAAGTGGAAACCAGAAAAGAGGCAAAGCAGGAGCTGAACTGTGTCTCCATTAGTCATTAATTTTATTATGGAGCTATTTGCTTATTTGAAAAACAGATTCTGTTGAAGTGCAGAAGCCAAAGTAGCACTTGGCAGCCACTCCACCTGTGAGAAGGAGATAACACGGTGTTTATCTGGAGACCCTTACTACCACTTTCTCTAGCTCATTGAAAAGCAGTCCTGCTGCCAGCACTTTCTATCTCCTGTCAACCTGAGCTGGCAATAGCTTAGTGGAAGTAAAACTTTCCTGTGTGGAAGTGTTTCGGTTACAAAGTTAGAAAGTGACTGGGATAGAAAGGACGTTGGCCAATTCACTTGGTTGGAAGCTGACCTCTTCCCACAAGCTGTCTCTCAGACATGTGCCCTAATGCAACAGTGGTGCTTGTCTGATCCATTTGTTCACCAGCAACAGGCTGAGTGATGGTGAAAGTCAATCGCTAATGTTTATTGTTTCCTTATCTGGCAACTATTCTTTTCCTGAAGAACATCTATGTGCTATCCTGTAACAGAGACCAGGTTTTTGGAAATGAGAGTTACTGGAGTTGATGCTCAAGGTGTGTGATAAGAATGTAGTCCCCCTTCTCCCACTTCCCTTGTCATTCCACCAGCAGTGAGTGCTGTCTTAAGCCTCTACAGCCTTGTTCAGTTACAGAACTTCAGGAGAGGCCACTGACCCTGGCACTGAGATGTCAAGGCTGGCTTCCTAGGTGGGGGTAGGGGGATGGATGGAGGAAGGGTGATATCTGGATCGAGACCTGAGTGGTTAACTGAACACAAACCCTATCTTGCAGTCCTTTCAGAGTGTGGCTCTGTCTAGCTGTCTGGATTGCTTCAATGAGTAATTGGTTCAACTACAGAATTAAGAAACAAAGAGCTCCTGAGGGTTTCACAGCCTGGTCCCAGTGCATGGATGGACATTTCTAGAATTGGGCCTCTGAGCACAATAGAAGCAAAGCACAGAGGAGAAAGCACCATGTTACACAAATTACACAGTGTCTTCAAAGGGCCATGTAGGTCAGTGTGGCAGCGGTGGGAAGGAAAGAAGGGAGAAGCCGTGAGAGTGGAAGGGTCACAAAAATCTTCATACACTTAAAGGACTGAACTATATTTTCAAGGCAGCAAAACTCTAGTGGAGGCCTCAGCATAGTAGAGATACTGGCTTTATGGTTCTGTGACATAGTTCTGGCTGCAGACAGATTGACTTACTAGAGTAAGCAGAGTTGGGAGATCGAATTAGGAGCAGTTCCCTTACATGGGCAAATAAAAGTCAGTGGGGTCCATATTAGAGCCAGCAGGAGAGATGCTAAGGAAGGGTGATTTGGGGAGGTATAAAGAAGGACGCACAGAATCCAGGGGCTGGGAACAGACAGACTCAGCCAGGCAAGGAAGGAGAAAAAAGTGTTGCCCAAGGTTCTGATTTAAATTGTTGGATGGGTGGTGGTGGCATCTACTAGATAACCAGGAACATTTACAAATGTCACTTTAAGTAGGTAGAAATAATGGAGTAATATTGGAAAGAGAACTCTCTCTCTCTCTCTCTCTCTCTCTCTCTCTCTCTCTCACTGGCTCGCTCTCTCTCTCTCTCTCCCCCCTCTCTCTCTGGTGCTGGTAGTGGGGCTTGATCTCAGGGCCTGGGTGTTGTTTCTGAATTTTGGGGGTCAAGGTTAATGCTCTACCACATAAGCCACAGCTGCTCTTCCATCTTTTTTGCTGGTTAATTGGAATTAAGTGTTTAATGGACTTTCCCGCTTAAAACTTCGATCCTTAGATCTCAGCCTCCTGAGTAATTGTGTTGATAGGCATGAACCCCTGGTGCCTATTGAGAACTTTATTATCACCTTTTTTTCTCTCCCATTGACTCTGGTCTGTAGGATGGACAAGTCTCGGGTTTTGGTGATCTCAGGTGGTACCACGTCAGTCACTTTGGTTCACAAAACACAGCCTTAGTTAATAAGTGGGTGTCCTGTTCAGAATATTGATGAACACTCCAATCTGCATTCTGTGTGAGGTGCCACCTGTGCCCGCTGGGAAAGGTGCAGGTGGGGGGTTGCCTGTAGGCAATGGGACAGAGACAGCTTCTTTATTCTGAGTTCTCTCTCCTCTCTCTCTCTCTCTCTCCCTCTTCCTCTCTCTCTGATAAGTGTGATTCCACTATGTGCAGGTGGGAGTGGAAGAGACCAAGACTAAGGATTGGTTCACCAATGCCTTAGTGAGATGTCTGTTCCTTCTCAGCCTGGCAGATCTCTCATGGAGACTTTCAGGGATTCTTTGGTAGCTCCTTTCCTGGCCCCTTTTTCATGGAAATGTACCTCTTCTAAGAGGCCACTCAAAATCTCTCCAAGCCTCTGATTCTGCTTCTGTGTCTTGCTAGGTCTCTGTGTTAAAGCCTCTTAGCAGGATCAGTGTTAGAACAGGCTTGGACCAATGTCTCCATCAAGAATCAGCTGTAGCCAGCAACTTCACTTGCCTTTGATCTGCTCTGGGCCTCCCAGCCACAGAACTGAGCTGTGCTGTTGGCCCAGACAGACCGTACCAGGCTGGAGTTGCTTTTTATCCTCATGTGGAGTGCAAACTAAGCCCCTCACCTGTAGGTCAGTGGTGAGCTCCTCTCGGTCCCCATCTTGTATAGCTGAGATGGGTCTTCCTCTCACACCTATGTGGCTAGTGACCACCTGTAAAGGAATTGGTTTTCAAAAAAATACTTTATTCATTTACATAGTATGCATTTATCAGGTACATTATTATTTGAAATTGTAAATCAACTTAGTTGATTAACATATTTATTAGGGGGAGCATTTACTATTCATTTCCTTGGCAAGTTTCAAGACCATAACTTGTTATCAATTGTTGTCACCTTGTTGTACAATAGGTATCTTGAACTTATTCCTTCTTTTTAGACTGACTAGTGCATGATTTGACTATCACTTCCTTACCGTCCTCTCCAAGCTCCTGATAGTGACTGTTCTCCTCTATAATTCTATGAGTTCAACTTAGTTTCTACTTAAGTACATGCATTTCTGAGCCTGGTTTATTTCACTTAATTTAATGTCTTCTAGGTTCATGCATGTTGTCAAAAATAACAATTTATTCTTCTTCATGCTTGGATAGTATTTAGTTGTATATTAGGAGCATGTTTTCTTTATAAATTCTTCAGTTGATAAGCACTTAGGATGGTTCAATTTTTTGCCAACTGTGAAGAATGATGCAATGAGCATGAGAGTGCAGGTGTCTCTTTGGCATGCTGACTTCGTTTCTTTTGGATACCAACTCAGCACATTCTCAAAAAAAATCCCACAATATGCACTGTCTTGTTTCTTTTATATATCTGTCCATTGGTAATTTACTGTGTCGCTAGTTCTCATCCTGTGGTTCAAAGTTTCCACATTAAAGACTGCATCAGGTCTCCATTTTGGAATCTGATTGCCATTGCACGCTGATACCATCTCTAAGTCTTTAGCTGAACACTTGCTTCATATTTTCAATCTTGTCCATATATATCTGAAGCATCTGAAGCTAAGAGACAGCATTCCTGTATTTCAGTCGAGGAGCTGGAGAAACAAGAGACTCAGTGATTGAACATAGTCTGAGTTAGTCAGGAAAAAGTGTGTGGAATTAACTGAGTTTGGAGAGAAAGCCCCAGTAGTTTGGCTGCTTCTGGATAATGAACCTAGAGAGAAGGGAAGAGCTCCAGTGCCGCTTTCAGGATGCGGCAGAGCCTCAGTGACAAACTTAAGAAAAGATGATCCTAAGTGAAATGAACTACAAGATTTAGAAATAAGTGGCTTATCTTTGTTGTTGTTATTTCCAATGTCCCATATGAAATTATGCCTTTTTCTTTTGTCTTTCTTCCCCATGGTTTTCCTCTGATGTTATTGTAACTGACTTTGGTACACTGGGTATTGTATGTATGTTTATCAGAACTAGGGGAGGAGAACACCAAAATGGGGAGACAAAGGGTAAAAGGTGAACCAATGTGACAGCAATACTTACAAGACAATATGCTGTAAACCTACTGTATATCTCAGGGAAGGGTGGAGAAGAAACTGGGTGGGGGGAGAAGGCGAGAGATAAATGAAGGAGGAAGTAACAAATTTGATAAGAAATGTACTCACTGCCTTATGTATGTAATGGTAACCCCTCTGTACATTACTTTGACAATAAAAAAATAATAAAATAAAAAGAAAGCAAGAACTCCCTTGAGGCCCTGGCCTATGTCTTTGTCTAGGAAGAAGCACTTAGGCAGAGTAGAGTTTCAGTAAACTGTATCAGGCTCTTCTGATCTGAGGAAGTCTCTTTACTTTGAGGCCTCAGTTTCTTTATCTGTTAAATTGTTTTCAACACCTCATGGTATGTCACAAGGATGACAAGGATGATTACTTAATAGTAGCATCTGTCAAGTCAGAACACATGATGTGGTGCAGAGTGGATGACAGTTAGTAGGCACTGTCCTCAAGCTGAGATAATGCCACCAAGATGTCCCCATGATCTTCCATGAAGGATAGGGTCAGAAGAATGAGAATGAGTGGGCCCTCCCTCATGACTGGAAACAGGAGGCGCAGTCTCAAGTTTTAACGTCTGATTGACAATTTCTGAATGTTGTCTCCTGGTCTGTTTGGGGGAGTAGCCAGGGTGCTAGAATCTCAAGCTGATATCAGAATGGATGGAAGATGACAACCCCAAGGGCTAGAGTGACAGAGGCTGTGACAATGACCAAGGAAACTGAATGAAAGAGAGGGAATTTTTATATCCAAGGTAAAGAAGATAGGACTTCTGGGCATAATGGCTTTGAAGTCTGAAGGCTGAGGGGTGTAGGCCAGTGTTCTGAGTGGTATTATGTAAGGCCTCGATGGATGGCAGCACATGGAACTACTGACCCTGACAGATCCAGGCAGGGAAACATGTGCCAGGCCAGATGCACTAGGATACTGAGCCTTTCTATTTTTCTTACTTAGATTGAACTTCATCAGCCATATTTTGTGAGAAGATCAAAGGGTAAACCGAGAAAGCTGGAATCCAACCCCAATCATCCACCTGGGATACCTGGTGGGACTTTCCTCAGTGGGGCTTGTAGTCATCTTATGGCAGACTTTCCCTTGCAAAATATGTCAAGCCATCGTTCTCAGGCCAGTCAGCTTCGTAAGATGGATCAGTTGGTTGAAGATGTCTCTGATTGGTCTCAGCATCACTGAGAGGATTTGGGGAAACACATACTAAAGGGGCCCCGCCCCTAGTTTTGGACTCAGAAAGTCAGTTCACAGTGATGCTGATGCCACTGTTTTGAGAACCACTGGGCCTGTCAACCTTTGTAGGGGCTCGGTGTCATTTCTCTCTCTCTGTTTTGTTTTGTGTTTTTTTTTTTTTGCCAGTCCTGGGGCTTGAACTCAGGGCCTGAGTACTGTCCCTGGCTTCTTTTTGTTCAAGGCTAGTATTCTACCATTTGAGCCACAGCACTACTCCCAGCCTTTTCTGTTTATGTGGTGCTGAAGAACTGAAACCAGGGCTTCATGCATGCTACACAAGCACTCTACTGCTAAGCCACATTCCCAGCCCCTCTGTGTCATCTCTTTTAGATACCACGCTCTGTACTCTCAGAGGTTTAAAGTGTTACATAGTCAAAATGCAGATGGAATCAATAACATGGGAAAGCTCCAGAAACCCCAAGCACAGCCCAAGTGAGTTCTTGATTGGAGAACACAGACCAGGCTAGGTAAAGTGTGGCTTCTGTACCCTACCTGCAGTTGGCTTTGTTGAACTCGTGATTGATAGAGGTAGGATTTGAATCTGGTCAGAAGCTGTGGTGTTTGGCAGTGGAGGTCAATCTGCATGTCTACAGCTTAGACTCTTGGAGCCATGCCATTTCCTAATAGGTAGAAGTACAGAATCCAGAGGCAGATTTCTTCTTTTATCCCCCGTAATTCATGTCCTGAGTAGCCCTTCTTGTACTTCCTGGTATTGCATGTACACACACCTGGGATTAACTTCTGGTCACACATCTACATATCACACATCTGGATCTTCAGCTAGGGGAGGTGTTGGCCTACTCCTTCCTTCCATGTCTGTTTCCTTGACTGATCATGGGCTAGTAGGATAAGTTTTGGGGAGATCTGCTGAACAAATGTAGCTGCATGTTTCTCCTCCTGTCTTCTTGGTTCAGTTTCTAACTGAGTTATCTTCATCTGTAAGATATATGATGGGTCTCTGCCTTGATTTCTTCATCTGAAATGAGAATTTCTTGAAATGAGAATGAAAACTTTGTCATCTGCCTAGAGTTGTTGTGCGAGTTGAATCTGTTAACATGTGTGAAGCCATTAGAAGAATGTCCAGAGATATTAACTACTTTTGTGTAGCCATGACAAAAAAATCCTCTTTGAAAAAACTTGAAGGGGGAGAAGACATTATTTTGGGTGCATGGTTTCAGTGAATTCAGCCCATAGTCATTTGGCTCTGTGTCTCCAGGCCTGGAGTGGAGCACATCATAGTGGTGGGAGCGAGAGGCCGAGACAGTTCATATCACTCTTGAACAGAAGCAGCACCAGGAATAGGAAGGCTCCGGGACAATATTACCCCAGAAAACCTCCCAGGGACCTCACTTCTTCCAGCTAGGTCCTACCTCCCTGTTCTCAGGGCCCCTCAAAATAGCACCCATAGTTGGGGACCAACTTCCAAACATATGATTTATTTTGGGGGTGGAGATACTTCTTATTGAAACCATAGTATCAGCAAAATTAAATTTTGGGTAAGGCTTATGTTTTATTATACTCTTCCAGTGAAGAAGAGCAAATAAGGGTAGGAGTGAGGGGTGGAAGTTCATTTGAAGCAGTGGTCTGTGGGAGAATAGAGGGTTGCTTTATGCAATGAGGTACTTGAGGCACCCAGGTTGAAAGATAAGGAGGGCAGAGAGTATCTTCTCCTTCCTATAGTGACAGATAATGCTAATTATTATGTCGAAGTTATATATTTATCTGCACCTAAAAGGCTGTCTTATAAGTATCCTCACTTAGAGGAATGTGTGGGGTGAATGACACACTCAAAATGTTGTCACATCCACTTTTGCATTGGACTGTCATGTCAATCCTGGCTGAAATGTTGGGCAGGTTTACACAACTGTTCTTTTGTGAGGTCATAAATGGCCTCACACAAAGGATGGAGAGCTTGCTGCTTATGGCCTGTTGCATAGTGGTCACCATACTGTGGTTTTAATCCTCAATACCACCATTTGGTGGGTACTATTGTCAAGGTGGAGATAGTGAAATGCTGCTACTTTGGAGAAGTGGAGTGACATGCTTCCAGCCACACAGCTGATGAGTGATGGAATCAGAATTTACACTGGCCCTAGAACCCAAACAGTTTCTTGTCTTGCAGTCCCCACTATTCAGGTCTACAAGTAGTCTGGACAATTTCATTCATGGCATAAGTATGTCACCTTCTCAGGTAATCTCTTTGTGTGGGATAACTCCCATTTTGATTCACAACTTCTTGTTGGGATCTCAAAAAACCTTACAAGTAACCTGACAGGTGTTACAATGGTGACATGGGATATATAGTACAATATCTGAGCTGCTTAAAAATCACTTACTTGCCAGGAGCCAGTGGCTAATGCCTGTAATGCTAACTAGTCAGACACTCAGATTTAGAGGATTATGGTTCAAAACTAGCCTGGACAGAAAAGTTGCTGAGATTTTAATCTCCAAAATAGCCACCAAAATGCCAGACTGGAGGTATGACTCAAGCGGTAGAGCTCCAAGCTGAGCAAGAAAGCAGGGTGAGAGTCCCTGAACTTAAACAACAGTACTGCCAAACAAATATCATCAACCTAGCTAGTGGCATTGAGGACTGGCACTCAGCTTCTCCAACCCTGGGCTAGGCACAGTAGGGCTACAACATTGCACAGGAGATGGTCAGGGCATCCATTGCTTCTCCCCACACACACCCCCACCCCCTGCCCTGTATTTCCAAGAAGCCCTTGGATGAAGTAGTAATATTTTCATACTGTCTCTGCTAAAGGTCAAACTAGTGAGGCTGCTCTGGCCATTTCTGGCCTCCCCTTTGAGTTATTTATGTTCTCATTAGCGTGTCTATGTACACAGCATACACACCATTTACACATGAGACAAGATCTATGCATTTGAATAGTGTTTATAGCTGTAGCCTCTGTATTATTTTGAAAAAAAAATCCTAGAAAATATGGTGTTTTTCTCAGAATACCAACATAAAAGTTGATATAAAGATTGGTGATGTGTAAGCTTTGACATTACATAAATATATATAGGCAGTATAAAAGTTAACAACCATTTTATTTATAATTATATTGCAGATTGATATTTTTATATCTGTTGTCAATGGTAACCTTCCTTGGTTCACTCTGGTCTTGGCATGAAGTGTTTATATGAGACTTTTTATGTCATGTGTCCTGCCGCAGCACTGGAATTAACACTGCCTTTCTGTAGCCACTGGAATGTCATTCATCTGTCCCTCCAGGAAAAAATTATCTTTCTGGATTAATCATTCCTGGTATTCTGGGACACAATGAAGAAGGTGAATAATTCCAAAATTCATTGTGAAGAGGAAGCTTACTGAAAGTTGTTGAGTAATAGAGGATAAGGCAGACATGGAAAGAACAAGAGAAAGAATTAACCTGACTAGACTGTGATATATATACAGAATATCACAATGAATGTCTGTTTTGTGAGCTGGTCCTGGGCCTTGAACTCTGGGCCTAGGTGATTTCTCTGAGCTGCTTTGCTCATGGCTAGCATTCTACCACTTAGCCACAGCTCTACTGCTGGCTTTTTTCGTGGTTAATTAGAGATAAAGAATCTCAAGCATTTTGCTGATCAGGATGGCTTTGAACCATGATCCTCGAATCTCAGCATTCTGGAGTAGCTAAGATTAGAGGTACAAAGCACTGGGACTCAGAAATCAAACCTGGTTGTACAATTACGGTACACTGAAGAATAAACATGACAAGAATACAGAATGGATTCTGTTTTGGGGTGAGTAGCAGTGGAAGAGAAAGGGCAAATGAAGAGGAATAAAGAGGGTGAAAATGGCTGAAGCACTTTATATGAATGTACAAAGACAAAATAATGAAAGCTGCTGGAATTATCTGACAAAGTGGGGTGTAAGGAGAGTGATGGAGAACTTTGCAGAAAGTTACTAAAGTTAGGCAACTTTGGCAAGAAGGTTGCCTGTTTTCAAGATGCATTGTATTCATAAGCTGACATGTTGAATTGAAACCCCTACGTATAACTACTTAAACATAATGATATAAAAAAGATGTTTGTCTACTTGTGGTATATGAGTAAGCAATTGTATGAAATTAGCATTTCAGGAATTGAAAATGATAGAGGAATGAACTTGATCAGGAGATCAAAGTATGGAAATATCATGATGAAATCACTGTGTACCACCAATATATGCTGATAAGATAAATTCTATAGAACAAGAAGAGGCCAGAGAGTGAGCTAGATATTTTTCACCATTTGAGAACATAGCAATAAGTCAGACATTTGAAATCCAAAAGAGGACCCTAGCCAGAACCCAAACCATTCTGGCACTGTGATCTCAGACTTTCAGCTTCTAAAAGATGGGAAATAAATATCTGTTGTTTAAGCTGCCATGTCTGTGGCAACTTCCTATCGACTGCAGTCCATACTAAGACATCTCAGTCTCAGCTTATCAACCCATCTCTACATTGTCTCTCCTGTGGAGAGACATGTGGGGAACACTTTTCTGGATTCCTGCACCCCTCAGCACCTGTCAGGGCACAAATACATAGTGCCACCTGTCTCTGAACTTTCTCTGTTCATCTGGTCCTTTAGATGTGAATGTGTCAAGCATAGTAGATGCTCAGAAAATGTCAGCTCGGGGCTGGGAATATGGCCTAGTGGCAAGAGCGCTTGCCTCCTACACATGAAGCTCTAGGTTTGATTCCCCAGCACCACATATATGGAAAACGGCCAGCAGGGGCGCTGTGGCTCAGGTGGCAGAGTGCTAGCCTTGAGCGGGGGGGGGGGGGGGGGGGGGGGGGGGAGGGGGGGGAGGGGAAGCCAGGGACATTGCTCAGGCCCTGAGTCCAAGGCCCAGGTCTGGCCAAAAAAAAAAAAAAAAGAAAATGTCAGCTGGATGGGAAATAAGTGTATGAGCAGACAGTTACTGAACAGTGAACAAGGAAGCCTTGTTAGGACCCTGAGAACAGTCCACAGTGAGCTTAAGGCAGGAAGAAGTCCCTTCCTTTGTTGTCCAGAGGCAGAGTGTGGCCATGCTGGGATGGCCTTTGACAAGCAAAGATCCAAAGCACAGGTTATGATGTTCAGATGTTGTTTTCACTTCCAGCATTCCCTTCCATTTAATGCAGTTTGTACCCTTCCCTTCCACTTTAAAGATAATTTAGAAATGACTTTACTTTGGCATGATTAGTTGCCTATTTGGATTATGTGAGAGAAAGCAACCAGACGAGATTAGCATTGCAGGCACTTTACAGTTGCTTTATTAAGTAGATTGCTTTATTTAGCAGACACTTTTCATGTCATCCTTCCTTTTGCATATGCAGAGCAGGCAACTACTTATGAGTTGTGAATTGAGGATTACAGGGGTGGGCCCCACATCAAAAAAATAGTTCCATTACTAGCTGTCATCATATCTAATATCTTTCTGCAGGCAAGCTTCTGGGTCTGGGCCAGGAGGAAATATCAAACTGAACCTAGCTTGGGAGAAAGGAACCATTCAGTTTGTTCTTTGATTTTTTGTTGTTTAAGCCATGTGTAATGGCTCTGACTTGTAACCGTCTCTACTCAGTAGGCTTAGATCAAGAGCATAGAAGACTGAAATTCAAGACCAGCTAGGGAAAATAGTTTGGGAGATCCATCTCAGTCATCAAGGCCAAGCATTGTGGCAGGTGCCTGCCATCCCAGCTTTATGTCCAGGGAGGACATAGAGATGGGCAGGCCTTCTACGGCAGAGCCCACAGAGCCCATGCTCACCCTCTAGTCTGAGAACTTACATGAGTGGTTACCAACATACGCTGCAGCACATTTGAGATTTCCCTCTGCAGGGATTTCTCTTTTAACCTTACATGTGCTCTTCACACTTGAAGCACTTTCAATTTATCTTTAAAACAAAACTCAAAACAAACAAAAACCAAAAAATGTAACAAAATTCCCCACAAAACTCATCTTTCTGTGCTTACTTTTATTCAGATTTTCCTTTGGATGTAAAATTTCTTGAATATTCAACGTACATGTGTGAAAATTGAGAAGGATGGGAGAGTGGTAAAAGATGGAGGAGAATGATGAAAGGGTGATACTGATCAAGAGGCATTGTACTCACAAAATTATGTTAATGGAAATCCCTTTGGACAACTATTTAGGGATAATAGAAAAAGAATAAGTTACTAAAAGGAGTGAGGTAGAAGAATGGAGAGAAGAATGATGGTGGGCAAATAGAGTCATAATGCTCCAGGTATAATATATACATATACTATATATAACATATTATATATGTATATATACATATATGTTATATATATGTCTATATGTATACATATATCTATATGTATATATATATATCTAGGAGATGGCAGCGATGGATGGAGAGTGGGTGAAGAGAATGATGGAAGGGGTGACTAATTCAGTAGACATGTTAAAATTGGAACTCCTTTGTACAACTATTTGAAGAAAGCACTATAGCAAAGGACAAAAAGGATAAATGAGAAGGCTAAACATCATCAACATAAAGGGAATAGGAGGCTTAAAAATTGGTTAAAACATAAATATAGGCAAATAGCAATCAAGGAATTTACATAGACATTATACTCCAGTTTATACCACTAACTAAGGCCATCCTTGTTGTTTTTGTTTTTTATCATCTGTTCCAATTCTTTTTGCACTTAATTGACATTTTGAACTGTCTGAAGTTCTTCACCTGATGTAATTTTGTATTTACTTTGGGAATTTTTTTTAAAGTTTTTATTATAAAACTGATGACTTTGGGAAAATTTGTATCTAACTGTGGTAGGTTGTCACTGCCTAGTAACGTATTTTTTTAGTACCAGGTAAGTGAACTAGGCCTCTCATATACTAGGCAAGTGATCTACTACTTGTACCATGCTCCCGGCCCTTTTGTTCGTTCTTCTTTTCCTTTTCTTTTTGGTGCCAGTTCTTAGATTTGAAATTAGGACAAGAGTGCTGTTGCTGGGCTTTTGTGTTCAAGGCTAGTTCTCTACCACTTGAGCCACATTTCTACTTCTGGCTATTTTGGGTAGTTAATTTGGAGATAAGAGTCTCAGGAACAGCCAGAGCTGACTGGAACAGGATTAAAGTCAATTTAGTAACCACCATCTTTTCCCTTTGCTTTGCTGAATGCTGGGTGGCCATCTGGGCTTTCAGTTCAGCAGAACTACTAGTACATCCTTCAGTGGAAGTGTGACTGCCTCAGGAGCAGAGTCTTCTGAACCAGCAGGCTTCAAAGTTATGGAGACAGGAAGAAAAACTTTGCAAATTGGTTACAGGAGGAATGGTAGGATGACCTCTCTTTCTTTCGTTATGTGGACCTCCCAGCTTTATGTTCTAGTTTCAGAAAAACAGAGTCCTTTGTCAGCTGCTGCTTCACAGAATTTTAAAAGATTGCTTCCTGATTCTGCACAGTGGTGTTCATGAGCTAGTGTCATAACTGAGTTTTTATTAGGCCACTGCAATCTTCTAGAAGGTTGCTGGCTTCTGAATGATGAGGAAAACCTTCAAAGCAGAATGTGGCACAGGCACAAGTCTATTGCCTTAGTCCTCCTGTGGAAATGGATTTCTTTGCAAGAAGCAATGTTGTATGGAAGTAATGGTTTGGAAATAAAGTCATTCAGAAGGCTCAGGGGTGATGGTCCATCAGAAACATCAGAGACAGGGAAGGCAAATCCAAATGCAGAAAAAGACAGTTCCAGTTAGGACAAATGGCCGGTGCTTCTTTTAAAAGGGCCTAATATAATCTAAGTGCCACCAGGTGTCTGGCTGCTTCTCTAGGGGATATTGCTATGTTCTGGAGTTGTTTCTCTTTCTGATTTTGGCAGGTGAGATGCTTGGTAATAGTGAGAGCTCGCAGAGTTTTGTGTGGTTGACTGAATTCCTGACATCAGTTTAGGTCTCAGCCACATTACTCAGGACCCCACTGAACAAACACTGGGGCAGAGCAATATAGAGACTGACATATAGAGTGAATCCTCTTTTCAAATTGATGGGGGGGGGCAGTGTTTGCAATGCTTGCTCCTTGGTAGTGTTGTGTGGGGCGCAGTTCTCTGCATGCTCTGTGATTGTTTTCACGAGTTCATCTCTCACCCTCTATCTCTGATTCAATTTTCCTGATCTCACACCTTTCTCTCAGGCCTATGTCTTCTCCCATGCTGCTAATTATTGTTACTGGCTAGCAGATGATCACTGGGGACTACACCTCTGACCATCCCTCCTGATCATCCAATTTGTAGTATGATAAGTCATCTTCACATCATGACCACAGGATTTATGTAGATGTTAGAAGCACAGGCTCATGCCTGTAATCCTAACTACTCTACTCAGGGAGTTGAGAACTAAGTATCACGGTTTGAAGCCAGCCTAGGCAGGAAAATCTCCACTCAAAAAAAGCTAGAAGTGGTGCTGTGTCTCAAGTGATAAAATGCTAGCTTTGAGCAAAAGAAGCTCAGTGACAAAGCCCAGGCCCTGCGATCAAACCACAAGAGTAGCACATAAAAAAGAAGCAAGAAGCTAAGAAGCACAGATTCAGAGAGAGTGGTGTGGGAATCGAAATAGAGATATGTGATGGATTCCAGTTTTACTAGTGTTTCAAACATCCACTTTGTGTTGAGACACCTCGGTCAGCAGAGGTGCTTTGTCTTCTGTTCTCAAGAGTCTCAGTGTCCTCTTGTATAGAGACACTGAGATGCCCCATGCAGAGGCATTTCTCCTTAGGGGCTGTGGATGTCCTCAGGTTCCAGATTTGCCATCTTGATTTGCTTCAGACTCAAAATGATAGGCAGAACTCAACAGAGCCCAGAGACAGGTACAAGAGACATCTATCAATGATCTCTGCTACTTGTCATCAAAGGTATGGGATTTAGGTGTGTGCTTCTAGCAACCACTGCAGGGCTTCATAGTCTCCTTGTTGTTGGAATAATTATGGTTCCATTTCTTCCCCCTTCCAAATTGTCTATGGATGCTTGTCAGTTGAAGATTCAAATGATAAAAAGTCTGAGAAATGTGATTTTGGGCTCAGCCTGTGTGTCACAGGGGGCAGAACAGGATAGCAGAGTACTGGTAGCCACTGTTCAGCAATGAGGTGCTGGCAAGAGGGATCTTACAGGCTGTGAGCAGATGGGACATGATCAGAGAGGATAGGAGGAGGATTTCTGTGAAATGGCTACTTGGGTGGCTTATACAATCCTAGCTACTTAGAAGACTGACATCTGAAGTTGATGGTTCAAAGCCAGCCTAGGCAGACCTTATTCAATTGGCTAACAAAAAGCTAGATCTAAAGGTGTGACTGAAGTGGTAGAGTGTCAGCCATGAGTAAAAAGCTGAGTGGGAACTTGAGGCCCTGAGTTCAAGCCTCAGTACCTTCTCTCCCTCATATCTTTAATTGTATAAATATTATCAGAAATAGTCTCATAATTGTTCTTGCTTGAAAAGACAGTTTCCAAGAACAGAAAAATAATAAAATTGGAAGTTAGTCCTGATAGAAATTGGTTTCTAAAAATTAATAAAATTATAAAGGTTTCAGGAAAGCTGTTAAAGATTGAACTCTCATGTTCAGGGAAAGAAATCTCCCTGGGATTTGCTAGAGTTGTTTTTGTTTATCGAAATGCTGATGTCTTTCCCTGATGTGTTTTCTCTTGGGCATGTGATGCATGCTAGCAGAAGCCAGAAGAATGATGGGGCCATGGAGTGAGTGAGACATGTGTGTTCACAGAGAGGTTTCCACTGCGTTTGGATGGGGGCATCTGTTATTCACAGAGGGAGCTCAACTGTGCTTTTATTTCTCTTAGCTCTTGTAGAGAAACCAGCTCAAATATTCCCTTTGGTATGATGACTGAAATGCATGCTTGCTGGAAAAGAGCTGGGGTTATAATTTGAAAAATGGGGGATTTTCTTGGCATCAGTGAGCAGAATATCTGAATCCTGCACAATGCATACATACATGATTACATTCAACTACTACTGTAACATTCAATGTTACACTACAAAGGAGAATGTTTATGAATTCTGTATCATAGGTCACAGTCCTGATGTAGTTAACAGAAAGGAATTCAGCTCTATCTGCAAGAAGCCCAATGTCCCAGAAAAACCTGGATAACTGTATTTAGAAACTAGACTCCAAAATAAACTAGTGAATTGATTTCAAGGACCTTTTGAAAGGAACTACAATAAATTCCATTTAATGGGAACTTTTTTATTATTGAAGTTTAAATTCAGTGCTTCATGCATGCTAGGCAGGTGCTATACCACTGGAGCCACTCATCCCGTCCATTTTACTTTAGTTATTCTTTGGATATGGTCTTGTGTTAGCTCCTGTGTTTCTCAGATGCCTTGCATGTGCCACCACCTTTAGATTTCATTGGTTGAGATGGGGTTCTCATTAATTCTTGTGAAACCTGGTCTAGAACTGGGATCCTCCTGAGCGCAATCTCCCAAGTAGCATAGATTATAGGCATAAGTCACTACGTCTACCGCTCAGCTGGAGCTTTATACTAAAGAAGCAGATCCCAAATCCTACAGTGGCAGATTTGGAGAGGAAGTCGATGGACAGTGGGGAGCCCTCCTTACAGACAGAAAGAGATCTCTGAAGGTTGGAGTTGAGTAGAAATAAAAGTTTCAAGGCAGGCACACCCAGGAACTTCATGGGAGAGTGAAATGTGGTTCCAGGAGTGGGTTTGGGTGAGAAGTTCAGAGTGGAGTTGTTAAGTCACAATACAGGATGCCAGGCTTGCTAACTCTCATGGACTTCCTGTGCCCAGGAATTGCGCCACTGTCAGCTCTGAGGTGCCATTGATTAATAATCTCCCTTTATACACTCCTCTTTGTTTTGATAAGCCTTCTCTAAATGCTTCTTTGAGGCTTTGTGAGTGGGCTGAGCTTGCTCGATATGGGTGTGTGTGTTCTCTAGTGACTCTGGTCAGTCTGTATTTTCCTACTTTTGTGGTCTAATCCAACCAAGGAAATCATGTTGAAGTTCATGGCCTACTGGGATTGCTTCAGTACAATAGGTGGAAATCCCATTTTAGCTGGCCTCAGCAGCTTTCTAAAACAACTTTTATTGCCTCATGCAATTGAAAAAGACAAAGAAAGATCTGACTTCAAAGAATACCAAGAACCAAGTGAACACACTAGGACTCAGATCCTTCTCTCATTGTGATGTTGTCTTCGTGCCCCCTATAGGACAATTTGTGCATTGTATCCAGGCTTAAAGTTTCATAAGTCAGGTCTAGCAACTACTTTTTCTGGTTGTTCTTCAGCTTTACGTTTTCGGACTGTCTTTCTGGATCAATTTTAAAGCTATGAGAATCACCTTTGGTCTTATTTGTCTACCTTGGGTGATTCAGTGTGCTGACTGGGCTAAGCCATGTGTCTACTATGAGACAGGAGTGAAATTATTACATCTAAACACTTAAACTGTGGAGACTGAGCAGATTCACCAGGGTAAATTAGTGTCTGGAACCAAGAGAAAGGGCAGGAAAAAATAACAGATACGTACAAGAGTCAATGATTAAAGCTAGATGATAAAGTGTGTAGCAAAATGGAAACAAATATTAAATTATGACTCTTCACAAGGATTCTGAGCCTGACATTTTGCATCCAAAAGTATAATAGTAATTGACGCAAAATGTCCACCGTGCAAGCAGAAGGAAAGGCTGGTGTTATAAATGCCGTGGGTTCACCAATAGTGATATAAAAG
Source organism: Perognathus longimembris pacificus (assembly GCF_023159225.1). Lineage (NCBI taxonomy): Eukaryota > Metazoa > Chordata > Mammalia > Rodentia > Heteromyidae > Perognathus > Perognathus longimembris. Next base: position 4,813,816 of record NC_063180.1, on the reverse strand, counting down.
AGTTGTTACTTGGCCATACAGATCACATTTCACCTTTAAAATGATACAGGTTTTTCTTTTTCTTTGAGAGAGATAGCATGAGCCAGGAAATGCATTTTTCCTCTGACTGAAGATGAGCAATGCACTCCTTGCTCTGATGAAGGTTCTCCATCTTCCTTCTGTGGAAATCAAGGTAACACACAGAACTTCGCAAGTATCATCAAGCTGTGGGGAGGAGGTGTGTGCCGTGCCTGAGGAGTATTGAATGCCTTTGCTTCTGGCACAATTACATTGTGAGCAAGCCAATCATGTGGAAGATGTAAAATGTTTTCAAGTTGATTTCTCGTCTTGGCAAACTCTTTTGCTAGCCACCAGGGAGCATGGAACTCTTAAGCAGTTGAAAGGAACGGGCAATAGGAATGAGAAGTTGGGATGCAAACAGCCCTAGCCCTTTACATGATGCATGGCAGTTGGTTGAATCTCCAGTGCCCTGCAGCTGTGGCACCCCTGGGAATCCTGGCTTCATTATACACACTCTGCACTCACTGTTCCTTGCCCCCTGTTTCTTCTTTTACTCATCTAACATGTCCGAATGGAGATATTTACTTGTACAAGCTAGTTTCCACTGATACCCAAGCCTTTAACTGTCAGTTGCTCACAGCCACCAGGAATGGGACTCAGAGAAATGTTCATTGGATGTCCTCCTATGCGTCATTCAGCAACATCCTTTAGCATCCAAATGTGGTATGAAGACACAGATAAACATTTCCAGTTACTGTTCTCAAGACCATTCATCAAATGCATTGGCAAGGGCAGACCCCATGAGTAAGTTATAATATGGAGCCTTAAGTTCAAAAGTGGAGTCGGGGACCAGGATGGAGTGGGTCTGAAGAGGTTGCCTTAGGAGATACAAGACTGCATTCATTTAGCTTGTTTCACAATGCTGACATCCTACAAAGTGGGTAAGACTTGTGCTTTGTAATCATGCCTCTCATTTTATAGTCAGAAATCAAAGTTCAAGCTGCCTCACTTATTCATTTAATTTTTTCTATTACCAACTATGTGTCTCACTCATACTACTAAGTGCTGGAAGACAGAGATGAAACTGCATGGCCTTGTGGTGCTAACACGTATGCCTGGACACACAGTACCATCAGTGACTATATCTGAATACTCCTCCTTTACATAGTCTCTTCTCCCAAGATTCTGTTTTGTGTATTCCATGGAAGAATATAACATTTCTGAACAGAACTACTTTTGAAAGCAGAAGTAGAAGAGTGTGGCCTTTCTTTGTCTCTCTCAATCTCTCTTGGTACTGGGTTTGAACTCAGAGCCTCATAACTGCTAGGCAGGCAAATAGGACTGTAATCCTCCTTGGTTGTTCTGCCCTGTGTCAGGAAGCACAGCAAGTATGTTTCACCCCACTCAGACACTGTACTTTCCTGTAGTGTGGGATGACAAGTGTGCACCATTAGCTCCAACCATTAGTAAAGATGGATTCCTCCCCACACCCCGGGACAACCTTGAACTGTTGATCCCTTAGTTTCTTTTTACCAAGTAGCTAGGATTATAGGATCGGGCCACTGTGCCCAATGAAGTGTTTTATCTAAGTGTTCTCTGAGACTTTACCCTGAGTGAAGTTGGGGACCTGGCCATGATGATCCCGAGGAAGCTAACTGCTGGGATGCTATCCTCTGAACAAAGATCGATGACTCCCTGTAATCTCAGTTTAAGAGGTTGTTGACATCTATTTGGAGAACTTTTATAGAATGGACTATAACACAACCACACTGCACTTGTGTTTACAGGGCCATTTATTATGTTTACAAAATCGTAGAACTCTTTGGGCTCCATGTAAACCATGGTGGTGATGTCTGAGATGCTGCACAGTGTGCCAGGTCTTGCGTCCCAGTGATCCAGGGTAGCCCTAGCCACTGCCTGACCATCACTGAGCTGTGTGCCTTGAGGGCACTTTTTGTTCCTTTTCAGATACTGGAAGGGGATTGGAAATGATGGTCAAGTTCATTAGCTACACTCATCTAACAAGACATTGACTTATTCAGAGTTGGTTCTTTCCACACCCCTGAAAAGTTGTTAATAAGGACATTGATAAAGAGAAGATTTTTTTATTATGTTTCATTCTGTTTATATTTTAGACCATCCTAGCCGTAGCCAAGAAAGAGATGATTATGAGCACCCTTTTGGTTCTGCAGACCCTGCCTGTTCTACACGACGGCACCACATTGTTGTCCCACAGCACTGAGAAGGCCATGTGGGTGGACCCAGAGGCTCTCTGCACAGCCTGTACTCTTGAGATCAACAAAATCTGTGTGGGAACAATGAGACCTCGTGGACCGGATACAGGTGAAGTAAAAGGACCTCCACATTCCAGCACATGGCATGGAGGAGTTTGAGAAGCAGGAGCAGGAGCAGGGTCTGCGTAGAGGTGGGATGGGGCTGTGGGACGCACAGATCTATGTCACTTCTTTCATACTCAATGAATTGATTTGGGGAGTCAGGAGTAAAAGGACCCTTTCCACAAGGCTAAATGCCATCGCTTCTCATTTCTGAGAATAATTAGGAGCCACCTATGGCAAGTCCATTTAGGTTGCTTTATTTGTGCTGCTGGGATTAAACCTAGGGTCACATGCTTGCCAGGAAAGCACATGACTGCTGAGCTACATCTCTAGCCCCATATAGATTTTTAAAAACATTATAGGTTTATACTGACCTGACAAAAGATAGGAAATAACTTTACTCCATAGTTTTCAACAATAAGAGGCACAATCCAATTATGGACATGTGATTGCTGCTGTCACTCTGTTCATATTTGCATAGTCTGTCATTGTGTGCTCCTTGGCAGAAGTTTCTTGTTTGTAGCATCTTCTGCATCAAAGCTAGATGTAACAGTGAATCAGAGAATACATGTATGAATCTTCTGCACAGGAGCAGACTCATGCATTTTGCTAATCTATTTGCTTATATTAGCTGTACAAAGGAAGGGGTTACATTGTGGTATTTCCATCCATGCATATAATAGACTTTGATTAGAATCATTTCCTCTAAATTACTTTTCCTTATCTCTTCCCACAACCTTTATTTATCTTTCTTTCTTTCTAGAAATTTTAGTGAGTTTTATTATGGCTTTCATACATGCATACCACGTACTTTGATTATACCTCATCACCTTCTTGCCCTCCCCTCCCATTCCCCTTCTTGTTGGTTCCTTCCTCTTCAGTGTTCCTGTTTTTGCTTACTTGTTTCTTTTGGGTATAGATTCTGCATATGAGAGAAATTTTGTGGCATTTTTCTTTTTGAGGCATATTCAGTCTTCTAGGATGTCTCTGCAAGGCTCTCTTCTTGTCATATGTCAACTGTACAAAGACTCAGACAGGTGTTGCTGTGATCTCCTTTATAGTTATCTTGAGCTACTGCCAGACTAAAGATGTCTAAAAACAGACTTCTGATGCTGCTGTCCATTGGAGTGTAGATGGCCAGGCCTGATTTTTGAAGGGCTGAGTTTTATCCCTTGATGAACCCTCAGCTAGTGGATCTAGGGCTTAGTTCTGTGATGGCTCCAGCTGCTAGAGTCTGATACTAACAGATTCTAGGTTCTGACTTGGTCAGAAGGCCTATCACATGGAGTTGGCCACCACTTTGTGGCATCCTAAATAAGGGACATTTCCCTGGGTTTTCTACTCTGTAGCTTCTGTGTCTCACTTGGCTGCCTCTGGGGTCACTGTCTCAGTCTCACTTGGCTGTCCCTGGACTGGCCTGGCCACCTTTAGTTCATTGTACATGAGGAATCTGGGCTAGAAAATTTGTTTCTGACATTCCTAGCCTTGTGGAAGAGGTGCCATGTTGGACATGATGGTTCTTCTGAAGGCTCTTGGAAAGATTCAAACTGTGTCCACGGAAGCATGAGATGAGCTTGACTTTTTATGAATCTCCAAAAATTTGCCTATGATTCTGCTTCAAATTGGTATCTTAAGTTAGAAGGAAAAGGAGGAGAGTTCATCTTGGAGAACACTCCAGTTCCTTATGGTGGAATCTGTAATCAAAAGCACTATATTCTCATCCTCCTGCCTTTTTCAGGGGGCATTTACCTTCTTTTTACTAGGGTAAGGATGACAGAATCTCCTCCTTCTACACATACACAAAATCCCCAGGGTATCCAAAATACCCGGGGATATTAAAAATGGTCTTTGTTACTAAAGTAAACTCAAGATTAAAAGAGTGACAATAACTCTACCTTATTTCCTTTTCTTTCCCAAGTAGGGAGAGGCAGGGAAAAAGGACAATTCTTCAAGAACACAGATGAGAGACCACATCCACACAGAGCCCAAGGGACCAATGTCCCATCAGCTTGAGAAGACAAATGAACATAGAATAAAAATTAAAAATATTTGCTATGTCCCTGTACTAAAGGTGTAGCAAAGTCATGAGCCAAAAAAGTGAACTAGAGCTGAAGACCTGAAGTTCAATCCCCAGTACCAACACACACACACACACACACACACACACACACACACACACACACACACACACTCCCCCCCCCACCCCACTTTTTCTTTGATAGCTATGGAAGTTCTGATACTTTGGGTTCCTGATTGATACCCCCATTTTCTTCTTTGGGTCCTAGGTTTGTGTGTGCTCTAATCTTTTAATCTTTTCCTTCCCTTTCAGGATCTAGGCCACCTTGGACCTAGACTGAACTAAATTTCTAAGAGGTGTTCTAAGAGGTAATTGAAAATGCCAGTACTCAGTGGCCCACTCAGGTCCCTCTCACAGCAGGGAAGATAATTTCACCAGGCCTCTGGGCTTCCCCTGGGACCTATTATTATGGCCTAGCTATTACTATTCTTTCCTCAGACCCTTACATAAAAAGCCCACCTGTTTCTGTTGAGTGCTTGGAACATGGAACAACCCTGTATTCAGATGACTCCTTTCTAGGGCCTGAGCACTTGTGAACAAACTGAAAAGAGGATGCCCACAGGGGCTGTTGTGCAAGATACAGACTTTGCTGAGTATCAGTGCCCTCCAGAAAAACCTGGGAGGGAATTCTCTCATGATGAACAGCAATGGAAGGCAAAGGGCAGGATTCATTAGGCTATGACGACTGCTTCCTGGTAAACTGAACTCACAATGGTTTTCTGTTTTGTAACCATTTGCTTGATGTCATCTTTACATAAGCCCTACTTTTGATAAAGGATGCTTTTTCATCTAGCCATTTGTCTTGTGATTTCTTTTTTTATTATTTCTTCCACCTGCTATTTAGCACTGCTTTCTACAGGTGCAGCTGCAATCCACAGTCATCCATCAGAGTGATTTCCTTGGAATCTTCTTCCAACAAGAACTCCCTGGATGTACTCCCTTGTTATGATATGACAAGATGACTTTTGCAGCCAAATTTCCACTGTTAACCCATGTGGAGAGACAAAACCTTCTGATGGATTTCTTTTGCCTCTCTGATACTACTGATCTGAAACCCTCTGATTCTACACAGAGCACAAAATGTGAAAAGATTACACTGTCTCTTTCATTGGAAAGTTAAACAAGAACTTTCCAATTTTTGATGCTGCTTTTCTTCCACAAAAATTACCTGGAGGGTGGTTGCTTTTCTTCTTTCAAGGTACTAAAGCAGGAGAGAAGATTCAATTGTGCTATTGAGTGTGATTCAGGTACTCGGCTTTTGGTCAGCATGGAAGGGCAGGGAACTTGCTTTGGGAACTCACAACAGGGAGAAGATCAAGCATCTCGTGAGAACCTTGGAGAAGTCTCTGCAGTGACCTGGGGTGCTTTATGTACTTGAATAGTTTGTAAGTTGTCTTTTTGTAAACATTTACAGGATCCTGAACTGTATTTTATTTTCTTTCCCACTTATTTCTAGACAGTGAAGAAGTCATCAATGCTAATAAGAGATTGGTTTTGATAACAATAACAATAAAAATGATGATCATAACAGCTTCCATTATTGGCACAGAGTATGCCTTAAGAATGCTACCTGCACTATTATGTTCAATATTGCAAGACAGAAATTATTGTCTCAAGAGTATACATAAGAAAAACAAGGCTCAGAACAATTAAGCAACTTTTCCTAGACTACAGTTAGCAAAAAACATGGCAGAATTATAATCCAGACTTCAAATCTTTGCCCTTTCCTGCAGCTTAATTCAATTCTATTAATTCTATTACACTTTTCTCTTTTTTTAGTTTCTCTTATCATTGTTGATACTACTGCTCTGATTTCCTTTTTTTTTTTTTGCCAGTCCTGGGGCATAGACTCAGGGCCTGAGCATTGTCCCTGGGTTCTTTTTGCTCAAGACTAACACTCTACCACTTGAGCCACAGCACCACTTCCAGCCTTTTCTGTTTATGTGGTGCTGAGGAATGAAACCCTGGGCCTCATGCATGCTAGGCAAGAATTCTATCACTAGGCCACATTCCCAGTCCCTGATTTCCATTAAAAGCCTTATTAAAAGCAACAGTTAAGTTTCAAGTAGTATCACCCTGGCATCAATGGAAGAACATTAGAAGATCTCGAATCTGGTCACATGTCAGAAGATCTTGGAAAGTGTGGGCATGCGTGTCATGCTTGTTATTCACTTACTTCATTTCAGAAAGTAGTATTTGATTTCCCTTTTATTGTGAAAAGTTCATTACTGCAGGACATAGAGGAAAATCTCACCCAAAGCCTTAGGTAGGGTTAAAAAAAAGTGGTAGCAGTTCCCACATACCACCTTGAAGATTCTGATTGGTGGATCTAGGATGATGATGCCTTTGAGGTGGTTCTATAGTATAGATAATATGTAAATTACTTTTTTTTCTGCCAGTCCTGGGCCTTGGACTCAGGGCCTGAGCACTGTCCCTGGCTTCCTTTTGCTCAAGGCTAGCACTCTGCCACTTGAGCCACAGCACCACTTCTGGCCGTTTTCTATATATGTGGTGCGGGGAATCGAACCCAGGACTTCATGTATACGAGACAAGCTCTCTTGCCACTAGGCCATATTTCCAGCCCTGTAAGTTACTTTTTATTCCAGGAGGGGAAGAAAGGGTCCTCCTCTAACCTAAGTCTTGCCATAGCCATTAGTTCAGAGTATGTCCAACTAAGTCCAGTCTTCTTACTGGTCTCTTCTAAATCTCTTTCTGAGGCAGTAATGGAACTGCCAGTAGCACAGGAACAGAAGCATTAGAATAGAAACTTAGAACAGAACCATTAGAGTAGAAACTGAGATGGTGAAAGAGGCTGAGTGCTTTACATATGCATTCTGTCATTTAAGACCCATTTTGCATGGCAAAGATTTGGTGTCTCAGTTTCCCAGACAATTGAATGATCTTCTTTCTGAAGAGCAGTATGATACAGTAGAATGAGTCATACATACTTGGCAGGCAATTGAGCTCCGACCTGAGCTCCCAGCTGTGGAGAGACTTCAAGGGAGGAACCTATCTACTTACTATCAGACTTCTATAGCTATTTCCATCCTTCCACCCATCTAGGAGAGTTGCCTAATCTCTCTTGGCCTCAGAGTTCTCACTTATAAAATAGGAATGGTAATGATTCGTTATTGTGTAGTCTATTGAAGAGTTAAACAAACTAATCCTTGAGAAATGCCTTAGACTTCATCTCGAGCAAGGTGTTTAACTGCTTGTGGAAGTGAACCCTTTTGTAAAAATTACATAAAGAAACATCTACCAGGTGTGCCTGTTTTCTCATATGTATGCACAAAATTAAAGATTGCTTGGATTTTTTTTCTTTCCTGTGACTTTACCAGATCACAAGTAAGAGGGGCCAGGCCAAGATCATGTGGTCTAAGTGAGAGAAAGGGCATTGCCTGAGATTTGTAGGCTGTGCATACAAGACCTGCCACTTCAAGGTGATCAAGTGTTCTGTCTCATCCCAAGGAGGCAGGAAGCCTTTCAAAGCAGATAAACACCAAGATAAAAGCACTACTTTGATCACGTGGAGATGTCAGAGTCTCCAATTTTAAGGCAGGAATCTGTTCTATGGCTGATAGAAATAGACCCTTGGACAATTCTAAGTGGCTCAGCTATAAATGTGATTCCTGGATATGCTCAGTTACTTAATTTGATTGCTCCCCTGGGAAGACACCTTGGCTGACTGAAGTGTAATAGAGACAGGTAGAAGAGTATCTGAGAAAGTTTCTTGGTCTTGTCTGTATGTCTTTTTATCCACATATAAAACCAAGGGATTAATAAAGCCCTCCAGCAACTTGAGATTAGTGATAGTTTCCTGTCTCAGAGAGAGAAACATTTAAAATGGAGCTTTTAAAACATTTATTTCCATCTTCCTCTCATTTGGTGACTGCTGATGACCTTTGCAGGTCAGTTCATCTATTCTGCATCCTGTTTCCAGGCCTGGTACCCTACAAAAATCTCAGACAGATAGGTGATGGCCTTCCTTTTCAGAGATTAGCTAAGAAATGGATCATGTAACCCATGTCAGTGCTCTGCTGAGTACCTGTTAAGGAAGGCTCAAATTAACATAACTTCAAAAGGACAGTAGTCAGTAGCTACATGTTGGGTGACAAGGATTCTGTGCCTTGGAATAAAGATGGCATGGAAACTAAACATGTGTCAGAAAAAATAAAATAACTCAATTCCTTACCATGTGACCTTACTATTATTCTTGACAATGCTGGCTCTTATTGCTATGGATTAACCACCTCCACTTCCAGTATCTGCTTTCCAATGTGCACAAACACTGTGTCATCCTGTTCAAGGTGTCAGTCAATTAAATGACCAGGACCTTATCTCAGAACATGAGAAAATGATTCGCTCTATGCTGTGCTGACCCTTGGTGAATAGTTTGCCAGTTATATCCTCCATGTGACTGAGGTATTCCAAAGTCCCCAGTGGTTAGGATTTTTACAGCTCATGTCCGACTGGGGAGAGATGATGTTGGAGTATAATAATAGAATAATGTATGGAGGATGAGAGAATAGTGATGAATGACAGTGTTGGTCCCTGAGGCAAGCTTCTTCTAGGTGGGGAGCTGGATTCTGCTCTCAGCCTCCCAGATCTGCTACTCCCTGCTGTGGTTAACTAGTTCTTCGCTGAGACACAGGATTATCCCTTCCAGGTTCTATTGTTTAATTTCTCTTTCCCATCCTGTGCTATTAGTGCTTCTCTAGCAACCTCCAGGCAAGTCAATTACCAGTTTCTAGTTGGGTCTGAAATCTGCAATTACTCGGGAAGGATTATTGAGCCATGCATGTTTTAACCTTAAATGTTATAATTATGCCAAAACTTAAGTGACACCCATTTGTCCTTTAGATAGCATTGTGAGGGATCTTTTATATATATTTTAAGACACTGTTAAGTCAGTAGTACTTTGCTATATCTCAATTCCCACCTAACTGTGCTTATAAAGCCATCCTAGCAATTATAGTGAGAACAAGATGATCACAGAGAAGTACCACTCAGGAGTAGAAAGGACTCACAAGGGGCTCCTAGAGGTGTGATAACCTGGGAACTGTGAGAAAATGTGGTCCTACCTCTGCCTGTCTGCATTTGATAATCCAGAAAGATAAGGGAACATGCCCAAGGTTGCATATCCCTGTGGCTGGTACTGGAAGCGAACAGTGTGGAGAAAGGTTTCTACCCTGCACACTTCAATCCCCACAACAGGCCTGCAAGTATTATTGCTTTTCCTATTATATTACAGTTGGTAAAACTAAAGCTCAGAGAACTAAAGAGTCAGCCCCTTCTTACTCCCTGAAGAGAGCAAAAGAGAACTTCATTCTTTCTCTAGAATGAAGAAAGAAGGAATGGCTTGTATTTGGGCCCTTGCAAGTGATCAGGGTTCATGGTTTCAGATGTCAAGAGCATCCCAATGCTGCCATGGACTAGACTGTACACTGGCCTATGGTCACTGAGTCGCCAGCTAGATGCAAAGCCTTTTCAGTTCCGCAGGTATTCTCAGCTCTACCACAAATTTGACCAGAATTTTTTTTTCTTTGGCTGACCCAAGGTATTAAATTAAAACCAAAGTGGCAAAATCGGAAAACGTTTGCAAAACAGTCAACTTCCTGCTATTAAAAGAGTCAAAGTGTAGGCAGTGCTGAGTATGGTCTGAGAGACACGACTGGTGACACCCATGTCTGCACTTGTCTGGGTCTCACCAATCTTTGTCATCTGCCTGGTCACAAGTCTTCATTCAAACCCAAAGCTTCAGTCTTATGTCTAGAGCAGAAAATTCCTAAGAGAATGAATGGCAAGTTTTCTTTAATCAGGGCTTTTGCTTATTTGCTAGGACTTTCCTCATACACTCCTCTCACTTACATGTTAAGACTTTATCAAGGGATAAGAGAAGTGGAGGGTGACCAGTCTTCTTCAATAGTTGAAGCAATTAGACTTACTTATGGTCACCATAAGAAATTGATACACATTTTGGATGCAAAAGCAATTACACTGAGAGGAGGAAGCCTAATTCATTCAGCAGCAGGAAGAGATGACTTTCAGAAGATACTCTATTCACCATAAGAATAGGGCACTAGTGGATAAGAGAAATGGCAAGAACAAGAACAGCAGCACCTACAGTAGCAAGCAGATCCAGGAGAGTGTGAGTGGCCTTCCATAGTTTAGGGTCTGGCGTGATGGTGTTATGGGGCAGTTGTCTGAGTCTGCTGTTTCATGTTCTTGGCACCTAGGATAAAGAATTGAGAAAAGTGCACAAGATTAATGATAACATATAGGTATACTGAAGTGAATGTCAAGTAAAAATGTAAAATGGGACTGTATTCCACGGTATGGGTTGAGTTTGGGGATTTCAATTTTGCTAGGAAATTGTTCGTTTCTTCCAGGTTCTCAAATTTGTTTGCATAAAGGTTTGCAAAAGAGTCCCTTATTGTGTTCTGAATTTTGGTCGTTTCTGTGGTGATGTTACCTGTTTCATCTCTGATCTTGTTTATTTGAGTGTGCTGCCTTCGTTTTTTGGTCAGATTTGCTAGGGGTCTGTCTATCTTGTTAACTTTTTCAAAGAACAAACTCTTCATTTTATTGATCCTTTCGATTTTTTTTTGACTCTAAGTCATTTAATTCTGATTTGATTTTAATTATTTGCTTCTGTCTATTGGCTTGTGGTTTGGCTTGTTGTTCTCTTTCGAGGAGCTTAAGGTGCTTCCTTAAGTTGCTGAGTTGCTGTTTCTCCAGTTTGTTGATATAGGCAATCAGACATATAAATTTTCCTCTGAGTAATGCCATTGCTGTGTCCCAAAGGAGCTGGTACTTTGTGTGATCATCTTGGTTTAATTCCATAAACATATGGATTTCTGTTCTAATTTCTTCAATGACCCCCTGATGGTTCAGCAGTGTGTTGTTTAGTCTCCATGAATTGTAGGATTTTCTGTGGTGGCTGTTTCTGTTGAGCTCTAATTTTATTCCATTGTGGTCTGAGAGAATGCAGGGAATGATTTCCATAAATCTGAATTTGTACAGTTTTTTATTGTGCCCTAAGATGTGATTTATTTTGGAGAATGTTCCATGTGCTGCTGAAAAGAATGTGTATTCTGGTGTTGCTGGATGGAATATTCTGTAGATGTCTGTTAAGTCTAGTTGGTCTATGCAGTTGTTTAGTTCTGTGGTTTCTTTGCTCAGTTTTTGGTGTGTTGATCTGTCCAGTGTCGGGAGCTAACAGCGAAATTCACCCTAACTTCTGGCTTACTCTCAAGGGCGTGCAAGGTCACGGCTTAGGGAGCCAAAGTTTATCTTAACCTCTGGCCATGTTGTTATCTCAAGGACATGCAAGGACGTGGTTTACTTGAAGGACAGTACTAATCCCGAGATGTTTTATTATGTCAACAAGAGTCTGTTATGTATACCATCCAACCATATCTTGTTTTACTGTCTGTTGTTATTTACCAATTTCAAGGCCTTCCTGTTTTCTTAAACCTTGGTTAATCCTATGCTATTTCCTGGTTGTCAAACTGTATATAAGCTGGAATTTAAAAATATACAGTGCTGCAGTCTTGAGGTTCAACCTTGTGGCTGCAGACCTCCCGTACCCCATCTTTGTCTCTTGTCTTTTTTCTCTTGCCTTATTTTTCCTTTTCCGTATCCCTGCCGCCCCTCAGTCAGGATTCCTGTTTCCCTGCCGGCTGGCCCGGCAGGTCCAGAGGTGACAGTGGAGTGTTAAAGTCTCCAACTATCAATGTGTTTGTGTCTATGAGTGTTTTTAGAGTCAGTAGTATTTGTTTCATGAAGTTGGGTGCTCCTGTATTTGGTGTGTAGATATTTAGGATGGTTATATCCAAATGTAGGAGAGATCCCTTTATTAGTATAGTAACCTTCTTTGTCTCTTCTTACCATTTTGAATTTGAAGTCACTTTGATCTGATACTAGGATTGCAACTCTGGCCTGCTTATGGGGACCATTTGCTTGGTAGATTTTATTCCAGTCTTTCACTTTTACATGTTTGCTTTTACTGGATGGATGTGTTCCTTGGAGGCAGCAGAAAGATGGATCTTGATTATTGATCCAACTTATGAGCCTATGTTATTTAATTGGAGCATTAAGTCCATTAATATTGAGAGTTAGGATTGAGAGATGATTGTTTGTTCCTTTCATTATAGCTATCTTGTTAAAAGCTGTGTCTTCCCAATTCTTGATCTAATATTTTGGTTTTCTATTTCGGGTTCATTTCTCTGTTTGTATTGTGATCTTGTTTATTTTCCCTGTGTAGGACATATTTGAGCATTTTCTGTAAAGCTGGTTTGGTGGAGGTATGTTGTTTCAGTTTTTCCTTACTGTTGAAGACTTTTATTAGACCTTTGGCTATGAATGAGAGTTTAGCTGGGTACAGTATTCTTGGTTGATAGTTATTTTTATTTAGGGTTTGGCATACCTCATTCCAGGCTCTCCTTGCTTTCATGGTCTGTGCTGAGAAGTCTGGGGTAATTCTGATTGGTTTTCCTTTATATGTGAGTATTTTCTTCTCCTTAACGGCCTTAAGGATTCTTTCCTTGGCCTCTATTGATCCTGTTTTGATCACAATGTGTCGGTGGGTTGTTCTATTCTGGTCTGATCGGTTTGGGGTTCTAAATGCTTCTTGTATCTGTATAGGCCTTTCCTTCTGGATATTTGGGAAGTTCTCAGCTAATATTCTCTTAAATAGGTTGGCTATTCCATTGACTTCTTTCTGTAGCTTTTCCTCAATACCTATTAGCCTTACATTGGGCTTCCTCATTGTATCTTGGAGTTCTTGGAGTGATCAGTTTTGCCAATTGGGTTGGTTTTGTATTTTTTTTTTTCTTTCTCCATAGATTTAGGGAATCTTCAGTTCCTGAGATTTGATCCTCTGCTTCTATTCTGCTCTGTAGGCTAGCTATTTGATTTCAAATCTCCCTTCCTTCTGACTGGTCTTTCTTGATGTTTTCCTTACCATTGCTATAATTTCATCTTAGGTCCTGTATGGACTTCTTTACATCATTAATTTGGTTCTGAGTACTGTCTCTCAAACCTTTTAGCTGGGTAGTTATCTTTTCATTGGACTCTTGATGTTCATTTATCTTTCTATTTGTGGAGGCCATAAAATCCCCTATTACTTTATGGACAGATTGATGTATTGATTCAAGCTTTTTATTTAACATTTTTATCAGCAGACTTTGTAGAGCATTTTGAAGGTTCTCTTCTAGGTCTTTGATTGACTGGTCTGCTTCCTGCTGTTTTTGCATGGGTGATGAGATTCCCTGGCTTGCCATCTTTCTTGTGCTTCTTCTGCCCATTTGAATTGGAAATGGCAATGTACAAGCACCGGTGAACACCATTTAAGACCCAAAGCCGACCTTACCAAGCACTGTTGTATAAATCTTAGAAGTTCACAATTATATACAGAGACCTTCCCTCTCATTTTTTTGTAAATAAAATCAGATTTGATGTCCCCCAAGAATATTATTTTAATATAACAACCAACCCTGAGCCCTGTATTCAGTAGTTAATTGTTTACTGTTACAACTCTATGAGCAAGTTTTGTTCTTATATTAAGCTCTTTTTAGACTGGTGGGATTTCTCTATGATCCCCTTTGATTCACTCGGATTGAACAGCAGTATCCTCTATCTGATAACCAGGGGTCAATGGAGTCTGGAAGTAAATTTAGGAGGGTAAGTTAGGGGTTGTGAAAAAATAGAGTAAAATGAATTGGGGGTGATGATTTTGGCTTAGTTTCATTGAAGTGGAAAGGTGGAGAAGAGTACAATTGGTAGAAAGAATGATATTAAAATGATAGACAATGGAGAGTCTGCAGAAAAGAGTAAAGGTGTTAGTCCAAGAAAGTAATTTTAAAGAAAGAAAATGTGAAAAGAGAAACAATGAAAAAATACAGGAAAGCAAACAAACAGAACACACAAAAAATTACCAACCCCTGCAATAAAACAAACAAATAAAAACCATAAACAACAATCAAACAGCAACTCAAAATTGAAAAATAAAAAATAAAAAAGTTTAAAAAATGTTAAAAAAAATGGAGTCCTCCTTGATTGGGTGGGCTCTCCCCAGTCTCTGGTTTTCTTGCAATGGTCTACAGACTATTTTCCTACTGCTTGGCTTGTTTGATTTGCTTTCAGTTCGCAGGGGTTAGATCTTCTCTGACCCTCCTCCCTTGTTAGTTAAATCCTGGGGCTCTGTGGTTTGCACAGCTTGCACATAGGACTTGGGTGTCCTTTGTACATGGGGGACAATGACCAGTCCCAGGAACCATAGCTCCTCCCATTTGCTGTGGGGCTGCTGCCTTTAATGCCTGGCTCTGAATAGGCTCAGACTCAGCAGGGCGGGGCACCTCCTGCCTGGTTTACCTGGCTGAGAGTCACATGCCCCGGGAGAGGTTCCTCCTCCTTGGTAGGACAACCTTCTCCTGGGCAGAGCTGGCTGTGGAATTCATCTCTGTTTGCAGGTGGAAATTGGACTACCTGTGTAATGGGCCATTTATCAGTCTCATGAACTGTTTACTCTCCCTCTGATTTTTCCGTGCTGCCAGTAGCTGCTCACTGCTTTCAGTTTGATTTTAGAAATTCCGGCTGCTATGGGGTGGGAGTATGGCCTAGTGGGAGGAGTGCTTGCCTCATATATATGAAGCCCAGGGATCGGTTTCCCAGCACCACATTTATAGAAAATGACCAGAAGTGGCACTGTGTCTCAAGTGGGAGAGTGCTAGCCTTGAGCAAAAAGAAGCCAGGGACAGTGCTCAGGCCCTGAGTCCAAGCCCCAGGTTTGGCAAAAAAAAAAAAAAAAAAGAAAAAAAAAAGAACAAAAAAGAAAAGAAATTCCGTCTGCTCGAGAGTCGGCAGCCACAGCATTGGTGGAGCGTGGTGGGGCGTGGCGGGGCAGGGTACCCCTGGCTGAGTTTACCTGAGTTTGTGAGCCTTGGCCCGGGAATGAGTCTCCCGCCTGGGCAGAGATGGTCTCACAGTACAGTCACTCTTGCCCTTTTCAAAGATAGCCCCTTTTTCCTCGCTTTCCCCTGGCCTGCTTTAGTTCCAATCTGGTCTGACCTGGTCAATGCAGTGTCAAAGATGGTGCTTTGGTCTAGCAGTAGGAGAAGAGCTAGCTTCCACAAGCTGCTCTGTGGGTGAGAGTGAAAATATCTTTCATGGGGTACTCATGCTTTCTCTGTGATTTCAGCCCATCCATGCTCAGCCTGCAATCCGCATCTGTCTGCCACCATAGGGAGGGTTTCTTCCTGGTCGCCACTGTGTGCTTTAGGTGCATGGATTGCTGGGTGCTGCGCCGGCGCTGGCACTGGGACGCTGCTGGGGGCTCAAATCTGTGTTTTTAGGCCAGCAAAGTTGATTTTTCCTTCCTGGCCAGAACCCCTATACTGTTATAACTTACTTGGGCTATCTTTCTAGGAGTAAAAGTTTCTCTGGAGTGGTAAAACTGGGATGTTGGAGGGAGCTTAGCTAGGGCTCTGCTGCTCCTCTGCCATCTTCTTTCTTCTCCCTGGATGATGCCTGTATCAGTAGTTTTGATGGTCATGAAGCGGTGATTTAGGAGGGGTCATCAGGTGGTCCTCATGTAGGGGAAGATGTATAGGTTTGTCTTGTGTTTTATTTTGTTTATCTCTTTTATTTTCCTGCCTTGATAGTTCTATTATTGTCCCTGAAGACACTACAAGCCTGAGTATGGAGAGAGATGAGGAGGCTCAGATTCTGCTCTTCACTGGAAAAGGCTCAGGGAGAGACTTTATACACTAAAGTATACCTTTCATGAGATGATCCTACCATTCCCATGTCTCTACACCTTACTGTGACATATATGACACATTCCGAAGAGTGAAGTCTCCATGAAATGCTTAAAGGATGGTGAGTTTCAAGATCTCTCACAGAATAATAATTTCTTCTCATATTGGATTTTGGAGCAGAAGAAAATAGTTCCACAATCTCATTCCTGCCATTGTAGGATTTCCTTTTCTCTTCCCTCCTTCTTTAACTTTTTTCCTTCCTCCCTCTTTCTGCCTCTCTTTACCTTTATCTCCTTCTTTCCCTTGTTCTTTTCACTCACATTCTTTTTCTCTCCTTACATTAAATTAGCCCTGAGTTGAATAGTTGGAAAGTGCTTCCAAGAAGATTTGAGAGCTGTGTGCCAGTGGTTGATACCTATAATCCTAGTTTTGGGAGATTGAGATCTAGAGGCTAACAATTCAAGGACATTCCAGGTGTTAAAGACGACTAGATTCTATATCCCAAAGTACCAGAACACAGTAGGACTGGAGGTATGAATCAAGTGATAGATCAAGTAATCTATCAAGTGATTGATCTCTAGCCTAGCAAGTGTTAGGGTCTGCGTTCAAAGGGGTTTGAAATCAGTACTATAAATAAAAGCAAATTAATAAAACAATTTGGGGACACTAAAGAAAATGAATTAAGAACCATATATTCAACACAAAGATATTATCTTCTATTCTTTCATCTCTGTATTGTTATGCCTAGATTTCCAGTCCCCGAAGACCACCAAGGAGCTGATACCGATGCAAACGCACGAGTCTTTATTGCAAACTTGAGCCTGGACTCCCAACCATCACTGACACAGTGGATCTGGATTGAAAGTCCCGACCCTCAGATAGGCAGAGTTTTTATTGTGATCACAACAGGGGCAGGGTATTTCCAACTTGGCAGATACTTGATTGGATGGCATTTAGCAAGCAAGTCTTGTCCTATTTCTATTGGCTATCTACCCTTTCAGTTATCTATTTTGGCTTTGATATCGGGAACTGGCCTCAATATCATGAATTGACAACAGGTGGTCACGTAGCACTGATGCAGGGTGTTAGTACAGGGGGTAGAGCAAGTCACAAATGAGTTAAGCAAGCCTTTTACAGAAGCAGAATATTGCGGTCAGGCTGACCTATTACTGTTGGGGTCAGCTGTGCCTTTAAGGGGCCACAGCTGACCTTGGCCTGCCCCTCCCCTTCCTGCCTTTAATAAGAAGAGAAGCCCTGCTCCTGGGGTGAGCACGTGTATAATGGAGGGGTACCCCAGGGGCTGGGCCTCCGCCCCCAAAGGAGGTCCCCTGACATCAGTTGATGGACAGCCCACTGTGACCAATCTGCAATCCCTCTCTTGTGCCCGCCCTTGGAGGTATATCTGGGGGGCTCCTCATTTGAGTAAACAGAAGCCCTAGAGGTTTTCTCCGAGACCCCACACGCCTGTGTCTTCCTTGGGCTGGCGGGCAAGGGGTTCTCGCACCCACACGCGAACCGAGGCACCCAGGACCCCGCTCCCGCGTCAGAACCATAACGGCTGGGGGGACGTGAGAGAGTGAGTATGGATTCCACACGGAAGAGTTAGATAAGCACAGGACCCCTCCCCACGTGTTGGAGAGGCCTAGAGCTAGCCCGGCAATTTACAGCTCAACATTTGGTGGCCCGAACGTGGCGGCACACACAGCCCACTCGAGAAAGCCATGGCTTCGGTAGCCCTCGAGAGAATGGAAAGGAGTTCCCCAGGACGTGTGGGTCCCCACCGAGAGAGAGAAAGGTGGGGCAAAACTGATCCATGTCCAAGAGACTGGACCAAATTTTGGCATGGGCCAAGGGCCGAGAGATGCCTGCGGGGCGGCGCTCAGCCCTTACGTGCCTCCAGGCACCAGACGGCAGTCATGGCTGCGCGCTTAGGGTCTGGGACAAGTGGTGCAAATCCCGGGCCTGCCGCGAAGAGATCGTGCCCTGGCGGGGTTGAGACATGCGAGCATAGAGATTCGTGGGGCATCTGGAGCACTTGCCCCCACACCGGCACCTGCTTTTCCTCCCGATACGTGGGGCCACGGAGAATGGAGCAGTGGCATCGCAAGGGGCGGGCCCCGGCAGCTGTGGGCAGCTCTGAGCCTAGCGTGAGAATCTTTTAGGTCGCCAAAAGTGGCGGAAGCGCGTGAGTGCCAGGAGCAAAAAATCTTTGGGCTGGCGAGCGAGCACTGAAGTGCAGAGCCAGCGCTGTCCCGTGCCACGGGGCCACAAGCCGTTGCGGTGGCCAGGGCAGGCGCAGAGTATTGCGCGCCCCATCCACCCCCGAACTGCGCGGCGTGGCGGGGGCCCCAGCAGCT
This sequence comes from Perognathus longimembris pacificus, assembly GCF_023159225.1. Taxonomy (NCBI): domain Eukaryota; kingdom Metazoa; phylum Chordata; class Mammalia; order Rodentia; family Heteromyidae; genus Perognathus; species Perognathus longimembris. The sequence goes on along the minus strand of NC_063180.1, from coordinate 4,795,287 downwards.
TGTGGGAATCTTTGAGCCTCTGAGAGCAGCGAGCGCCTGGGTAGCGAGAGCGGCTGAGCATGGCGCCCCAAAGTGTGCGACCGCCAGAACGGCCCGTGCCCCCACAGCTGTGGGTGGCGCTTAATGCTGAAACGTTCCAGGACCCAGAGCTGTGCACGCTCTCTCAAAGCTGGCCCCAAACCCACTGGATTGGATCACATGGCTGCCGAAAAGAGACAGGATGTGAGATTTCTGTTACTAGTGCTTACTAAGGCGAGTTGACCTTCTCCCCGCCCCCACCCTTGCTGGTGGGCGCGTGGCGATGGCGGGTGGAGACTGCTTTGCGCTCCCTCCCCCCCGCCCCACTTTGAGGCCTGGGAAGGCTGGATAACCTGCTTTAAAGGAGACAAAAAAAGGGTTCTCAGTTCTTTTTTTGTTTTGGAAGTGCAAATTAAAATTTTATTGAAATTTTATATCAATCTAGTCAGAATTTCTTGTATCGAAGAAACAACAAAAATTCTAGAGAGGACTGTGGAAAAATGGCCCATATATACTTCTGGGAGTTTAATGCAACATTCTGGAACTCAATATGGATGTTTTTTCAAAAACTTAGAGGTACTGTGCAATCATCCTGAAGCACTTCTAGGGATATATCCAAAAGGAATCAGACAGCATGTAATAGATACCTATGTATCTATGTTTATTACATCACAATTCACAATATCCATGTTATTGAAATACAAATGGACACCTGATGCACCTACTATCCTGGACAGGTTATTGACTGTCTGAAGAATAGAAATATTAAATACATTAAAGGTAACACTGTGGAACATTGGACACAGTGGAATAATGGGCAACAGCTAAGCAGAAGTTGGGAAGTAGTTTTTAAGATATTCCTTCTCAAAGAAGGTGGTTGATAATTTCCTATTTAGAAATCAAAATATCATGAAATCCTTCAGTGAAAAGTCACAACTTGTTTGTTGTAACAGAAATTAATTGCTATGTACTTTTACTTTCCATGACTCACTCACTGTTATAGATACATAAACTTTTTATATTACACAGCTAGTGATTTTATACTTGTTTAAAATCTCTGTACACAGGGCATATGCAGATACTGATTCCAATATGAACAGAGATGTGTTTTATACTTGTTTATGCAGCTTGTTTATGTATTTAAATATAAATATAAAGCCTACATTTTTACTGTGTGGAAAGATTAGAAGTTAACTGAAGGTTTTCTGCTTAACCAGTGTTGCAGCATAGCAAATTGAGGTCAGGTCTTAGAGGACTGTGTTACAGAGAGAAAAGCACTTCCTTAAACATGTCACAGAACAAAATGGAGAGAGAGCCCATCAGTGCTTACCACCTCACAATTTATGATTCTTATTATTCTATCATGTGGGGAAAGTAATATCATTACTTGAAAGGCAGGATTCAAAAAAAATAAGCCTGGATGGTTATGGTTATGGTCATTTTCAGTTGCTGTAACAAAAAAGTACAGATTCAGACTGGGAAGAACTTATACATGATGGGATTTTCCCTCACAGTTCTGGAAACTGGACATTTTGAACTAGGTTTCGTATAACATCATCTGTTGCTGGTGAGGACCATCTTATGATTTGCAAACTGCCAACACTTCAATGTATCTCACACAAGAAGAGTGAGACAAGTTTGATATGTTTTTAACTCCCTCATATTTGGAGGGTTCTCAGTTCTTTGTTAATGTTCGCCAGTCGGAGACTCTTAATTCTGAGTTTGTGGGCTAAATTCCAAACTTGGTTAACAGACAAAGGAGATCCAAGTTTTCCCGCGCTGTAGCTGGGCGGGGACTCAGACTCACAGACCTTCCTCCAGAGATAGTGCTGCAGATGGGCATGGCTACCGCCTGCATCTGTGAAAAAAACCCCTGCCATGCGACTGCAGCATGCTTCTCTGTGTTAAACTCGCAGCTATAGGATGAGAGAGAGAGAAAAAAAAAGCCTCAGGTTTCCGACTAAAACAAAGTAATTGGAGATATTTTAAAAAGGCGAACAAATAGTTCTGATACAGCAATAAATAAGTTGGTTGCATTTCCTATAATTACCAGCTCAGAGATACCAGAAATCAAAAGAGTTTTTCTAAATGGTTAAAAGGTTTGCTTGCCTGATGAATTGACCCTGTGATAGTCTCCTAATTTGGAGATATTAAAAAAAAGCAAAATGTTGAGGCCAAAACCCCTTGTGTTTAAACCCTGGTAAACACGATTAAATTATCTTGGATATTAGTCTGATGATCTGGATACTAAATTTCCATGTGAGACTCCTATCTTAAGTTATATATAATTAGGCAAGCATTTAAAAGTATGTTTAATTTTAACTATGGGAATGAGTTAACTCTCATTAACCCTGTGTGTATACAAAATATGGAAAAATAAGCCACTGGTTCTCACCAATTTATGAAAGAAGCTAAATGAATAAGTGCCTCTAAATTTGTAATTATGATTCCTGCAATAAGAAAAAATTGTCATTTGAGTTCAAAGTCTTTTGGATGCAAACAAGGCTAAGACAAAGGCCTGAAAGTACAATCCTAAATGGAAATTTAAACAACCAAAGTGCCAACATTTATTTGCCAGATCACAGGCACCATAGCTGTTAAAAGCTACAGAGCTGTCTTGGGATTATATAACTAGGAAAATCTCTTAAAATCATCACCCTGCTTAAGCCAAAAGGGCATCTGCCTACAAGGCCAGGGAATACTCAGCAACCAACCAGAATATGCTGGAGGATTTAAATGTCCTTAACCTGTCTACTTTTCTGGCTTATGCCCAGGATTTATTTTATGCCATTCATGCCGACCAGCTCTGAGTACTTGTCAATACTTCGCTTAATCTTTTCAAGAGTCTCTTTTTAACAGAGTACCATCTCCCTAAAATCACCACCTGGAAACTTGCGGTTCAAGGCCATCATCATCTTTTCCATACTGCTGTGCCAAGCTACAGGGTGCCCAGATGAGACCAGGACACCCATTGGCCTGGATGGCCATTCCATTCTCGTGGTAAAGATAAGAACTTTTGCCAGCAACACTGGACGGTGCCAGGCTGGGCTGACCACGGCCTCTTGACACCTTGTGCCCCCTTACAGCAGGAAGTAGCTCCAGAAAACAGACCGCCACCCTTATCTCCAACCCATCCTGGTGCCCTGCCATGTCATAAGAAAAATAAAAATAAAAATTGAAAAAAAAAAGGGAGAGAGGGAGAGAAAGGGGGGTAGCCCCATGATAAGTAAGGATAGCTATGCTTATATTATATATCTTAAGAAATACCTTAAAAATTTTAAATCTTTTTAAATTTTAAAGCTTTGTAAATGCTTCCACAGATTGGAAAACTAAAAACCCAGAGCACTTACTCTGGAGAAATGTCTCTTCTTGTTCTCTTCAGGAAATCAAGGAACACACTGGAATTCTTCTGCTCTTCTAAGAGAATACAGAAAACCTGCCTGCATACAACAGTGGTAGCAGTAAAAAAGCAACCAGCTTCCCTTCCCTGTATGTTTGCTTTCTAAACTCTTCTTGAGCGCTTCTTGAGGCGCAATATTTAGCTGTGGCAGTGTCGCTTGCAGTTTTGTACAAAAACTAAAGAAATTTTGCACCATGTTTCTTCCACTCCTCTCCCCCTACTGTTTGGTTTAGGGGAGTCCCGTTAGAGGAAAATAGGAGCTGAGGGTTTGACACCCAACCTTAATGTTTCATGATAAAAATGTTTTTAAAAAGCAAGCACAAAGGTTTAACACCTTCGCTTCAATGTTTATATATAAGAATGTTTTACTAATCACTTATGTTTAAGTTATCAGCTACTGTGAACTACCAGGGATGCCAGAGCTCCAGCCTACTTCTACCTCACCACCAAAGGAGGGCTGATGTCTGCACCTTCCTGCACTTGGCAGAAACCAGCTGAGGATTCCAGCTTCTCTGGACAAAGCCAGATGGATGGCCACTTCACCTATCCCTTATATATTTATATATATGTCTTATGTCAGCATTTGCCTTATACCTACATATGCCATATGTTTACCACATCCCCTGCTAATTTAAACAACAACAACAAAAAAAGAGTAGCAGATGTTGGGGTCAGCTGTGCCTTTAAGGGGCCACAGCTGACCTTGGCCTGCCCCTCCCCTTCCTGCCTTTAACAGGAAGAGAAGCCCTGCTCCTGGGGCAAGCACGTGTATAATGGAGGGGTACCCCAGGGGCCCATCCTTGGGGGGCTGGGCCTCCGCCCCCAAAGGAGGTCCCCTGACATCACTTGATGGTTAGCCCTCTGTGACCAATCTGCAATCCCTCTCGTGCCCGCCCTTGGAGGTATATCTGGGGGGCTCCTCATTTGAATAAACAGAAGCCCTAGAGGTTTTCTCCGAGACCCCACATGCCTGTGTCTTCTTTGGGCTGGCAGGCAAGGGGCTCTCGCACCCACACGCAAACCGAGGCACCCGGGACCCTGCTCCCATGTCAGAACTCTACCGGCCAGGGGGCGTGAGAGAGTGAGTATGGATCCCACACGGAAGAGTTAGATAAGCCCAGGACCCCTCCCCATGTGTTGGGGAGGGATAGAGCTAGCCCAGCAATTTAAAACCCAACATATTACCAACTTTATTTTAACAATTGCGACCATGTTTTCCCATTACCACTAAGCAAGCATGAGCGTGCTAAAACAATCCAGTACTCAATCATAAGTAAACCAACCCAACAGTTACCATGGCATTTCTACTGCTATTATGGTTATTTCTATAGTCTATGACTATGATCATTTTTTACTGTCCGTTACCATGGTTGTTACCCGGTATAGAGGTGAACAAGTGCTCCCTACATTTTAAAATGTCAAACTATAAGAAACTAGTCTCACAGATGGGGGTGCAACCCTCTATCATGGAGTCATCACCAGAGTTTAGAAGCTGTTATAATTTTAACACTAAAACTTATATTTAGTTACCTCAGTTTTCAGGTCAGCCCTAACAATATCAACACCACGAAGGCAGAAAAGCTTTTGTTATTATCTTCATTGTGCAAGAAGGAGCTATTTAAATGCTTCTATTAGATCAATTGTATGATTTGATGAAAATCTGAGTTGAAGATTTATATTGTTGACTTTTCCCTTTCTGTGAATGCCCAGTGCCGACAACATTATGACCCCATTCAGAAGAGGAATGACCAATGGTCTCCCAAGAATGGCTGGGAGGAGGGACTGAGGACACATCATAGCAGTGGCCTGCTGGGTCATCACTTCAGCCCACTCCCCACTAACCCAACGAGTGTTGGCAGAAAACTCATGTGCTAATGATGAAATAAAAGAAAAGCAGATTGAGTTAGTTTTGTACAGGGCTTTCCTACTTTGATGAGAATGTAATACATATGAACATAGAAGCAACTTATATCTGAAGAGACCATGTGTATTTAACAACTGGCCTTGCACAATGGGAAAGGAAGCAATGCTATTCTTGTTAGTCATTTAACATTCAGACTTCTCTTCACTTAGAACACTTTAAATGTGTGAGGGCATATGAATGTTCAGATGAAAGTTGGCCTTCTCATGTATCCAAAGCCAAGCATTGGAGGTTTATAATGTATCTTTTCCTTCCACATAACAGATATATAGACTGTATTTTATTTTGAAATGAATTACCTTTTTCTCCCAAGTGGTAGGATAGGTAACATAAGAATATTTGTATTGTAAGTGAGATCATGTTTGTGAATGAGTGTGCTTGTCCGTGTTTGTGTGTGTATGTACATGCGTATATGTGTTATCACAAGGATGCCTTTTGTGTCCACAAGTGTGTTTTGTGTGTGCATGTGTGCATTTGTGTGTAAGTGCATAAGGTAACAAAAGCAAGCTCTTTCTGCAGTTGGCTTGTTTTTGGCACTCCCTGCTGAGAAGAGCCATGAATGATATTCCAAATGCATCTTCATCTTCTAAATACTTAGCTCATCTGCTCCCCTAATGGGCTCTCTGAGCTGAGGAGAAGTGATTGCTCCCATTAGTCCTGAACATAATATCAAATATTCTTGATCTTCAGAACACTCCATCCCAGAGTAGGCTTCTGAAAAATCAAAGCAAATTACCGTCTGCTTAGGAAGCCGTGGGATTGTTTACTAAATGCCTAACATCATGTTTTGAAGAACAGTTCTGGACCCCCTGCCCCAGAACCATTTGGGATATTACCTCATTAAAAATGTGGTTTCTAGGCCCTTCTCCAGACATACAGAGTCAGAAAACCTGGAGTTGAGACCAGGAAAGCTTTTAGCAAAGTTACTAGCAAATTCTTATACTTTTCAGATTTTAGACTTGGTGACAAGTCCCGGATAAAGGACCCAGGTTCTGGCAACGAGGTTCCTTTATATTTGGTTCTCTTCAGGTGCATGTGTTAAAGTTTAGCAGCTTGGAAAATGAAGAAAAGAAAATTCACCATTTATAAAGACCTCCCCCCATCCTGCTTGGGCTGGTGGTAGCCAAGAGCCCAAGACTGCACAACTGTGAGCATCAAGAGAAGAGGAGCAATTTTGTTGTTTCAGGAATGTTGGCCTTAGCATAACTTTTTATTTAATGTTTCCTGGACTTATTTGCTCATTTGCTCATCCTTTCACACATTCAGCAATGCATTCTTGCACTAATTAGCCATGTGATGGGGCCTGGGATGACCAGGAGGAATATAAGAATGAATGGTGCAGAGCTTTTGTTCTTTAAGTGTAGGAGCAAATGTCAAGAAGGAGCAATGTATCAGAACTCACTTCTAAAGCAGACAAGCATCATTCAATGCAGTGCAGAGGAGACCACACTTGGAGTGAATTCTGCAGAGTGAGGAGGAGCAGTTCAAAGGCCAGACAGGAGCAGGAAGAGAGAGATATCAGAGACTGGAGGCTGGGAGTGATGTGTGCTGACACAGTGGGAAAATGCATATCCTGCTGCTTGCTTAGGGGAATGGTAGGAGGAGAAGCTTGGTAGGTTAGGCTAGGCATATCATCTAAGAGTGTTGCATGAGTTCGAAGATCCCGAGCTTCACTCTCAAAGCTGTGGAGGGGTGTTTATGCGTTTTTGTAGGATAGATAAAAATTAGAACAGCATTTCAGAAAGATGAGTGTCAAATCAGAAGAGATGACTCATTAGAGTCAGCACTGGGCAGACAGGAGGCAAGTTCAGCGGTCAGAGTCCTATGTCAGGGGATGATCGGAGACCCCCAAGGTTTGCTTATCTATCACCATCACTGGAAATGCTGAACACATTGAGAGGATGATATAATAGACAGGTGGCCTGGCTCTGGGTTTTGGCAAGAGTTTTTAACCTCCATACAGATCAGAGTTCTCTTTAAAACTGGGGAAAGGCATACTTCCGAAGGTTGTTTTGAAGATTGAGACAAGTATGTCTTTGAGACTTGTCCAGCCCAGTGCTTAGGACATGGAGCAAATGGTCAGAAAACATCTATCACCTCCTCCCCTTCCTTGCTGGGCTGTGGAGAGTGACACACACCTATAGGGATTGTGAGCATTTGAGCTGCAACATGAACCTTGTGTTCATGAAAGAGATAAACAGGAAACTGTCATTTTAGGAAGTGGAAGATTATGTTTTAGGAAGTAAGAAATCAAAGGCCAAAGTGAAGATCTGTGGAGTTTGGGGCCCTTCTGGTGAACCATCCATAGGCAAGTGATATAACAGTACCATTGAAGGTGGAGAGAGCTGAGACTGGGAACACACATGGGGTCAGACTCGTTTCAAGGTTTTGCCAAGGAGCCCTGCTGTTTTGTAGGTACCTGGGAAGTCATGGTGGTTTAGAAGATGGTGGTGATGCTGCTATGTACTGACTTAGAACCTTGGTCCAACCTCTTCCACCAACGAGAAATGTTGTGAGTCTGCAGTGACCTGGTTAGGGAGGAACTTTAGGGCTTTGTTAGTGTATGAATAGGTATATATGGGGTAGGCTTGGAAAAGCCAGGATTTCACCAATATAAAGTACCCAAGTACTTAGAATGTGGACTCTACTCTTGGAAATGCATGGTCCACCACTGCGGCCTGGGCACCATGATACCACAATTCTAAAGTTGATTGGGGGCTGGTGATATATTTCAGTGGTAGAGCACTTGACTAGCATGGGCAAGGTCTTGGGTTCAATCTCCAGCACTACAAGAAACAAACAAAAATAAAGCAGACTGGATAACTGCCAAGTCATCCTTCTACGTAATCTTTCTCAGTATCACATCTCAGGAGTTGAAGAAGGGTAGTGTATGTGTGCCAGGTCCAGGCTACAGCCCTCACACCCACACTTAGGACTGATATGGACTCCATCTTTCAGCTGGAATGCCAGGTTTCAGAGGGATGAGACGGTTTGTCCCAGTTCACCCAGGCTACAGATGGTGAAGTCAGAATTCAAGTTTCAGCTCTCTGGCTTTATAGGATTAATTCTGTTTCCATTTCCAGTCCATTCTCTACACTGAGACACCATAGCAGGGCTACTCGTGCCTGGGAAGTGCCGGGCACCTGGGTGGTGTGAGGACGAAGGACTAAGCACACTTCCTAGGACTAACCACAGGTGTGATTTTCCCTGGAGGGCTTGCTTTCGGTCAATCTCCTCATTTCTCAAAAACTTGCAAAGTGCTGGTGCTTTACAAAAACTAACCAGAATTGTGCTAGAAAGGAACCTCTGAACCTCCATAGGCCCAGGTCTGTGGTCTCCAAACCCAAGTCTGGGCCATTGGTGCTTATCTTAGGTCCATACCTACTGGTGAAGTGGAGGCTCTTCATAGCCTGCTATGGACCTGGAGTCTGTCCACATAGTAACTAGGACTTCAGAAGCCACCTTGAGTATGGTGGCTCTGCAGAGAAAAATACTACTAGAAGCACTGCAGGTACCTGCTCAAGCCTAGGGGCTAATGAGCAGGGTCAAGGCCAATTTTGGTTGAGCAGGCAGCTAGGAGGGGAAAGGCCAATTTTGGGTGAGCAGGCATCTAGGAGAAAGAGGAGGAGGAGGAGGAGGAGGAGGAGATGGTGATAGTAGAGCAAAGCAGCCTTGGAAGCTATCAGGGCAGCTCAAATTGTCCTAAGGACAGATGCCATGGCAACCTGACTATCCTGAATGCCTCGGTTTACCTCCCACTGCTGAGACCAGAAAGGAGGTCCTATTTTTGGTGAGGAGTAGTCAGATGACAGTGACTAGGTTCCTAGGGGTCAAGGAGGATTGACTGTGTCATAGGTGTGTGTGTGTGTGTGTGTGTGTGTGTGTGTGTGTGTGTGTGTGTGTGTGACAGAACTATGCCTGCAAGAAGATCAAAGAGGGAAAGGCTCTGGGTTCTGCTTCTCCATCTGGGGCTGAGCTTTGCCTGGGTAGGTACAGAACCTGGATCACAGCCACCAACAGGGCTACATGGAGGCTACGCGTCATAGGCAAAGCATGAAGGTGGCCTTCTGGTCTGATCTGCAATTCCAGCACCTTCACCTCCTCACAGCTTTGTGCTTCTCTCAGGGTCTCTTGAGCAGGTCTTGTTCCTACAAGTCTTCTTATTCCACTCTCATCTAATACAGTTTCTAGAAGAATCTTCCATGTCAGGAGGAAAAGGGAGAAGGGTGTACCACTTCCCACACAGTTGCTGACATTGATTATGTCACTTCATTCTGGAGACGTCCCACATAGCAGTCCCACATGACATGCGCCATTGAGGAGATGGGGAAACTGAAGTTCAAGAACTTTGGGTATGTTGGTCAGTTCTTTAGTTAGTGGAACTGGCATCAAACCAAGGTGAACATTTTTTTTAACACCTTCTTGCTTCAAGGAAGAGATCCATTGTTGAGCCATTTACGTTCGTTCCCTCATCCAGACAACTGTCCTTCCAGAGATTTTATCTGAGGAGACTACATCCCTCTTTTCCTCCAGCAATGCTTCTCTGCTGAGGATAAGGAGGCATCCCTGTGCAAGGAGGAAGGTTTGGAGGTCACTTTTGGGGGGGGCACTTCTGTCAGTGTGACTCTGACATAGTTCCTGAATTTTTGTTCAAATCTTCTCATCTAAAGGGGCTTGGGGGATGTGAAGTTACATCTATTGGGCTTTGGGAGGGCATAGAGAAAACAATGAGTGCAATGTAAGTGTCATGGCTCCCGCTGCCAAGTACACACTGGTGAGTGGTCATCGCTTCTGCAGGCAGTGTTTCTGCACACCAGTTAAGTGTGATGCACCTATGGGAACAGCTGGGTGCTGAGACACACAGGTGTGTGATGTGGTGAAGCAGGTGTGGGACTGAGGACAGAACAGTGGAGCAGTTATCCTGAACCAGGTTCCCACCGTATGTGAAGTTTCTCTCAATGTCAGTTTCTTCATCTGTCACGTGGGAGTCTAATCGCCCAGGTCCATCTCTCTTCTGCCTAGGGCTAGTTAGTGAACTGATAGCTATGAATTGTAGATACACAAATTGTTTGTACCATGCAGAATTGGAGCAGAACTCTGTCCCCATCCCAGAGGAATGTGTATCTGGATGGGTGACTCTGGGACAGCAGGTTCATATTACACTATGGCTTTGATTATCTACAGATCATCCTTGAATTTCTGTCCTTACCCTTCCCCCCACACCTCCTGGAATAGGGCTAACTAGGGACCATTGGTCCTTGTTGCAGATGGAGGACATTAGTTAAGTCTTGAGGAGAGTTTTGTTTTCAGGAAACACATGTATTTCCCATATTTGAGTATCTGTTATGTTTCAGGGCCAGCTGGAGCTGGTTGAATCTTGGCTGTCACTTGAGCATATTTCTTTGCATGTGGTTATCACTGCAAAGAGCCTTCCAACTCTTTGCCTTTGCCAACTCTTCCCAACATTTCCACCACATAAGGGAGATGTGGAATTCACACTGTTGAGTACTGGGTGGGAGGTGTGGGGTGAGGCTGCTTGCATCTCATCTGCACAGCGCTAGGATCCCGTGGGTTTGCTGTCAGCTAACAGGTGAGGATACTGAGGCTCAGAGAGGCTGAAGAACTCATTCAAGGTGTAAACACGAGCTTGTAAGTGGCAGAGTCAGGATTACAAGAGGCAGTTGCTCCTGTGCTCAGCTCTACTTTTCCTCACAGAACATTTTTGTCATCCCTGTGCCTGTGAAGATGTAGAAGTGTGAGCACACTTAGCCACACTTAGCTTTGCTGGTGCCTCTCCATTACCCACCCTTCAAGAAGGCTTTCTTCTCTGTTATAAGTGATGTGACATAGGCATGGTATTTGTGAAGTGGTTTTCAGTGAAAGAAGTGGATAGCTTGGCTTTGTGAATAGGTAAGATCCTTGGGGGGAAGGATTTACATATTTATTCCACAAATATGAACACATGTGTGATGTCACCCTAAGCATAAGGAATATATCAGTGGACATCACTGGCATTGGTATAGCTGGATTTTTATGTTCCCCCCATGGGCCACGTATAAAGGCCTGAGGAGTTGGGGATCTTCAGAAGGTAAAGCTTCACAGGAGAGAGTTAGGTCACTGGAGAGGGGGGGAATGGGGGAGGAATAGTCCTCTTTCTTTGCTTCCTGGCCACTGTGAGGCGAGCGGCTTTGCTTCATGACTGGCTCCTTCCCATGATGTTGAGCCCCTCACAGGCCAACCCGTGAGTTCTACAGAATCATGGGCTGAAATGTCCAAGACTATGTGTTGAAATCAAAATTGATCTTTTCTATTTCTCTGATTCTTTGTTGCAGTGATGGAGAGCTAACATGGACATGTTTGATTGATTTCTTGGGACTAATTGTTAGTGGAGGGCAGACAGAGAAATGAACTAGCCACAAACCTGCAACCTAGCCAACTCGCCAATGCATGCAATTTTCTAGGTGATACAGAGTGCTATGTAGATAAACAAAGCAAGAAAATGGTGGGCTGCATCACTGGGGAAAGGGTTTACCATTTTAAAAGCAACTTTCAGAGAGATTGGAAGGAGATAAGAGACAACAGAGAAAGGAAGAGCATGGGAGCTATTGTGTTAAGTGAAATAAGAGCCACAGAAAGGCAAATACTGCATGATCTCACTTCAAAGATGGAGACTGAAAAAATAGAAACCTTACCTGCAGAGTTAAGACCATGGTTACCAGAGACTGAGTGGGACTGTGGTCACGGAAAGGACTGGGGTTGTTAGTTAAAGGGTGAAGTTAGGAAAAATAAGTTCTGAAAGTTTATTTTACAGCATATGGAAACTATAATTCATAATGATGTATAATAGGCTTGAAAATACTAATTGAGTAAGTTTTTAATGTTTTCATTACAAAATGGTATATGGGTTAATAGATAATATGATCTAATCTTTTCACAGTGTATATAAACATTGTATGTATATACACTCATTTAAAAATTAAAGGGAGATAATAGGATGGTCAAACAAGGAAGAACATCCTAGGTAGAGAAATAGCAGGTGCAAAGGTCCTGGGGCATGGAGTATAGCTCTGCCTGCTGTGTGGGCTGGTGTGGGCAGAATGGGGGTGGGATAAAGAGATAGTGCCAGAAATGTGAGAGGGTAGCAGGTGTGTGTGGGGTGTTTTGGGTGGATATGTATACTCTTGTTGAATTTTCCCCGTGTTGTGTACAAGAGAGGAGAGTTGATGTTCTTAGAGATGACCTGAGTCACATTTTGGCAGAATCCTTCTGGCTTCTATCTAGGAAAAAGTCAGAAGGAGGAAGTAGTCTGAAGTTAGACAGCTATTTCATAATACAGAAAGTGGGTTAGTGCCTAGGCCCAAACCTGCCTGTGTTTCTCGGTGTTCCATTCTTCCTCAGCTCATACTCACAGAGCTGGGCTCAGAGAGCAGTAGGCGCTCAGTAAAATATGTTCAACAAGTAAATCAGGCGGTGTTGTCTAATGGTTGGAGTATGGGTGTCTGGGGTTCTGACCTCAGCCCTAATACTGTGCTAGCCCTGTAAGCTAGGATAGGAACTTTATCTCTTGATCTCAGATTCCCATCTCTAACTGGGAATGGTGATGGCAGAATGCCACTTTTAGCAAGGATTATATGAGATGATGGAGGGAAAATGCTTCAAAGATGGCCCAACCCTCAGTTAGTGTTCAATAACCATCAGACATGACCAGTGTAAGATGCTACTTTCTGTACATCTGTTAGGGAAGAGGGGCAAATGCTGAATTTTGTTGAATTATTTGGAAATGGGAGAAATATAGAATGTCTTGCTCTATTTTCATGTAAGTCATATATTTTTTTAACCTGCTCACTATCATTTTTTTCCCCCATTACAACCTCATGTTTCAGTTTTGGTGTTGCAAGTGGCAGTTGTGGGGTGCAGCCCATAGGAGCTGGGAGCTGAGACTCCCAGCTGGGAATTCCCATGTTCTTTCCCTTGGATCCAGCTTTGTGGCTGCCACGTTTAAAGTTTATTGCTAATGTTATTAGTTTCTAATCAGAGCCTACTGTGATTATTACCTAATAGTTATTGCATTGCACTTCCAGCCAGCTGTCAGAAATAATGAGCCAATAAAACTGCTATTAATTTAGACTGAATGACGATTCTAGGCCCTCAGAGCTGAAGATTAGAGGCCTCATAAAAGCAGGGCACAAATAATTTGAACATTCAAAAGTAATAACAAAAATGGTGAGAATATGAATTAATAGGTGAGTGTCTCTAATTTAAACATAAAATATGCCCCTCTGAATATCAATATCAACATTTCTCCTGCATCCTTGGGGATTCTGTGGGACTTGGGAAGTCTGTCTTCTAGAGGTGAAGATGCCCTTGGTTTGTTGGCATGGTATAGCCTGGCTCTGAGAGCCTGGGGCCCCTGTCACTGGAGCCAGGAAGATGGCTGTGTCTCCTGGCTTCATGTTAAGTTCAGTAAAACAAGCCTTCACTCTTCTGCCAGGCTCTGGTGTTTCCTGGCTGATCTCTGGGTGCCTTTCTTGACATGCACCCACTACAATTTGTGTTCCCAAAGGGTAACCTTACTGCCTGTGAAACTATGGAGAGGAGGCAGGACCTTCAGGAGGTGTCTTGGGAGGATGTGAGATCATTGGGGTTGTGCCCATTAAAGTGCATACAGTGATCCTGGCTCCTTGTCTTCCTCTCTCTTTCCATTTCTGACCTGAAGTGAGTGAGTTTGCTCTGTTTTACACTTCCTCCATATGCTCCCTGCCCCAGGCCTTAGAGTACCTGAACCAAGTGATAATAGACTGTGACCTTCACAATGGTGCACTCAAATAAACCTGTCCTTTTCAAGGAGCTGTGGTAGCACACTACACTATGAAGGAATGAGTGGCCAAGGAAGTCTGTTCCCTTCATGGTAGTGGGGAAGCCAAGAGATAGATCAGTAAGGGGTAAAGAGAGCTGGTGACAGGGATTGAGAGTGAGGCAGGGGCCAGGGCCCCCATTCCCCCAACAGCTTAACTTCCTCCCACTAGGCCACCCCTCCCAAAGTTTTCTCCACCTCCCAATAGCACCGCAAGCTGGACACCAAGCCCTTAGAACAGGGGGCCTTGTGGGGAAGATGGCCATTCCTAGCATAGGAAGGATTAAGAAGTGTGTATGGTTGCCTTCTGCCACTCTTCATGTACATAAACCTGGCTCTGTTTCCTTTCACTTTATGCCACCATACTGGTATTAGAACTAGGAAATTGAAAGGGAATACCAAAATTGAGAGGCACAAGGTAAAAAAAAAGACAAACAACTACAAAAGCAATACTTGCAAAACTGTTTGGTGTAAGTGAACTGAACACCTCATGGGGGGAAAGGGAAAAGGGGAGGAGGGAGGGGGGAGTGAGGGATGAGGTAACAAACAGTACAAGAAATGTATCCAATACCTAACATATGAAACTGTAACCTCTCTGTACATCAGTTTGAAAATAAAAATTGGGAAAAAAAAGACAAGTGAGCAGTATCCAAACACACACAGAGTTGGGGTAGAGAGGTGAGTCAGTGCTGTAATGCCCTTGGGGTCTGGCGACTGTCATAGAAGAGAGAAGTGTTGTGTTCAGCCAGCAGTGAAGCTGTAGGTGGGGCCTGAACGTGGCCCTGACAGATCACTGGATGCACAATGCCTTCTCATTCCCAGCCAATGGGATGTGTGTGGAAACACTTTCTCCACGCCTCAGTCCTGCCTGTAATTCTGCCTGGTAATTATCCTCCCTGGCAGGTCCAGATGCAGAAATCACAGCTTAGTGTTCCAGGCACTGGGATGCCAAGCTAAGTAGCTGGTAGGAGCCAGGTCCTGAGTGACCGAGAAGAGTAGAGGGGACTGAATGTGGTGGCGAGCACACGGATCATCATGATGGCCCAGCCCTGAGGTATGGGGGTGCCTGTTATAGAAGCAGCACTCCTGCAATGAATGCAAATATAGATACACTTTGTTAAGTGCAAGGTTAATTATCTCAGGCACTTTGTTACAGTGATGGAAAGCTGACTAACACAGCATCTTTTAAAAAGTGTTATTGTAAAGCTGATGTACAGAGAGGTTAGAGTTACATAAGTCAGGTAATGAGTAGGTTTCTTTTCAGTGTCACATCATAGTGTCATCTTTTTATTTGTGTTAAGACCACCTGAAATCTAGTAGTGTTCTCTTAATATGTTTCTGTATGCAATGTGGTGACACAATTCCCATGTTGTCCTGATGTTTTTTAGTCTTCTTTCATTAAAAAAAAATCATTAGGTAATTGTACAAAGGAGTTTCAATTCAATATGTTAGTTTATGAGTAGAATGCACTGGGTCAATGTCACCCTTTTCGTCATCATCCCCTACTTCTCCCAACCCCATCTGTACCCTTAATTTTCTTAGTTCCGTTTTCACATGTATGCATTGAATATGATGACTGCATTCTCCTCTCCTACCTTTCCTTTCTTCATTCATCTACTTTCCTTCCCTTGACCTCACCCCCTTGAAACTTCAAGTTCCATCTTTGTGGTATTCATTTTGATAGACTGTAGATTAATTTTGCAAAGAAGTTAGACCACTGGAATTCTCCCCTGTATGTAACATGCATTGGTTAGTATGGGTTCATATATATCCATATGTTCCTGGGATGTCCTAGTATTTCTAGACTCATAACTTCATAACTGAAAGTATTCTTTGAAGACCAGTTTCTGATTTTCAACCTTTACAGCAATTGTTAACTAAAGTGCTTTTGAACTGGGCTGGAAATGCTTTAACTTTATTTCCCCATGGCCACTCACTATACTTCTTCCTAGTTTTAATGTTCTGACATTGGCTGCCACTGTGTCCAGTTTGATTCTTGCTTTCTCAATGCCTCTCACTCACACAGCCCAGAGCCAGGACAAACACTTTGTGTTTCCCATTGCCTGCTGTTCTCAGATGGACATTGGGCTGTGTAGAGGGGTGGGGTGGGGTGTCTGGGACTCAGGTGCTCCTGTGTGTGCCTTCTGGACTGTGCGCTCCATGCCCTCCCTGCCCAGAGCCCCTAGGATTCTCAGCTGGGAACCTCCTGACCCACCAAGTGTGATGTGGGGATTGAGCAATCCTTCCAGTTGGGTGGGTTAACAAATCCATCACAAGTTGAGAAGTGAAGAAATGAGTTGAGTAGAGTTTGAACATGTTCATCACAGCCAGCTTTTCTTTTGGTGCGCTGGTTAAAGTGTGATGTGTTAATTGAGTTGCTTGCTTGACTTGACGATTCTTGCTGCTGTAAATCAATATGAACACAATATGAACACTTCCTCCATTGTAGGGGATGGCTATTCCTTTAAGACCTGGGGTGGCTGGCCACTGGTCCGTCCCACTTCCTTCCAGGTTCTGCTGGAAGAGATGCCAAACCAGCCCCACCTCTCGTCTGTGAGCACATGTCTCATAATGGTGCCAGAGACCCCAGAGGCCCGGTCCTTGGGGGGCTGTGGTCTCCGCCCATAGAAGAAGTTCCATGACATCACTGTGATGTACATGATCATTAGCCAATCGTTAACACCTGGTCAGCCCCTCCCCTTTGCTCGTCACTACTGCTATAAGTCTGTTAGCCCCTCCCTTGAATAAACAGAACACTCTTTGAAGCTTCTCCGAGAATCCACGTGCCCCTGTCTTCCTTGGCAAGTATAGGGAGGGGGTAGGGTATTCTCACAACCACACGCTGACCGAGGATGGCCTTCACTCCCGCTGTAATTCCTTCTGGCCAGAGGATATGCGTGAGAGCGATAGGGGACCACACAGAAGGGGCAGATAGGCCCAGGATCTCTACACGGAAGGAGGTAGAGCTTAGCCCGGCACTCCATTTGTCATCTCTCTTGAGCTATTAATTTCTCCTCCTCCCTCTATGACTTTGTTACCCTTACATTTCTAATTGTGCCTGCAATTAACAGAGTATCTTATTTTGGGAAAGAGCCCAGCCAGTTTCTGATGATGCTGGGTTTCTTGTCCCATTTAGGACAAGTGTTTGGAACAAGTTTGCTTTCATGTTCTGCTCCTGAAGAGCACTGTCCTTATCTGATAAGAAGATGATCTGCTCTGCCCTTTCTGGAATAACAATCCTTTTCATTGGTTATTGTGCAAGGCTGTTTTGTGAGAGGATGGAGGTGTTTATCCAATGTATACCTTGAGTGAACTTCTGGATCAATGGCAGTGCACCTCTGCCACCATATGGCCCGCCTCTGAACCACATTGTGCACAGCCCTGGATGAACATGTATGTGAATTCTTTCTTGTTCCTAATTTGTAGCATTATTGCTGAATCAACAAAGGCTCTCCTCCCAACTCTGCATGCGGTGCTCCTGTTGGTTACTAATCCTTTAGGAATGTCTTTTCACCCATTAGAGTATCAAATCTCAATTCTCTAGTGTAACCTATGGAATCCCTGATATTCTACCCAATGCTTAGCTCACTGGCCCCCCATTGGTGAAATCCTGAGCTTGTCTTGAAGAACTGATTGAGATTTCCTGAAAATACCTTACAAAAGTTCCTTGCATGTCTATACAGTATCCAGGGTACTAGGATCAGATACAGTGATAGCAGGGGTAAAAACACGGGAAGGGAATATGAGTGAAAAAAGAAAAAAAAAGGTACAGTTTCACATGGCATGATGAAAATAATTGCAACAATGATATACCCTTGTTTCCATAACATGGAGTTCATTTTGCTTGGCTTCATCTTATGTGTTCCAAAGGGCATAGCTATTGGACTATTGTGGTCTTCTGCTATGACTATCCTAGACATGTACTAATTATGTCCTATGAGGGAAACCATAGATTCCATGTTTCTTTGGGTCTGTCTCATTTCACTTAGTATGATTTTTTTCCTCAGACCTTCCATATTTGGAACTAGGGAAGGGAAAGGTAATACCAAAATTGAGAGACAAAGGATAAAAAGACAAACCCTTCCAAAAGTAATACTTGCCAAATCATTTGGTGTAAACCAACTGTACAACTCATGGGGGGAAGAGGGAAATGGGGAGGGGGAGGAGAGGGGATAATGAGGGAGGAGGTAACAGATTGGATAAGAAATGTACTCACTGCCTTACATATGAAACTGTAACCCCTCTGTACTTCACTTGGACAATAAGAAGGAAAAAGGTGCCTTGCATGCAGTTCCTTCCCTCAGCCAGCACTGGAGGCTGAGGGCTGGGAAACTTTGGATATTGGCTGTTCTTGCCTTTCCAGGTCCTGCTGTCTGTCATTCTCTCTTTCCCCTCGTCTTGCAGTTTCCGTTGCTTCCATCCATCTGCTGTGTGGCCTGGTATACACACATGCTGGATTGAGGCTGGCCAGACACCATCTTCCCCTGTGCTCTCTGACAATGCAGTCTGCTGAGGAACAGTTCACACATGTTGGGGTCACTCCTGGGAGGGAAGTACTCTTTGCTCAGATCTCAAAGATGGATCTGCCAGGCAAATTAGGTCACTTGTCAATGGTGGCTCAGCCTGTAAATGGATGAGACAGGAATAGAAGCTAGGCCTTTTATGGTTCTAGTTATTTTGGTTCATTTTCCTCTCCCTCCTCTTTCTTCTTTCTCTTCATGGTGACAGATCCTTGTCCCCTCAGCTGGCTTTCCTGCTTGTCTCTTGAGTTTCTATTATTATAAGAGAAGATGACAACCTGCATGAGGCATATCAGGGGTATGCTGTGAGATGGGTAGTTCCCGCTCCTCTGCGACAAGTCTGTGTGCTTTTTGGCCCTGCTCTGTGTCATAGAGGTGAACTCTGGCTGACAGTTTGGCCTTCAGGAGGTGTTGGGATTGAGGAAAGAGGGCAGGAAGGCTTCCTAATGTTGTCCCCAGCACAGAAGTCTGTGAACTCTTGCCAAAGACCTGCTGGAAAATATTTTAAGCTTTTCAGACCAAAAGGTAAAAATTAAGAATATTATTCAGGTTAGAAAGTCCCTGGCTTTCTACATATTTTATCTTGTGAGTTTCCAACTATGTGATGATATGGATGTGATGGGTGTTCAGTAGAAATTATCCTGTAAATGTGTACTTTTGAATTCTGAGCTTTAGTTAGGCTAGTGATGCATGGTAGGATAGTCTGTGAAAGTTCTGGGAAGTCAGAGTGAGCTGCAGTTCAGTCAGTGGCCCCACAAGCAGCAGGGGAGCCAGTGACTCTGCAGTGCGCTGTGCTCTGAGTGGGGATGTGTGGTGGGTATTGTGGGCTTAGTACACTTTGACATGTATTTTCAATTTACAGTGAGTTTATTGGGACATAGTCCCGTCTTAAGTCAAGAAGTGTCTGTAGCTATTTCCTCATTTTTAATGTAGCTATTGGAAAGTGTAAAATTATTCTTAGCTTCTAAGTGATAACATAAAGCATTGTTAGGGTGGAGGCTTGCTAATCATGAATCTAAGTCTGGAGAGGCAATGGTCAAGCTTGAAGGCACATTGGGATTAGTTGAGGGAGTTTCAAACACACAAGCAGATTGCTCCATTCAAGAGCTGTCAGTCCTGCAGATCTGAGATGGGCCCTGAGAATTTGCCACAGTAACAGGTTTGTGGGTGCTGCTGCTAGGGGTCCATCTGCAGAGCCCCATTTGAGAAGCACCAATCAGGAGTCAGCATGGAAAGCATTGCTTAGGGTCTCAGGGCCTCTCTTCCCTCCTTCTGGCTCTTCAGGTCTGGGTGATTTCTCATTCTTTGTAACTTCCCTTATGGTACTCAATCTCAGCCTGTCATACTTTTCCTGGATCTCTATGATGAAACCTTTTGTGTGCCATCTTTATTGCTTGAATCTTACTGATACTAGGGTGTTTCACTTTCCATAAGTAGTCAGGAAAGGATGCCTGTGTGCTTTTCATGTATGTATCTCTGAGGAAAGGCTCCCATCACCTATTTACTGTTGTATTAAGTGCACAAATGCTCCCTAGTGTGTCATCCCTGTGTGGTGCTGATGGGGCAAGGACCAGTATACAAGATGAATGGGTTAGAGTCAAGTTCTTGTCTGGAAACAGATGACTGTAGAACAGCATCATGTGCATCGGACCACCCAACCTATGGAGGAGGTGTGAGGTGAGCACAAGGGGGCTTTGCAGAGGGCAATGTGGAAGATTAAGTGGGTGCTATAGATAAGGACTTGAAGTGCAAGATGGTGGTATTTTGTCAGGCTACGCCTCCATGGCCCCCCTGGGGAGACGCAAGCCTCTAATTGTGGGGGGACAGTCGGCTCTGCATGCTGCTCCCGCTGGCAGGAGGGCAGAGTGTGTCCCAATCGGGCTAAGCTGAGCTGGGATAGGGCTGCCGAAATCCCTGCGTGTCCCCAGCCCCCCTTATGTTTAAGAGACGACACTTGACACGAAGATTCCAGGGAAGCCGTGTGATGGTCTACTGGCTTCCAAAAGGTTTTATTCAAGGGAGGGGTTTATATAACAGTAATGGCGGCAGGAAGAGGAGGGACTAACTGGGTATTAATGATTGGCTAATGAACTGTCCATCACAGTGATGTCACAGAACTTTCTCTATGGGCAGAGACCACAGCCCCCCAAGGACCGGGCCTCTGGGGTCTCCGGCGCCATCACGAGACATGTGCTCACCGCCGAGAGGCGGGGCTGGTTTGGCAACTCTCCAGGCAGAACCCAGAAGGAAGTGGGATGGGCCAGCGGCCAGCCGCCCCAGGTCTTAAAGGTATAGCCATTCCATACAGTGGTGTACAGAAAGACTGGTTTGACTTAAATAGGGCATATATGTCAGTGTGTGTGTGTGTGTGTGTGTGTGTGTGTGTCTGTACTTGTTCCAGGAAGTGGGCAGGTTTGGAAACAGTAGTCAAAGCTGTAATTGGAGGAATGAGGAGTAGTCTCTGATAAACATGGCTACACAAGAGTTTTAACCAGAGGAACTGCATGACAAATTCCAAAGTAGAAAGATGACTTTAGTGGTAAATTGCAGCAACCAGGGAAAAGCTGGAAATAAGCAGAGAAAGTGGTCACCACGGCTGCACTTACAATTTCATTTCATGAATTAAAAACATTAAATATTTGGGCTGGGAATATGGCCTAGTGGTAGAGTGCTTGCCTTGCATATATGAAGCTCTGGGTTCGATTCCTCAGCACCACATATATAAAAAAAGCCAGAAGTAGTGCTGTGGCTCAAGTGGTAGAGTGCTAGCCTTGAGCAAAAAGAAGCCAGGGACAGTGCTCAGGCCCTGAGTCCCAAGCCCCAGCACTGGAAAAAACAAAACAAAAAGAAACCACATTAAAATTTTTTAAAAGTTTACTACTTAAAAGAGAGCATCTTGGGGCAAGGAAAGAATTATAGTTCAAAGTCTGGGTTTCCTGTAAAACAAACACATCTCTGGAATATTTACCTAACAACTCTGTGAGCTCCCACCAACATGACCACCTTTATAGAAAGGTCAGACTTTGTAAAGGTTAATTGTTACCCTTAAGAAAAACACAAAACAAACGGCACAGCTGCATATTTAATAACTGTTTGGGACAGCAGTTCCCAGAAGCACAATTCCTGATGATTTAATTTAAAGGAAGAATGGTCCAGAAATAAAGTGTCCTTTTACCACTTCTGATGGGACAGAAATGAAGGCATGTTTTCTGTAGGTGGAGAATTATTATATATCTGAAATATATTCTTGCTCATTTTTTCCCTTAAAAGAGCCCAGTCAAATTGTGATTTGAGAATTGTTAAATCCCTGATGTTTGTGTTGTGGTTGCTCAAGACCACATCCTTGGGCATCTTTTCTTGTCTATTCTCTCTTCCTAAGCAGTGACTGGTCAGTCACCTATTGAAGGGTGGGTTTCCCTTCTAGTTCCCTCCTGCCCTCTGCGGGTGGCTGAAGACCCTTTCCTGGAAAGGGTCCTTGAGAAAGGTTACTTCTTCTCTGAGAGCTGGTACTACTTCAAACTTTCTCTTTTGTGCGTGCTTGTCTTGCATAGAATTCTCAGGTTATTTTTCACTATTTATTGGCCTTCAAGGACCTGACCACCTTGGTGACAAGTCCTATTGGCGATTGTTTTCCTAACAATCTATTTCAGGACAAACTTCTCATCAAGTAAGGTGCCATTCCCCTCAGATCCACTGTCTTCTGGGGTCTTTTTAAACCTTCTTAGCTGTCTTTGTTGTGGCTCATCACTAACTGATACAAGATTCCTCTTTAAAGATCCATTTTGATCCTGTAAATCCCTTGTTCAAAATTATTATTGCTTTTTAAAATCATCAACAGAATGTGATACTGTCGGAATGTTTTGCCCCATCTAAAACTCAAGTATTAAATTAATCAACACAGCAACCACTTTGGGAGGTGGTTGGATCAAGAAGGCTCCACCCTTATGAATAAACTACTGTCACTAAAGGGCACTAGCAAGGGAGTTTGTTCTCTGTGCTCTTTCATCATGTGAGGGTACAGCAAGAAATCTCTTACCACATATGTATGCCTTGAGTTTTGTACTTCTCAGCATCCAAAACAATGAATACATAATTTTTGTTTTTAAGTGAATAATTATTTTTAAAATAACTAATAATTTAAAATAAATAATTATTTGGTCTTTTATAGAAGGTCAAAATGCACCAATTCAGACTACTATGTTGCTGTAATCTATTCTAAAGCCAAAATGTACTAGTGACTTTGGAATAGAGTAATGAGTAGAGGCTAAAAGAGTTTTTTACATACAGGCTATTAAAATGCATCTTACTGTGCCTGGAGTATTAGGAATGAGTCTGATGAGGAATTAGAAAAGAAGTCTGAAATGTCTTAGATTTTAGTGAAGTGGCTGTATTCAGACAGTTGATAGAAACATAGACAGTAATGGCCATTCTGGTGAGGTCTCAGATAGAAACCAGGGGAAGGTATTAGAACTGGGAAGAAAGGCCATCCTTGCTATATAGTGGCAGAGAGCTCAGCTAAATGATCCCATGTCCTAGGACTTTATGGAAAGTGTTACTTAAGAGAGATAACTAGGAACTGTGCTGAAGATGTCCTTAAGCAAACTATTGGGATACATGTGGTTTCTCTTATTTGCATATAGTACAATGTGAAGTAAGAGACTGACTAAAAAAGAATTTATTCTTAAAAATAACAGAATATAAGGATTTGGAAAAATCACAGCTTAGACATGCAAATAATGAAAACTGAGTTTAGGAGAGAAGACCAAGGGTGAAGTCAGGTTGTGCTTTGCTCGGGAGATTGGCATAGACAGAACAAAGCCAGGTGCTAGTCAGTGGGAGAATGTGGAGTAGGCATTTCAGATATTTTTGAGGCTGCTCCTCATATATAGTTCTGAGTTCTAGGTCCTTGTGAGCAAAGATATATTGGCTCCCATGAGACCCCAGGGCTGGTCTGTCAAGATCATGCTGCTTCCCACATTCCTATGCAGTATTCGGTGGGCTCAGGTGGGGCTCTAGCATCTTGCCAAGTCATAAACCTTGGCAAGATCCACATAGTGCTTGTTTTTGTAGGTCGACAGAGTGCTCCATCTGCCTAAATGCCAAGCCATGCTGTAGAGAGCTGCTACAGAGAGGATCAATCATGGAATACCACATACAGTAATGTTGAGTAGAGTTGAGAGGATAGGAATGCTCTGAGAACCCAGAACAGTAGAACCACCACCATGCCACGCTATGCTAGCCTTGGTGGAGCTATGCATGCCCAGCTCCACATCAGAGTTGTATGTGCTGCACAAACTGAAGCTCTGGGGTATAGCAGCCAGCTGTGGGGCCCAACTCTAGCTTCAGTGTGTCTAGTGGCAGAACACAGAGATAGAGAAAATTATATCACTCTGACAATAAATAAGAAAAAAAGAAAAAAGTTGCAAGAAAAAAAAAAAAAGACTTAAGAGCTCATGTTTTCTCTGTGGGAGTTTGGACCTAAGATTGCTATTCATTTTTTCTTTTCCGGAAAGGAGATGTCTATCTTGTATCTGTGTAGATATAAAATAGAAATTGTCTTTTTAGGAAATAAGAAAATATTTGGGTCTGAGACACATATGGGAACATGGCTTTAAGTTACTCTGGATTGATGTTCTACCACATGAAAATTCCTTACTTACTAGGTTATGAATATTACTTGCATCTCATATACCTAATTAAAACTGCTAGAGTAATCTGTGAGCACAAGTGCATCATAGCTTAAACTATATAACCCAGACCTGTTCATCAAACTCTAACTAGCTTAATCACTTCCTCGAGAGGATGTCCCACATCTCTCCCTAGAGAATAATAGTGGAAGCAACCAGAACTGCAAGGCTCTTGAACTTCTTGGATCAACCCACTGCCTTCTTTGATGGTATATTTTCAATTTGAATAAATGTTGCTGTTTTCTTTTTTTTTTTTTAAGTTTTCATTATAAAACTGATGTACAGAGAGGCTACAGTTTCATCCATTAGGCATTGGATACATTTCTTGTACTGTTTGTTACCTTGTCCCTCATACCCCCTCCCCCCTCCCCCTTTCCCCCCTGAGGTGTTCAGTTCACTTACACCAAACAGTTTTGCAAGTATTGCTTTTGTTGTTGTTTCTCTTATTTTACCCTTTGTCTCTCAATTTTGGTATTCCTTTTCAATTTCCTAATTCTAATACCAGTATACACGGTTTCCAATATACTCAGATAAGATTACAGAGATAGTGTAGATACAATCACAAGAAGGTGATACAAGAACATCATCAATAGTAGAAGCTACAGATACACATGGGATGTTGAAAGTAATTACAACTGTGATATAACAATCATTTCCATAAAATGGAGCTCATTTCACTTAGCATCATCTTATGTGATCATAAGGGTATAGCTATTGGGCTTTTGTGATCCTCTGCTGTGACTTGCCTAAACCTGTGCTAATTATTCCCAATAAGGGAGACCATAGAGTCCATGTTTCTTTGGGTCTGGCTCACTTCACTTAGTATAATTTTTTCCAAGTCCTTCCATTTCCTTGCAAATGGGGCAATGTCATTCTTTCTGACAGAG